>NW_009647419.1:5242700-5281952 GCF_000708025.1 Charadrius vociferus | reverse complement strand
CATAGTGTGGCAATTCTGTTTCCAAACTCTAATTCAAAAAGGTGCTTTCTAAGCTTTTCCAGAACATTTTGCTGAATAGAAGGTTCAATTAAAGCTGATACTGATCCAGTGGACTAGATCTGGCTCTTCAATCTTGGTTTAGATATCTAAGGCCTCTATTGGGCTAAGTCTAAAGCCAAGTTCTGGAGTTTGCAACTCTTTTGGGTGCCCCAGGTCCCTATTTCAGGCAAGAAGCTTTCCAGTCCACCATGATAGTTAAAAACGCCTTTGGATGGGATCCAGTATACTAAGCAGGGTGCGTAAGTACTGCACAATGCTCTCTGTGCAGCTGTCTAGAACTAGTCAACAGGAAATGCTGAGCATACTGGTGTCTTTCTCTAAAATCCAGTGCCTTGTTCAGGGCTTTGGAGATGGTCCTTGTAAGTGGATTTCTGAATCCTTTGAGAAAAGGAAGGTCCCTATAGCCATACCTCAATGGCAGGGAGAAGGCTTATAATTTTCAAACAGGAAAAAAGTTCAATTTTGTAGCTTACGAAGAGAGGCTAAATATGCTGCCATTTTATGTTGTAGTCCAGTGGTCAGAATACATGCAGCCAAGAAGTGGAAGACCTGGGATCAACTTTTTCTTTCAGAAGGATTTCAGATTCCCACTTACCATGCCTCAGAGCAGTGTTCAAACAACTAGGCGCTGTTAGGGTGGGCAGGAGTAGTTTTCAGGATCATAACTTCAAAGGTTTATCAACTGTGAGTCCTCTTTCAGTAATGTCCTTGTTTTTAATTCTCTGTAGGTGTAAATCCAGATGCAAACTACCATGCCCTCTACAGGTATTTTGTGGAGTTATGGATCTATCTGGGACTAGCTTGGCTTTCACTCTTTGTTAACTGGAAGGTCAGTATGTTTGTTGAAGTCCACAAAGCAATCAAGAAACGGAGGAAAAAAAGAAAAGAGTCATTTGACAACCATCCTCGGTCTAAAAAACCCCTTCAAATGGGTACCTCAAAGGATGTCAACATTTTCAGCTTTCTTTCAAAGAAGGAAGAGACCTACAATGATCTTATTAAACAAATTGGGAAGAAGGCCCTGAAGACAAACAATGACAAAATTATCAAAGTAGAAAATGCCAAACAAAATATGCAGAATGCCAGTATAGATGCCCAGGTGACTTACACAAAGACAAACTCATTTGAGTACGATGAGGCTTCTCTGGACATTCAAAATGGTCATGTACTGAGACCCCTGCATGATAAACGTATTGGAGACAGCCCTCTAGAAGGAACCATGTTTGTAAACCAGCTAGACAGGATTAGTGAAGAAGAAGGGGAAGTGTGGGATTCCAGAGACTATCGACCCTTGATATTTGAGAATGCCAATATAACATTTGTAAATGAAGATGATGATGAAGAAGAAGAAATCTCAGATGATGAGGAAACGTCAAAATCCTCCATGGATGATAATCTTGCAGAGGAATCTGAAACTGCAAAAAACCTGGTAAAATTCCCATCGTCTGATGAATCTACCTTTACCAATAACGAGCTAGAACTTTCTGTGCCTTATGAACAACTGATGAATGAATATAATACAGTAAGCAATGTGAAGGCTGCAACGTGAAGCGTGTTTGACAATGGTTTTCTAAAGTGGTCAGTGCATATTTGAACAAATTAACAGAGCAAGGAGAAAAGCATGTTTTTGCAGCTTCTCCTGTCACTTTGAAAACAAAAGCAAGTCCCAAACTAATAAACTCCAGTGTCCTTTTCCCATCCTAAGTTGGTTTCTGAGCCCATCAGCTTTGCTTATCTGAAAAACTTGTGAAATAACAGTTGAATTTGGAGTCCTGCACCTTCTTGGGATTTTGTGGTTCTTGAACAAAGTAGAAAAGAAAAGACTAGTAAATACACTGGACCTGCTCTGCGTTTATGCATTTCATTGAGGAATTAGGTTGGGAATGTAACTATACTGTTGCAAAGAGACTGTTTTGGGCATCAAATGTGTTCAGTTACTCCATTAACCTTTCACCTCTGAAAACCTGGATTTGAATCCTGCTTTGATCACAAATGAAAGCAAGGGGTTTGCTTTTTTTTTTTTTTTTGGTTGCCCATTGTTAAGTTGTTACCACAACAAAAATGGTGCAACCACTCATTGTACTTAATGAGAAGCTTTAGATGGAATACTAGGACACACAGATCTGAGCTGAGGTGTGCTGGCAGACTGAGGAGGAAGCTTCTGAAACATCTGTCTAGAATATGTCAGTGCTTGTCAAATTATAGTGAATTGTAATTTCATAAATAAAATATTAAAATAAAAAATTCCAAAGGAATGGATTGAGAAGGAGCCCTCTAACAAGGAAGAATCATCTGGGATGAAGCTCACCAATTGGGCTGCTAAACTGCACATCAGCCCCAGAACTGTTAAAAAGAGTTAAGTGACTGGAAGACCTGTTGATCAAAGCACGTATGAGCACAAGCAGGATGCAATGAACTTTTTTAATGTTGAAAGTGTCCTTCCACTGTCCATTTCCTAGAGGAAATACTTGAATGAACCTTATACAGTATCTATGTACAGGTGAAGTTTCATTGACACTGTTCTTCTGAGGAAAAAATCACCTTGGGAGGCACAGATACTCTCCAGATGCCCTAATATGCCTGTCAGAAGGGACCTGTAGCACTGCTGCTGATCTGTGCAGTGTGTTAGTCAGTATTGTTTGATGTTCCTCCCTGCCTTGGTACTTCAGAGTAGACTTGAATGACAGATGAATTCTGAAACAGTTGATTACACTTTGCTTATTTGTTTTGTTTAAGTTTGACCTATCTGCATATACAATGGTTATTCTATCCCACATTCAGGAAGGCTGGGCTGGTCGATGTCAAATCTTGGGCAAACCGAGATGTGATCAAGTGATGTGATCAAGAGGCCAGAAGGCACTCTTTAACAGGAACTTTGGCTCTAAGCTCCTGAAAGTATTAACTTTTGGCTTGGAGATGGGCTTCTCGTTGAGAAGGAAGTATGTCTCTTCATAACATTTATGCCCAAATTGTTTTGGCTGCAAGAAAATTATACCATGGTTTTATTTTTCTTTCTTTTTCCATATCTATGTGTTAACCCTGACAACTCTTTCCTATGAGGCTCTTGATTACATGTTGGCAAAAGGTACTGACTTCAGTTGTATCCAATATACTTGGAACAGAAAACAGCCAAGACCTTTGAACCTTAACATGTCAAGTTCTGTTGTTCTGTTTAGTTTTACAGTATTTAAGTCATTCCAGTATGTCTGAAAGTTTCCAAAGTTCAGTGAACAGTTAAAAGTTGTCTCATTCTCGTTTTCGGTGTAGTGCTGGCAGCCTCACTAGCTCTGTAAGAAGAGATTATGGAATCTTACAATGCTAATCTTGCATTTCTATCTATTTCTAATAACTGCAAATATTGGCTGCAGCTTCAGTTGCTGGCCTCTTCCACAGAAGAAGGAGGACATATGGGAAACTGTCACTCTGGTTGGATAGCCTATTGATGGGAAGTTTTGAAGTCACCTACTGTGAAACAAGGGACTGTCTTTACTAGTCTTTTTTTTTCAGAATTTTCCACATATAAGACACTTTTTCAAATAGAAAGTGAACACAAGGCTAGGGCCAACTCTGTTATACTGGCAAAAATGTGAATGTGTAATCAACATTAATTGGATTTGGTAGTTAATCTGTATTTTATGATAATATTGCTGAAGAAAGGCTCTAATTTGAAATCAAATCTTATTCTATTACTGCTATTTGGAGCAGGGGTGGCTGGATGAATTTGACTTATATCTGACAGGAAAAGAGGGAGAGGTCCTATTGAGGATTCTGATTTACTTCTAATAGACATCCCCCCACCTTCATAATTTTAAAATGACTCCAAGCCCTTCAAGTATTTCTATATATCTGAAGGGTTGTGGTTGACAGCTCTACCTTGTAACTGTAAGATGGTAGGTGAGACTATATGCATGATACACAGGATGCTTGTGTAGCAAGTCTAGCCTTCTCGGTTTTTTTTTATTTAAAAAAATGCACATTAACTTAAAAGAAAATAAGAAAGCACTCCATACAGCTTTTGTTGCCCTCCAACTTGTCTTCCATTATTGATGCAAAGATCAAAATTTTAGTGACAGTTAGAAAGCTACAGGACAGTAAGGAGAGAAAAGGCTTGCTGAAAGTGCATGAAATAGAAAAGCATAGTCCAATCTTCATTTAAAAAAAGAAAAAATTCTCTTTAATACAGAAATAATACAACCCAGACACTTGGCTGGGCTGCTTTGATTGGGAGAGGATGTTGCACACTGGAACCCAGACTCTCCGTTCTCTGTTAGTGAAGTGCACTTGTATGCCAGAGCTGAGAATGGATGGGATCTGTTTCATATTATCAAGTTAGATGTGGCTCTCTGGCCTTTCCCAGTGTAGTCAGCATAGATTATAGGTCTGCATAATACGTATCATGGGATTTCAAGTAATAGTTTAAGTTTATTAAAACAAAGTACAATATTCCCGCTTTTTTGGGAAACATGATCACACCTCACAAAACTGTTCTCAAGACATCCCACCATGTGCCTTAATGTAATCCTAACTGGGAAGACATTCCTCTTTACACAGGGGCCAACACAGTTGGTCTCGTTAAGCCCTACTTGTTTTCAGTGTTTTGGAGGGGTTTAGTTGGCGCATAGCTTTCATACTGGCTCTCTCCAAAAAATTGAACCATTTCCCAGGGTTTTTTAAATTATGGTGCCATCTCAGAACTGCTGAAGTGCTAAGCAGGACAGCTTGTTGCCTGCCTGTCTTCCATGTCTTGAGTAAAGCAGCTGCCTGGGCAATCTACATTAATGTCTTTCTGCATTCAGATTTACATGCAGTGAGTTAGAGGGGTGTCCAAGCTGGATTTTGAGCTATTCAGCCCCAAAAGTGCCTCTGAGTGTATTCCCCAGTGCTACTTGGTAGGGTCTTGTAGTTATTTCAATTATCTGGTCAATCTGGAAACATTTTCTTTGGATGCTGTGTAAGATTTCATTTGGCTAAACAATAATGTTAACAGTTCTCTTAGTGCTATGGAATTGGTTTTATAGGTGAGACGGATCTCTTCCTGGAAAGAGAGGAAGGGGGCTTTTTAAAGAAAGGGGGAGGGGGATGACTTAAATAGCATATATAAGGAAAGGATGGAATAGAAGTGGAAACTCTTCGTTCTAGCTATTTCCTACAAGTAGGTTGTATTTCCAGTCACATCATGTGAAGCATGGGTCCACTTGCATAATATAAACTTACTAATTTTGCCAAGATGAGCCAGTACTTCAAAAAAAAATTAAAAAAAAATTAAAGAAACCTGAAATGTGACAACAAAACTCTTGTTCCTACAAAAGCCCTTTTAAGTGCTGTAGACTTATGTGACCCCATCCTTCATGACATCATTGTGACACTTTTTGTTTTGTCTTGGTTTAGTGAATCCTGTTTACCAGAAGGGCATCATTTTCAGATACGTATCTCATAGCAGGCAGTCTAACACATCTGATACACTGGTACGAAATCACTGAGAAAATACAAAAAGCGGTGTGTTAAATTTTTCTGAACTCATGATTTGTGAATCTGTTGCTGGCAATGGATGTCACAAAACATGCAGACTAATAACAGATCCGTGGTAACACAGTTATATATGTTGAGATTATTTTTTCTCCAGTTGATCTGAGAGAGTACGTGTAAAGACAGACAAGCATCACTGATGAGGAGAGCAAAAAGCAATATACAAGTCTGTTGACCTAAACAAAACCCCCAAGAACTCTGTTGTAGACTTGTAATTTTTGTGCCTCGTGGGATTTGTTCCATTTGTGATGGATTTACCTTTTTAAAAATTATCTTGTCTTTCATATGGCTTTTGAAGTTTGTACAGTTCTGACTCTTATCACTCCATAATATCCTGTCTGTCTGTTCTTTGTTGCTGATTGTCACTGGAATCACACTGTATGTAAATATTTGCTAAGTCTTTGTAAAATGTAATTTATTTTAATATTTTGCAATAAAAATTTTACAATTTATCCTCTCTGGCATGAGGAGAATGGCAAACCAGAAATTAGATTTCTTTTTACATCTCCCTACACTTGTAATGCGCCTCACAGATAAGACTGGTTCTGGCCCGAGGAACTTGAAGGTAAGGAGCCAATAAAGCAAGTTGGTTTATGCTCAAGTACAGATGCCTGTGCTTGTATGGGGTATTGATGACTTCAGTTCAACGGCATCTGGCCTTCAATTAGATACAGCATAGCGAAGTGTTATTCTATGAGCATTTTGGACAGCTGTTGAAAGATAAACAGAAGTTTATTCCAGGGGCTGTGTTTTTTCAGGGGGCTGTTTTTAAAGATGTACTGAGAGAGGAATTGTTAGAATTGATCAGTACTACAATAAAATAAAATGGGTGTTTATGACTGCTATCTGAATCTTATGCCAGAGCTATTAAAATACATGAGTAGCTGTTTATGAATTTTCACAAGATTTCTAGCAGCAGTGTTCACCGTTTTGCAGGCTAGAAGTATTTGCAGTCCTTCAACTCCAGCAGTTTCCTTAAAACACCTTGGAAAATAGATAATTACCTACCTTAATAGGTAGCAAAATGTGACTTGGTGATACCCATGATAGAGATGAAGCCATCTGCAGAAATTGGAACAACCTCAGCCTCAGGGCAAAGAGAGTGAAATCTCCGAGGCATGAGCTAGGAAAGTGGGGAGATGGATAAGCACAGGAGGGAAAGGTGGATGCTGTCCTTATTTGAGTTAGGGTGGCCAGTCTCCACATTTTCCTCCAGCCCCACGACAGAGGAATAGTGGAGGAGGAGGAGATGCCTGCTGGGTGACTGATGCCAAAAACAGCCAAGGAGGGAGGTGGGATCCCCTCGTGGAGCTGAGGGCAGGACATAATGTCTGGTCTGCTAAGCACCTGATAACAATTGTATCGCTCCCAGCAGGTTGGAGCCCACAGACTATTGTTAACCTTCTGCCCTCGGTATTTTAGTAGAGTGTTAGTAATTTATAGGGGGTAGGGTAGCAAGAAGTAGGAAAACAGGATAAACCTGTATCTGTTAAGTGCTGGTTCTTATGGTCCATGCCTGGCTTTGCATTCCTCTGAACACAATAGCTGAACAGATAAAAATCGCAGACCAGCTGACACTTAAAAAAAAAACAAACCTGAAATCTTTTCACTGAACGCTTATCATGGGCCTTTACAATGCATGGTGCAACATGATACCAGCAACCTGCAGTTCATGGAAATGGGGAACTCTTAATTGTGGAAGATGAAGGTGGTGACAGTAAGTAGAGAGTTGCTCTTCAGGACCGTTTTGCATAAGAAAATGCTACTTCACTCCTTTCAGGACAATTTCCTGTAGCTGGACTTAAGCCTTGAAGAATCCATTAAGCATCTCTTTCAACTCTTATGCAAGGACTTGCGGGGGAGGTGGGAGAGGTCTGTTGCCCTACAGTTTGAGCAGGAAGTTTTCTTTTTAAATTCATGACTTGCAGCTTGTGTCTTTAAGCAATAAATGGGTGGGGTTTGTTGAGGTTTTCTTAAAACTTTTTTTTTTTTTTTTTAGTTTCACCTCCCTGTAGTAAGGTAACTAATACTGTAATATCTAGGAATAAAAGGTTGGGCTGAGCACAGCACCCATTAGATTTTTGGCTTCTTTTTGTTTCAGAAAGCCCTCAGAGAACTCCCCTGACCTGCACGCAGACCGGACCTCCTCCATGTACCCTGCATGGCTTCACAGCATGATTGCGAGCTGCAGCTTTACTCTGAGTCTGCGCCTGCCCGAGGAACAAGGGGGAGCGATGGGTGGGTTGGAGCAAGCGTAGCCCTGCCAGGGGCCACGCATCTCACTGAGAGAGAACCCATGGCATTATCTTTGCCTGGCAGGCCCTTAGCTCTCCACTAAAACGTGATCGTCACCTACAGGTCTTGCGCAGCCTGGGGTACTCAGAGGGCTTGCTTAAGGATTGCTTTTCACTTTCATATTGGGAGATACCTGCTTCTGCGATGCAACTAGTGCAACTCCTGCTGACCCACAGCACACAGGCAAAGTCTTGGGGAAAAGGGGTGCACTACTCAACTCTACTGCCTTAATTTCCATCTTGGCTCCCAAGAAAACCAGACTCAAGGAGTGGGAGTTTTGGGGGAGTGATGTTTTGTGGGAAGGCAGATGGGTGTCCAAGCAGGTGTTTTCTGTCCTGGGATGAAAACAAATTCAAGCAGTGGTTATCTTGGACTATGCAGCCACCCTAGCACAGGGAGTGTGTAGGAGACCATTAAGATGCCTTGATCAAAATGTCTCAAAACTCACTTAACGTAAGCAGACCAGCTACATCCTGTTCATAACAGGAGCAAGGAGCACCTGAAACTTGCTGAGCTAAGCTGCAAGATTTGCCACCACGATCACCAATGGCATCCTGTTTACCACAGGGGTACATCAGGAGTGACCATCTTCCAAGAAAGATTGGCCAGGCAAAAGTGGCCTCTATACTGATTGGTTAAGTACCGAGGAGACTTTGACTATAAGTTAAGGCTGTATCCCTATGCAATTGGGCCTCCGGAACCCCCGCCATCGTTGTGATATGAGGATCGTGAGTCAACAGGATGCTGAGGGTCTGGGGTGGTGACTGTACTCTTGCTGTGCTCTGTAATACTGCTTCTCTCTTCTGCCTTTCCTCTACTTCCTCCTTTACTCTATTGCTCATTTCAGTAATCATTGCTGGGAGATAACAATAAAGTTTTTTAGCAGATGGTATTTGACCTCGTTTGTCTCTTAATCTCACGTGTGGAATCGTTATGGATCCTCCTGGATCCCTCATGTCCCAGACCGGGACATGACAGATTGGTGCTGCAACTGATAGGAGCGCAGAGGTCCAAAACGAAATACCCACAAAGTTTCAGCTCATTGAGCAAGGAAATTTGCTATTTCACATCAGAAGGGCTTATCTGGAAAGGGAGAGTTGAGGTGGCCTAGGATGCCACAGGCATTACCCTGCACAGAGGCTCCCTGAAAGCCAGGTAACTTGCTCTAGTTAGGAGGGCTTGCTCCCACAGCCAAGTTTCCAAGTCCTCCTTCTGGTTAAAAAAAAAAATACGTACATGAGAAATATATTGACATGTGAGAAATATTCTGATGGAAATATTTTAATAATCACTTTGGATTTTACAAGTTGAACTGAAACAACTATGAACAAAAGAGTTTTTGTTTTCTATCTTTAGAATTTTTTCTCTGGGGTGCCAGAAGCTGCCTCCCTATTGTCATTCCTTGCTGCTCATAGGAAAGAGTAGAAGAGAGATGGTGACAGCTCCCTCTTCGTCTTTTGATGGTTATGTTGTCTTCTACATGGAGGAAGTTGTGGAAAATACACTCTGCCCCACCTTTTCTCCTTAGTGGGGTGAGGCTGTGAATGCAAGAGAAATCAGAATGAAAAACCTGAAAATATGAATTCTGAAATTGAGGTGAGGAGGTTAAAACTCAAAATATCTGAAGTAAAAGTTAACATTTTCCCCATAGAGACTTTGAAATTTCCCATGCTAACTTTTAATAAAATTTCTTTGGATACTTTCCTAAATATGCCAAGCAAAAGTAGTTATGTTTTCAGATTAGATCTATGCATTCTTTAGTCAGGAAAAAAAAAAAAAGTACTTTGACACATTTTAAATCTTATTTGAATATAAAACTAGTGTGTGGCACCATGATATGCCTTTTAATTGTAAGGAGAAGGAATACACTCTGTATGAATGACCACAGTCCCACACTGAGAGCAAAAACTCCTGTTCCAGGCCTGTCGACAACTTTGCTCTGTTCTGTGGCCTTATGGCTTTGGGCACTTGTTGATCACATTTTTGTTTATCTAGTTAAGTTTCTGGGTGTATAAGGAAGTATTATAATTCCTAACACTGCTAAAATCAGAGACAAAAATCCTCTTGTGTGCTCATTTGTGGGTTGGGCCTTACCTGTACCAATCAGAATGAACTGGGTGCAGAGGGGCACTTGTTCCTACATACTCCTGGTTGCTGGGCAGAACTGCAAAATATGTGCATGCGAATGTGAAATTAATCCATGTTCATGTTGAAATAGAAGTCACAAGCTTCTGAAGCCAGAGGGTAAGTGTTTATTCATAAGGCTGTGTTGTCCTTCTCTGGCAACCTTCATATTTGCTGCTTATTGGTTGTATGTTGCCAGTTAGTGAAAAGTGAAGGAACAAATCAAGACTGGAGATGCAGACAACCTCTTTTGATATGTTCTATTCCTCTCAGGCTGGGACTTTTGCCAACTCCATCTCTGGCACTGCTGGAAAGGAAGGAAAAACAGGAAGCCAATTGGTCTGCTTTTTAATTGCTGATTAGAATGGGAAATAAATACAAGAGCAAGAGTAAGCAATATGCCTTGGACATCTGAGGAGGATGTTGCCCTCTTTGGCTGGTTTTGTGGCTGTCGGTTTTTAATAAATGATCGAAAATTGGTGGCTTAACTCAGAGTGAGAAAGGCTTGCAAGGGAGGGCTTGCTTTCATGTAAGGAAGAAGGCCCAGGTTTTAAGATTTTCTTTTGTGCTGTGTTTCTTCAGAAGATGAAGCTCTTTAAAATACCAGACTAGACTCTGAGATGTACAACAGGGATCAGATGAAGGCAAGAACATAAAGCAAATACCTATTTTTAAACTTTAACCTCTGAGTTCTCTGTAGATCTTTGGCGCAAGTTCTCCATCCTTTACAGCTGTTAAAATTGAGGAGAGCACTTGACATTTTGCCCCCATTCTGATAACCCCAGCATGTCACTCAAGCAGAGATAAAGGGATATGGTGTTGAACTGAGAACAATTTTTTAGGGCAAGAGACAAAATTTGTTTCAAGTAGAGAAGAAATCTGAGACCCCAAACTATAGTAACTGAGGAATCTGTTATTTGTGGGGAGATTTGCTCCAAAACACGAGGGAATAAGTTTTCTGGCAAACAATTTCAAGCAGTTTTCTGAAGATGTCTTTTGGCCAAGTGATATTGACTTGTCTGAGGGATTTTAATTCTATGATGTTTTTCAGTAGCTGAAGAGTATGATCTTATGGGGGCATAATAGCTGAAAGCTGCAAAATCTGCAGGAAGGAACTGGCAGCCTGTTAAAATGTGTAGGCTTGAGACAGACTTTTTCTTTCAGAAAATGCAATAAAAATAAAAAATAAGGTGGATCTGGACTGAAGCTCTAACTGACTTTTATTTAAAAGTTTCTGGCCCCATATATTACTGTGCCTTCAAATGCTATGTGGTTTTGGAAATGCTTGGGATAAACTTAGCTTCCTCTGGCACAGAGAGAGAGGAAAAGGCTTTGGGGTTATCACAGTTTATTTACTGTAAAATGACCATTCTTTAAAACAACAACAAGAAGATTCAGGATGGGGAGAGCAGTGACTGGTTTGTTCGACACAGACCTATGCAGTAACGACCCAACTCATTTTTCACAGAAGGATACCACTTCCACCCCTTTTGTCCATCTCTGCTGGCTCCCACCTCTTTTCTCCTTGCTTATATGTCTTAATTTTCCCTTTCCTCTGCTGCATTGCATCTGTTCTGCTACAGTTCCTGTGGCCTCCTTGGAATGTCATGGCTGCCTGCAGGCAGGACACAGTGGCCGCTTGGTGTTTCAGGCTGACAGCCAGAAGATAGATTTGGCTTCTCCTGCTCAAAGAGTGCCAGCCTGAACTGCTTCAGCTAAAGGTGACAGACGTTGAACAACCAAGGCACCCAGATGAGTGGCCATGGCCTCCTTCAGTGAAAAAGTTCAACCTTTTGCACATTTTCAGCCATGCTATTTGTATCTGCTGTGGATTTAGATTTGCAGGGATATGGTGCAGTAACAGCAAGGGTAGAGCTTCGCTATGGGGCTATGAAGTGGACTAGGCAATCCTATCTAAATAGTCCCAGAGACTTGTCAGCGTGGCTGAGGACCAAAATACTTTTTTGAAAGGGGCTGTGCCTATTGTGAGTTGTAGTTGCACCCTTTCCAGCTCCATATTCCTCCTCCCCTTCTTCCCATTCCAGGTCGCTTTTACCATTACTCCTACACTTTCCAATCCCACTTTATGACCACAGTTGTCCCTACTTCTCCAGCTCCTGAGCTGTGAGGATAAAGCTTAGCTCTTTTTAGTCTGGAACTCTCCAGAAGGCTTCCAAAGCCTTAGAAACAGTTTAGCTTGTTGCTGTGTTAAGATTGCTTGACATGACTACATTTGTCATGTAGATGTGACCTAAAACTATGTTCCAGTTGCACCAAGTAAGCAGCAAAGTTATCACCTGTTTAAATAAACCTTTGGCTCCTAATCAACAATTCAACAGAAGAAAAGAAATTGAATAGAACAAAATATGTTTGATTATTTACTAAAGACATAATGGCCTGGAGACTGAAAACAAAGAGTTGGACTGAGAGCCAGATGGCAACCAATATAAGCTAGACAGCCTACGTGTTGAGTCTTTAGGGTACAGAAAACTCCCACGGTGGAAATTTTTTAAGCACTAGAGAAATCCATATGTGCTACTTTTCCAGTTACAGTTATTCCCAACAATTGCCAAAACTGTGACTTTAAAAATACCATAGATCGATGTCAGGAACTCTTTGGGTATTTCATAGCGCTTGAATGTCAGTGGCCCCAGAACAGCAGTAAGAGGGCAGGAGTGGGAATGGGCTCTCACGCCACATCCGCACAGAAGCCCCCATTGAGAGATTTGCCATCTGTGTTACCAAGGAGTCTATAGAAAGCTACTAATGCATGAGAGCACAAGCTCATAGCATGGGTATAGCTGGTACCATGTGCCACAGTTGAATTCTAGTGTATTATGGTGCCAGGGAGCGTAAAGGGAACATTTTAGACAGGGACAATTGGCTGATTAGACACAGAAGAACAGACCCTGAATAGCAGGTGCCACTGGCCCCAGGCAGAGTTATCAGTGGCATTCACATATTTTGCATAACTCTTGGCTGCCTAGTCAGGAACTGAGGTAGAGGAGTCATCTTCAAGTGCCAGGGATAGCTAGCACCATCAAAGTAATTGTATTTGTACACAAAAATTTAACCCTGGGAAAGAGAAACAGGGCTAGATGGGGAGAGTCATCATCTGGAGCTTCGGGAAGGAGGAGGACCATGGAGCAACCTTCACTCCAGAGCATTTGCACAAAGTAGGTACTCTATGCGAGGAGGAATAAGAACCCGTGTTAACTATGGATGAAGAAGTCTTCTGCATACCCATGTCCTGCTAAACAGATGTTTGCTTTGGCTTATGTTTAGGCCTGGCTGATATTTGAAGTGGGAATGGTGAGAACATGAGTTTGGGTGAATGTAACAGCTTTAGGACACTTTCTCTTGTTTCTCTTGATGGAGCTGAAGGCCCTCTCTTTAAGTATACCTGTGCATTGGGATGCTGGGATGTGGCATGTTCCTTTAACAGCAGTCCACAAAAGGAGAGGGCAGAGCATATGCTGCCATGTGCCCCCTGCTGGGAAAGGAGTTTGGGGGAACAAAAATTAGCATCTACTCACAAGGAGCAAACAGTAGAGGTGTTTCCTCTCTTCCACTGAGTCAGCACAGTGATCTTCAAGGGTTAAAAGGAGCTGAGGCTACATCCTCATACTCCATTATATGAAATTTAAACAAAACCGGATGTGCATATGCACATCAGCGCACAGCCTTCTTTTGTGGAGAAGACTCTTCAGGAGGGCAGCTGACAATTACTGAGGAGATAACCTTGTTTCCTGTTGCTCCAAACAATGAGGTTTCTCATGTCTTGTGTCTGCTTCTTCATTCACCTATCTTCTCACAGGGGAAGCCAGTGCTACTGTTTCCCTCAGGATGAGACCAGAACCTAGGTAGGTCTCCTTCACAAGATTCCTAATGCAAGTTTAGTTTTCCCTTAGCTGTTCAATCCTATTTATAGCCTTGGAAGGTCAAAAAGTGTGAGCAGACCTCTTGCCTCTCTAACTTAGGACTTTTTGCCGTAAGCAAACCTGTACAACTGTGTGCTGGCAATGTGTAGCCAGCTAGTTGTAGCTTTGGCGAGATCAGCTGGTGGTGTTTCCACCACCTCCCTTGGCAGATTTCTTTTTTCAGGTAGCCGAATTTTTCTTATGTGTAATATGCATCCCTCTGAAGTTTAATTTCATGATCATTTTCTGTTCTTATTAGCAAGTAGAAATAATTAGTTCCTGCTCTCATCTTAATTTTCATTTTTAGCTGCCCTGGGTGCAGAGGCTTCTGCGCAGCAAAATAGGAAGAAACTAAAAACAGAATTCATGAGAAAAAAACCCACAAAACAGCGTACCGCAGTATAGAGCCCGTATCAGGAAGTTCTTAAAATCCCATCCTCCCACCTCAAGAAGGTCATCCCAAACACTTTAAAGATAATGAAAATCAAATAAAAGGTCTGGAATAGTGTCAGAATTATTACTGAGAGTCAGGAGGCATTATTCCACTCTCTAGGACAGTGAGGCTAGTTTGGACTCAGACTATCAGATTTTAAGGAAGCTGTAGATAAGCTCATAGCGTCTGTACCACAGCAACAAGAAAATGTTTTAAGAAAGCACAATGTTTGTGAAAACCATTAGAAAAGGCTGAAAAAAAAGGGTTTATTCAGACCAGAAAAGAAAACAAACCAGCTAGTATACATAAGTTTTCTGATGGGTAAAATACTACTGAAGAGCACTAAGCGGGGGCTAAACTGTTTCTTGTAGACCTTGCAGAAAATAAAGAAAGAAATCTGTCCACATTGCAATAAAAGAAGACAGAGCCTGATGCTACAAATTGCTTTCCAACTGTAAGCGCAAAAAACTCTCCTAGACAGACATAGACTTCAAACTATTGGATGACTGGAGAAGAGTTTAAGTAAACAGCTGTCAGGGATGGTCTTGCTACATTTACTGGCCCCCAGTACAGAAGGGTGGATTCAGTAATCTCTTGAGGTCCCTTGCAGCTTTACATTTCTGTGGTTTGTGTCCATTTGTCTGGACACATCAGACACTGTGTCTGATGTATTTTTATCGCTCCCTAACATTTTTCATATATTGTACAATTCGGGTATTCCTATATTGTATAATCAGCATACTGAGTGTCTGCTAGAAATCATATGCAATATTTCATACACATCTTACACATAATAAATATTCTCTTCCACTTACCAAGATTAACTGGCTGCCCTAACATGGTTCAAATGTACTAACATAAAAAAGAATGAAACGGTGTATATAATAAAAAGACAAGGAGACTTCATATAATTTCTATTTCCTGAGCTTCCTTAGTTGTCAAGGCCCTTGGAAAATGATGTTGTATGGGATCTTCTAGTTCTTTGTCTGGCTCCCCTTTCCAATGCTGAGTGTTTGGATGTAACAGTGTTAAGGCAAAGTTTGCTATGCCTAGGCCAGTGTATTCCGTCTGGTTTTCTTCTTGAAAAGAAGCGAGGATTTCTTTTCTTTTCAAGCAGCTTTTCCTTGAACAGTGCATCCTCCTTGCCTAGCTTTTCCTCCCACTCTTCATTCATGTTCCATTGCTTTTCAACCACATGTATGGATTTTTGTGACTTGGATGAAGTGGTTGTACTGTACATCGGTTGTCATGCATGTGAAGTTGCAAAAGTCATCTCTTGGTTATGGCCCTCTGGATTATGAATTTGATGGCCTTTCACTGCTGTGTAGCAGGTCCCTGCTCATTTACCCCACCGTTTAATAGAAGGGATGGAAAAAAGAGGTAAGAAATTCTGTGATAGGCTCTGCTTCCCAGAGTAGCACAGATGCTTTGCACAGCCACAGCTGAAAAGTAGCAACTGGTGTCTCTGAGGAACATCATTCCCTTCATGGGTGAGAGAACTGGCAAAACCTCTGACTGTTGGGAAGTTTTATAAAAACAGCTGTCTCAGGAAAAAGAACAAGAAGCTTATTTACAATTCACTTCCAATTTTATCCCTGATTTTTTTCTTTTTTTGTGTGTGAAAGGTTTTACATCAGCTCCTGAGACAAACTCCTACAATTTTACAAAATGTTAAGCTATTTCTGTTTCTGGAGCAGAGGAATAAACAATCTTCTCAGACACCAAGGATTTGCTTGTATAGAAGAGAAACATACTATAATGAACTGATAAATCAGCCAGACATGATTCGAAATTGCAGTGAAAAGAGGAAAAATTGCTTTACTAAGGTATGTTAGAGACCATCTGAAATACTTGCTGATGTAAATCATGTTTTATTCAGCTCAGGGAAAGGATCTAAATAAGATCTGCATTTCTGAGTCTTAATTCCTTGAGTTATTTGGATTACAAGGCCTTAAGATTGTTTCTGTTACAGCTAGTTGCATTTCCCTAGATTAGACCCAAAAAACTTATTTACTTTTGTATTTAAGCTTTCCTGGTAAAGATATGGGAAATATTCAGCTGCCACGAGGTCCCACTTGATACCAATGGAAGACCCTTCCTTGCAGCCCATTTTAAGCAGGCCATTCAGGAAAGACAAAGGGAAAGCTGATGAAGAAAGGAGGGTTGGCCCAGAGTAGCAGAGTTCCTCTGGTCACAACAGATGCAGTAGCCAGGCCTGTCCCTTTCCTAGGCATGGCGGGGACCGACAGCACCTCAGCCAGGCAGGGACACATCTGTGCCGCTGAGGACAGACAGGCTACTCTGGGTCTGAGGCTGACAGCCCCTCATGTCCTGCAATGCTCTCACAGCAGCGTGGGGCCCACCACCATGATTCACGGTGCTTTGCTGTGTTGCATGGAAACTTGTGCTTACAAGACAGGAGGAAGAGCTAAAGAAGCGGTCCTGGGACACCTCTTTTTCCCAATCTCCCATTCATTTTTACATTTTCTCCTAACTCATGCAATTTTTCTGCTCTGCAGGGCAACCTGTGTGATTTCTCACATCAAGCCTAAAGTCATCTTTGCCCTCTACTGGTATCCTGTAGAAATACAGAAGCACATCAAGCAATAGCTCCATCACTTCAGCTATTCAAAATCACTGGACAGGAGGAGAGGGTTCACAGAGGCTACATGCAGTCAGTGGTGGGACCGTGCTCTTGGCCTGCGCAGCAATCCTACGGGAAAGCTCAATGATCAGCTTCCTACAGCTCCTCTAGCAGTAACGTCCTGGTGGGATAGGGCATGGCATCCCCTTCCCCTCACTCTGTCCATATGTTTGCAAGGGAAAAATCTGTAACTTTTAAAATTGGTGTCTGATTTCAGGTTATTTATGAACAAGCCAATCTGAAATATGAGAAGTGGCTCTGCCAATTGCTGTTCGTAGTGTTTCTTGTTCATAGTGTTGCACTCTGGCTCAGGGTGTGGGAGCAAGAGTGGTCAAAGAAAATTACTTGAGTGGCTACCATGGATGTGAGAGCAAGCTGCTAATCCTAGATGGCACTTTTAATCCTGAAGGATCACACAGTGCTTGAACATAGTATAGGCTTGAAGCATACTGGTCTTTGGAACGTATTTTGGCCAAACCAGCATGTTTAACTTTCCACCCCAGACATCATTCCCATGTGGCTGTGCCCTTGGATGATCTAATGCTCTGGTGGCTCACGGGAAGACCATATATACCTCAAAAAGCTCTTGAGACTGGCACAAGCTTCAAAAGCTCTTTTGTCTCTGTCATTGGTTTTCTATCTTCAGATCATAAGGAATTTATGGAACTGATTTACTACCAAAATCAAACCATTACAGCCTTTCTGCCCTGTAGAACTGATTGCCCCTCTGAACTGAAGACAAGTATCTGAGACACTCCATCCAGTTACCCCAAAGGCCATGTCTTCCTCTTACTTACTTATACTTACCTTCAGAAATGTCCCATACTGCCACTAGTGAATGGATGCAGATGCTCAGCTATTCACGTCACCTTGATCCTTATCTCCCACTTCTGGTCTCCCCCCTTTTCAACCTAGAGATCTTTCTCTCAACATCCTGCTGCAATGAGATATTTATTTGCTACTGTCTTCTCTGCAGCATTGAAGAAGCGGTGGAGAAGCTCTATTTTGCGATGTGAATGTTCACATTAGCATCAAGCTTCATCACAGAAAAGATCTAAGGCTTTTGGTGAGCTTGCATCAATTACCAGAGCTTTCATGGGAGAGGCAGCCCACTGGCCAACAAATTACATAGCAAGGTAGTCCAATAGACATATAACAATGAGTCACAGTATCATCTTATTTATCAAAGAAACATCTCCTGGATTGCTTGTTTGCTTGTCTGTAATAAACTCCAAATGTACTCTGCTTTCTTTGGATCCAAGAAATGACATCTTAGGTTAATTTAATTTAATTTTAATAATAGTTGAGAAACTTCAATTTTAGCCCCCTGTTTTTGTATAGGGTAACAATTTATTTCAAATTGACCCTTTGGTCACCAATTTCTTCAGTTCCAAAGGAAGACAACTATTTTTTCCTCCATGATTCACAAACAAGGGTTTTATTCGCCAGTAGCAAGAGTGCCCGAGATGAAAGCGAAGGCATCAGGTCTATTGAAGTCACCAGCAGAACTCCCACTGCCTGCAGCATTGTCAGAATTTCACACTACGGATTAGGCATATCCTAATCTGTCTTGATCTTTTACGCAAAGGACTGGTAAAACAGCATTTAAAGTTTTATCAGACTAGACACACACAGACTTAACAAAACTAAGGCCTTTTAAAGATAAATCTTGCGCTTCTAAGAGGCCTGAGTCATGACGTCTGAATGTTTGGAGACTGTGACTTAATTCTGCTGAGAGGGATACCTTGTTCAGGCTAATGATCTCACCCGAGCTGATGCCTGAGGAATCATGTTGGCAGCAGAAAAGCACAAGAGGCATTTTACCTCAATAATCTGATGTAGCAAAGGTTTGGCAGGCCTGATTCCCCATTGACTCTTCTGCCCTTCGGATTCACCAGCTCCCATTACATTAGGAATTTTGTTTCCTCTCTCTTGTTGCTGCCAAGGCATACTAGGGAGGATTGCTTACGCCCCTATAAACATGTGTTAATAACTTAAACTTTGCAACTGATAGATGTAAAACAACACTGTTTTGCAGGAACTCAGCAAATTCATTTCCAAAGTGATAAAGTTTCTCCTTTTTATCCTTTCTACCAAGGGAGTACATTCCTGGCTTCTTTCTTCTGGGGACAAAATACGGTGTGGGGAGAAACAACTTTTTTCACTTGTTGAAGATATAGTTTTTGCTTAGTTTGACCGATAACAGCTCTGAGCTTGAGTAAGGCCGTGTTTCAACTCCTAGTGACAGATGCGCAAGAGGCGCACACATTTTGCCCTGTAATTGTATGCCAAAGACATCCCAAGGTGTATATCTGGCCTGCGTACTTTCTGAGATTTTTTTTCATGCTGCATCCAAAAGGAAGAGCTGAAAATAAAAATGTCAGAGCACAGAGTATCTCCTGTGGAATCAGGTGTATTCCATGGGCATCACAGATATTATTTTCACAAATACATCCAGCTTGCTTTTAGAACTGGTGAGGGATTTTGCTCTAGAAGAAAGCTGGTCCAAATTTTCATTCCTCTGGGGTTTGGAAACCTGATTTCCAGCTCAGATTTATTCTTGACCTGCTCTTACCTATTTTTAGTAACCTGACATTGTCCTTTAGCTTAAGTATTCTCTTCCTTTCCTAGTGTTGTGTCCTGGTGTATTTACTTACAGTAATTGTATTCCCACTCCACTATTTTGTTCTTATTTTGCTAGACTAAACAAGCTGAAGTCCTTTATCTTCCCCTTAACTAGCATATTTGCCTTTCTCTCCTCCACTCCAGTGTACACCAGAGTAGTCAGGTATTTTTACAGATTAAAGCTCATCAAATAAAGACTTTTTTCCCTCCAAGAAGCTCAACAAGGAAACCTATACCATAGCAATACACCCTTGGTACTATTGCTATTGATACTATTGCTATTTTATCAAGAGCAATAAACTATATTGTATCTCCTGATCATACTATAATCAACTGACGTATTTCATTTTTTTTTCTTACCTTTTGGGGTACCCTGAAAATGCATCAAGGCTGAAGTGCCACTGATAGCTGGACACTCTGCTGAGGTCTGCTGCTCTGGTGACTTGTTTCTCCTCCCAGACACTGAGCTCCCCTTTCTCAAGGGGGAAGGCTGTAATCCCCCAAAAAGCCTGGAGAGGAATCAGCCAGGCTTCTCATGTCAGACCTGTGCACATTGCATTACTTCTGTGACCCTGAAATATGACATTCACCTGTGGTGTAAAGTCTGTTCAGGAATTAGCCTTTATTTATTAAAAAGTTAGTTTCCAACCACTGTGATTACAAGGAAACCTGAACACAAGCTGATGCATCGGTATTTACTACCTGAAAAAATAGCACTCTAAGCTACTCTGCTTACCTTAGCACAATATGAGTGTTAGCACCTTGTGATGAAAATGAAGTATTAGTGGATTTTTAGGAAGAACTAACTAACTTGTTTGTCATCCCCATCCCACGCTTCCTCTCGTTCCTTCACAGCTGCTTAAGTAAGCAGCTGTCCCCATTCCAGCTCTATCTCACTTTTGATAATTCTGCAATACTGTCACATGTTTTCAACCTAGTTTTGCAGCACACTGAAATTTTGAAAGTGTGGAGAACTTATAAACCAAATTGCCTTTATGCATAGAAATATTGTTTTACCAGCTTTCTCCAATGTGAGCTTAGTTCAGTAAATAAATACACATTTAATTGAACAGAAGCTACATTTTCTCTCTTTCAATTTGATATGCCCCCAAGTCTAAGCACTATGCTGTCAAAAGTGGGTCTAATTTGCTAAAGAAGAGTTGATCTAAGTAAGTATCTAGTGTGATTGCACTGCCAGGATCTTTGTGATGAGGACTTTTGGTTATGGAACATCATTTTCCTGTCATAAAGAGCTGCATGTGACAAGGACTACAACTCTCTGAGGCCTCAGTGTGAGAAACAAAAACTGAATTTCACTGGCAAATAGGTGAAACCTACCTACCATTTTGTTTGGTTTTTTTTTTTACCCCACCAAGTGCATGTATTGTAAGGAAACCTGTAAGGCTCTACAGTGAAAAAATTTAAAAACACCAGAAATTTCTTTTCCCCAGGAAAATATCTACTCTGTAAACCTCTACAAACACAAAAATGTATTTAAAGATGTGTCTGGTTAGGCTATTATTCAACAGTTTCTTTGCCCGTAAGACACAAAACAAATGAAAATAATTAGAAGTGCTTTGGGGAGAAGGGAACACCAACATCACAGAATGAGCCACTTAAGGCAATCTACTGCTCTTCCAACAATTCCCTGTACATTCAAGTGACACTTAGAGGCTTCCTCTGCTTCTGGAAGAGCAAATTCACAGAAATACCTGGCACAAAGGTAATCTGAATTAGCCCACACTGTGTCAGTCTGCCATATCTTTCTTCTCTCCTGGGGATAGATGTCTTTGATTGTGACAGGTCCTTATTCCTACATAGAATTTCAGGTCTGAAACAGACTTTCAGAAGCAAGGATTTGGCTTTGATTCTTGTTAAAGAACTGCTGAGCATCTGTCATGAAGATACTCATCAGGCATTTTTGAATACATGTTTCAAAACATCTACAGGAAGAGAATGCAACAGGCAGAAATATTCGGAGACACTCTAACAGAGCTTGAAAGCAGATGCCAGCTCATACAGAGTCCTTCCTACTGCGTATGTGACGCTTGCAAGGACTACCTTTGCTTCCTTGAATGTATCCCCAGGCCTGAGTTACCCATGCTACATTGTTTTAATTAATAGAAAAAGCAAGTGCTCTTTGGAACGTCGCGTGCACCAGTCCTGGCTCAGAAGTCCTGCATGTCTCACCAGGTGACTTAGAACATATTCTGGTACATCTCTGTGCTGCAGTTGTCCCAGCTGACAAAGGAGTAAAGCACTCCAATTTCACCCTGGCATGAAGTGCTTTGAAATCTGCAAGATCAAAAGAGCTTCAAAGCAAAGAGCAATATTATCACTCTACTACGTAGGCAAACTCCTTGTATGTATTGCTGATTTCTGATTGCTTCTTGTGCCCATCTCCCTAGAGCAGCAGCTACAGAAAAAGCGAGGCAGGCACCACATATCTTATCAGCGGTCTCAGATGAAGACAGAAGGAAATGGAAGGGGGACAGCTAGAGACAAAGGGGGCAAAACCACCCCTCAGTTTGCATCCCCACTTCAGATGAGATTAGTCTTCACTGGCTCCTGGCGTACATCTAATCTGGACGTTACCCGGAGGTTAATCGTACCCTGAAGAGAGCACTGCAGCCCGTTGTGCCACAGCTTAGGCTCCCACCTAGTTGTCAGTGTAACTGACGGAGACAGTAAGTTACGACTCCCCGATTTAGCCTGAACTTGCTGGTTCTTGCCATCTGCCGGAACATGTCCTGAGCACTAAGTGATTTAGAACAATGCTCTGAATAATCAAATGAATAGTGTGTGTACCCAGTGTTATATTATACTGATGAGTATGATAAATGAATTGACCTGTGATTTCCCGCAGCATTAGCTACAGCAAGTATTTCCTTTTGTAGACTGTATTTATGGAAATCTAACTGTAGCAGGTCAGAGTGACTTGATACACTGCTGAAGCAAGCAAAGATCTTTTTAAAGTCAGACAGGCTGGGAAGAAGCTTTCCTTCCATCAGGTTCAAACGTGGTTCTGTCACTTGTCTCCTGCAACTCTGAGAAACCCAGGTACCCGGTCGCTCTCAGTCACACCACGATCATGCAAGGATTGTCACAGTTGAATAATTTGCAGCACTCAAGAGGTACCTCTTCAGAAAGGCCTTTGAGAGGATCACTCCAGGTCAGGGATAGTAAAGCACTTACACTGGTACCCAGTTTCAGTTTAGCATAGGCAGAAGTTTGGACCAGCCATAAGATACAATAATTTTTTAAAATAAATTTGATACTGCACATCAGAAGAATATACTGACATTCATCTAAGTAATGATTTTTTGATATAGAGTACAGAAGTGTGGCTGCATATAAGGAGACTCATACTCTTATACATTTGGGAAATAAGAGCAAAAATTCACATAAGGAAAGTAATATGTTAAAGGCAACTATCACCTACCATGCAGCTAAAATAAATTAATAATCTTTTTGACTGCAGACAGTCTTTGAAAAAAACCTAGGCACTCAGTATCACTTTTCCTGATTCATAAGAAAGCCTATTTAAAATCCCCAAAGGCATCACCAAGCCCGGACTCAGGCTTCCAGCCACACTCTTTTTCCACTTCTGTGCCCCACTAGGGCCCAATTGTGCTATCAGGTACCTGCCCTGGACAGTCTCTAGGAAGCAGGCAGCAAGAATAAGAGTTACCTGAGCAAAATTCAGTGTAATTATCTTTAGTTAAACAAACAGTTCACTGTAGTAACAGTATTCCCCCCCCCCATTTTCCTATTTGTCTTGCAAGCAGGGGCTGGGGAAAACATTCCCCACCCTCAGACATGAGCCATTTTTTGAGCGTGAGTTGTACATATTTCGAAACTTTGTATTATGAGTAACTCTCCAGAGCCCTGTCACGTTCCAGCCCAACTGACCAGTTCCAGCAAATTTCTAGTATGCCACCATGTGTCCCCTGCGCTTCCCTTTAGCTGCTCTTCTCTTCCCTCCTCCCCCTTGACCAAACTGCTGAGAGGGTTGTAGTAGCTAATGGGAGACAAATGGGGAGCTCACCCAGGGTGGGTTTTGCCACAACCCTGGCTCTGAACCCTGCCCTTCCTCCCTTTCCTTCCTCCCTCGCCCCTGCTTTTCATCTTGGGGCATAAGGAAGTGGCATCCAGCTGCAAAGTCTTCTGCTTGACCTTCTCTAGGGCAGGATAAAGCAATCCTCCTCATGCTCAAATCCCATCCCCTAGCACATGGCAGACAGCTTCACCACCCTCCACCTCCCACCGTTTCCCTCTGCTACGCTGTGCTGTTGCCCACAGTAGGCAAACAGCCACCGTCAGGGTGACTGTTGCTGTATCCTGATGTTGCTGCAGCTTCCTAACTGTGAAGAAGTCAAACCCAGTGGTTCCAGAGATGAACGGCCCCATTATAAAGTAAGGCAGTGCACAGGCAGCGTGTCTGGAAAAGACGGAGAGATGTTTCTATTCCTTTGCTTCAGCCAGAATCCGCCAGATGTTTTTGCAGAGTTCACAGCACCACCTCTACTGACGCTCCTTCCCACTCCCTCTGTAACTCTGCACGAGGAAGAAAAAAGCCACTAAAGTGCTGCTGTGACCTTAGTAGTGCAATGACAAAAGCTTACCGGCATGTGTGCAATAAGCCTCCTTTTCTCTGTCTCCTCAATATAAAATAGCCCACTTCAGCTTACTAAATATTATCAAGAAATTTCGGACTGAGATCACCACTCCCTTAGTAAGAAATACACTACCTCCACCCAAATGGAAAGAAAGGATGATTGTTCCTTGGGGAGGGTGACTCAGGGTTTGGTGGCAATACAATGTGCCTTTTGATCACTATGTTAAATAAACAAAGTCTACAACGGAGAATGCCAATAGCTCTTACTGCATGAGAGGACGCTTAACACAGTGTTGCCAAACACTTGCACAACATTTTCGACTGACAGATGCCCAAATACTGTGTAAGAACAAGGATAAAAAAATGCTCAAAATCATTATCTAATCTTTGCAGCATTCCTGTATTATTAATCCCATTTTGCTGTGTGTTAGATAGAGGTATGCAAAATCAAGAAATTGCCTCTGCTGTGGACAGCAGTTCAATAACACAACCACAAATAAACATCGCATAAACACCCGGTCCGCTGATGTACAACTCAGACACCGTAAATGATGGAAACATTAACCTGTGATATATCTCCATTGACTCTTGCTGTGTTGAGCAAACAGAATTGAAGGGAAGTTCAATGAATTAACACGTTGCTGGATAGAAATATTATATGAGCCTATCAGCACAAATAGCTATATATCTTGTTAGGGAGAAAAGTAATTTAAACCTGGAGTAATTCAAGTAACTATATTGTTATAAAGAAGCTCACATCTGCAGCTAGAGGGGAAAGAGTTTTAGTTTTCCTGGTCTATCAGCAGGGCCTCCCAAAATTTCAAAGTCTCAAATTTATACAAAGAGAAGACAACATTAAAGTACCTCCCCAGTGGTACAGGCCTTCAAAAATCTTTTGACAAAGGTACCATGCTTCATGACAGATATCACAAATTGCAATGATCAAGAAGGATTATAAGAGCTATGTGGAAGATGAAAGAGGTTTGAAGGAATGTATTTAGTCTGGATGAAAGACATCAGGTTGTGTGATAACAGATTTTAAACATATAAAAAAGCTGTTGCAATGATGATAGTGATCAATTGCTCTCCATAAAGGTGAAGAGGTCAGCATTCAATTGGATGGAAATGGAAAGAACTTTCTAAGCTCCAGAATAAGCTACATAGCACATTTTGGATACTCTGATACCTAAGTTTTTAAAAACAGATAAGATATATACCAGGGAACATCTATATCCAGTTATTCTTATCTGGATCAAACAAGCCGTAGGTGATATCTTGAGATCCTTATAGAATTAAACTTCTGTGATTCTAAGATATTCTCTTGAAGTTTCATTTTTGAACATTTGGCATTTTCTGACCCAAATAATTAAACAAGGCTATTTAAAATGGTCTCTTACTGTCTTCATGTTGTCTTGCCATGAGAGACACACAGAAAATACTGCTGTGAGGTTTGTCCATAATCAGGAAGTTAGTTGAGGTTGCTTGTGGTTGCTGCCCCAGGCTGAAGGCTACAGAGGCCTCCAACAAGTGTGGCTGGATTCCTGCTCGACACCAGCAGCTACCACAGCTGCTTTTTCCTGGACTCCACTTGTAGCTCCTATTACTTAGTCTAGCCATCACAGCCAGAAGAAACAACGTATTGGAAATACGCTCCAGGTAAATGACCTAAAACCAAGTAGGTTTAAAAACCCACAAAAAAGATTGTTGCAAGAAATTCTTTCTCAGTCCCCAAAACTAAATTAGTTCAAATTGCACCAAAAAGAATATGCAGCTCTTAACACATTTGGGAAGCTGAGGTCCATTTCCCCCAGTCAACAGTGACTTCCAGGACTGTACAGCTTATCACTCTCTATTTGAAAGGACACTGTAGAGAGATTGGTGCTGGTCTCTTCTCACAGGTAATTAATGACAGAACGAGAAGGAATGGCTTCCAACTCCAACAGGGTAGATTTAGGCTGAACATTAGGAAAGAATTTTTCACAGAAAGAGTGGTCGGGCATTGGAATAGGCTGCCCAGGGAGGTGGTTGAGTCACCATCCCTGGATGTGTTTAAGAGACATTTAGATGTGGTGTTGGGGGATAAGGTGTAGAGGAGAACATTGTAGAGTAGGGTAGATGGTTGGACTCAATGATCCCAAGGGTCTCTTCCAACCTAGACAATTCTATGATTCTATGATTCTATAGTCATCTCTCTCTCTCTCACACACACACACATGCATCTTCTTCTCAAAAACACCTGTTTGTGGAGGAGCCTCAGTGATACAGCTGATAGCTCTGATGATATGGGATTATACAGTGCAATGACCTGATTCAAGAAGCTCACTTCTGGGGAAATCTTGTAACAGAAAATGTCAAATGGTATGATTAAATCTTTAAATCAAAAACAAAGATCCAGGATTGATTTACATGTGCTGTTCTCAACCTCTGCAGCATCCAAGCAACTGTATTCTATAGATGGTAAAGCCTGTGTCCGTGACGAGCTGCGTGGACGCTGCACCTCATCCTTCCCACCCAGCCCTGCGAACACTGCGAATGCTCGCCATAAAGCTGGTGGGAACTGAGGGAGGAGCAACACTAGCTGCTGAGCATCATGGTCCAGGAAGGGGGTTAACTTTGAGGGACTTGACTCCGGACAAATGATTCTTATTCAGGGGATTGGTTGGGTAAGGGAGTCTGAGTCAAATCCTGTGTGAGGAAGGGTGCATCATATCCTGCACTCATATTGTCCTTACTTTTGGAAATGCTACTACCAGCATCTGTACAAAGGCTGGGAGAGAAAGATTTGGGTCGCTTCAGTCCTGATAGCTCCTAGAGCTGGTAGCACAGCTCCAGTGAATGAGACCAGGGCCAAACAGTTAGCCCAATGGTTCCCATCAGTGAGTGATGCTGGATGCAATAATGACCAAAGATTTGGCTTTCAGGTCTATGTACAGTGGCAGGGTCTGAGCTGGTTCACTGCTGTCTTTCTCCTGTCTTACACTACATGCATCAATGAGGGACACCACAAAGAAGTTGGAAAAGAAGCTAAGAATTATTCTCCGCTGAGTCACGGTATTGAAACAACAAGGACGTAAGTGAAAACCCAAGCATGCAATAATGTGGTTATATAATACATTCATGATGAACACAGCAGTTAAATAGCATTCATTAATTGCATTTATATAGCTATGTTTAGCCACCGTAATGTGGTAGTCTTTAAGCTGCTTTACTTCAGGTTCAGGCAACTTTATGCTCCACAAAAGACGTACCCTAAGGAAAGAGCAACAAAATTGTTTTGTGCTACCTATACCCTTGGCTCCCTGTGGACCCACTCGCCCACTCATTCTTGTGTAAATTATGGGAACTTTGGGCGGGTTGTTTCAATTTCTGTATGGCTTGTCATCATTAAATGTCGGTAACACAAATGCTGCACATGCTCTGGTCCTGCCTCCGTGCCTGGGGTCAAACAGCAAATGCTGAAGGGGTGGGAGGCAGCTGCTCTGGTCCTGGGCTGAGCAAATTCTCCATGCTCATTGCAGCCTTCGCAGTCGACATCACTGGAGCTGGATTTGGACAGAGAGAAAAGGGCCCTGAATTGGTGCCTTAAATGAGCATTGAAGCAATTCCAAATCAGGTAATATAAAAAAAAGAGGCCATTTCAAGTATGCACTTTCCTGTTTGGCGAGCACTGCAATGGATGAACTCCCCAAAGGAGATGTTCTTACTGCAGTTTGAGAATGGTAAAGGTAATAGTGTAGCACAAATGTGTCTCATTGTTTCAAATGTCTCCCCCTGACTTTCAGTAAAGATTTGAAATTTATTATTTTTTCTTTCCGAAGGAGGTTTAGATGAGATCCATCTCCTTTCTATGAAAGCTTCATTGTTTTCAATATACATTGCGTATACTCTGCAACCATTTTTTTCCCCCGGAGACTTTAAGGTTTTTGGTCCAGGTATTGTGTTTGCTTTTTCATTCATCTTGTCCATTATATTATATTTTAGTGTATCATGATACCATAATTTTCTGATTTTATATATATCTACACAAAGCAATTCTTCCTACCAACCAAGTATCTGTAACTTTCTGCATAAGGCTGAGAAGGAGTAATCACGATGTCCTTTCAGAAGAGGGGATATGTGTCATTTGTTGGCATATAACAGTAGAATATTTATGCAAAGCCTGTGGTTAGTGTTTTCTCCTCAAAAGTTAAGTAGTTAATATTTAAGCAAACTGAATGAAATCTTTCTTTGTTGCACATAGTAACAACAGTACTAAGGAAGGAGGGAAAAAACCCAAGCCATCGAGACAGACTGAGGGGTTTTATGACTAAACTTATCTCCTTGTGTTGACTTTGGCCTCAGCTCTTGACTGGATCAGACACAAAGAACATTTCTTCCATTTAGTGTTTACCTGCCCTTCTTACGCATGTTTCAGTGCAAGTTGCAGGACTTGAAAAAGAGCGTGTAAAGCCCCCAGTCCAGTGAGTTTTCCTTTCTTCTCATCATAGACAGCATTTGCAGCTGTTCTTGTTTGCAAAGAGTTTTATCTGATTTCATTACCTCTCAGAACAAGTTCTCTTACAGTGATGCAAGTAACTTCTTCATGTACAAGCTTTTTGGTAAGAGCAGTGTCCCTCAGATGAGATGGTTTAGCATCTAGCAGCAGGTCCACCCCGAGAATTTAATTGCCTGAATATTTTTTCCTGATATTGTGTACATCCCACATTTCTGCAGGGGCTTTTTAGTCTGTTGAAATACTGACAGCTTCATTTCAGAAAACAACAACAACAACAAAACAACAAAAACCCCAAACAAAAAACCCATTCCTCTCTTCTTTGCAGAAGCACAAGGTGTGAAATACAGCGCGTTTTGGAAACTGGAAAGTAACATCGCAAATCCTGCAAACAGCAAGCTTGAAATGGCTGGTGTGTTCAGTCTTTTTTACTCACAGAGCAACTCTAGCTTTAATGAGGCTCAAGTTAAAACTTTTATCATAAAGACTTTGAATAGAGGAAGTTAGCATTAGTTTATATTTCCTAAGTAGGCTGATGCTATAAACCACTCAATATTAGCTCTTCTGTCATCCAAGTTCCCAGTAAATGGACCCGAGCTTCATGGGGAAGAATAGAAGTAACAAAGCCTCATGGTTTTCATAGCTGCCTCTTAAGTGAGTCACAGGGTGACAAGAAGTGATTTGGTGGCGGTCTTGTGGTTGGGACACTGTGTGTCTCAGATTGCTCAAATAGTTTTCATCCACTACTGACTAAGTTATCACTGAATTTGCTTATTCCATTAGAAGTTGCTTTTTGGGTGATTTGTCAGTGCTGAGTCAAAAGTGGAATAATCCGTAAAGCTACGACAGCATCAGTGCACCATTGCACGATAAAAAAGCCATGTCACTTTTACACCACAAAACCTCAAATGATTTTGCCGAGCAATTATGTGCTACGGATTTGACCCTTATCCTTCCCAGCTCAGTGCTTTGCCTCTTCTCCAAAGGGAATTTTTGTACGTCTAGGTGGTTTATGGGGAATCTTTTTTCCCAATGCAGCAGCAGTATTAGGAACGCTGGTAATAAGCTTACAGCTTTGGAAATGGTACCATCCAACCACAGGACAGTAAACAATAATTAAAAATGTCAAAACTATGCTTTTTGTAAATGTGTGGTTATGGTGGAAGTAAGAGGAGGGAGAAGCAGGGAGAAAGCCTCTTCTCCATTCCTTGTGGACCATTTCTTTTGTATACTGCAGCACAAGTAATTGTTACCAAAGGATTTTGTGCACTTTGTTGTGTTGTATTGAGCTAGAAAAAGAACCTAGCTGAGTTTTCAAAACAAAACCAGACAAAAAAAAAAAAAAGCTGGGAAAAATATTACCAATTTTTTAACGGTGTTTAACACATGATAGGAAGCAGTCCATTCTTACAAACCCTTAAAGACATGGTGGTAAGGTGTGAAAAAGTTTGTGCATTCCTTCTTGTACTATCAAGCCTACAAAACTTCCAATAACATGTTTCAGTGCTCCATACTTTTACCTCCTGAGGACACTCCACAACAGCAGATAGCCCTGTGGTGCCTCTGATTCACCAGAGGCCTTCTGTGTCCAAAGTGAATCAATCTGGTGTCTCTGATCAATACTACATTTTCTTAAAAGTTGTTGTGAAGAGACTTAGTGAGTAAATTTACACTCAAATACAGATTGAATGATAAGTTCCCCCTTCATGGTGTGGACAGAGGAGGAGCACTAATTTAAAAACCTGTGGGTGCCAGTTTTTTCCTGGATGAGTGGGTGTGGGATTTTGGGGAAGGTTTTAGGGTAAGTTGCAATCTGTTTTGTAAGTTGTGTGGGCTGGGCAGAGGAAGTGGCTAGTCTGAAAGCCATCAACATCACTCGTGGAGAGAGTTTAAACACCCCCACCACACACAGGTTTAGTATCAGAGAAGTAAAGATAATAAAAAGAATAATGGACCCAAAAAAGTGTATCAGTAGGTATACCAGCATTCTAATTATTTTTGGTGTCTTTGTTTTCCTTTATATGAATTCAGAGCATCATCTTTTGCTCCAAACTTCTCTGCTAGCTCCAGGAATTGTAAGTCTTCTTTAATTTTCACCAAATCCATGCTCAGCTATCCATGTGTTTCCTTCAACAGGAGGCCCTGCCCAGCAGTTTAACTCCACTTAATACCTCCCAAGCTCTATGTAACCTCAGGATTAGCTATTTTGAAAGGGATGGGATCTGAAGGTGGGACAGTAAAGGCTTTACCAAGAGCCTCCTCTCCCTACAGCACTGCCTTGACTTTGTGCTTTTTAAAAGGAACTCAAATGCACAAAAGAACCTGCAATAAAAGGCTGTGAGGAGCTTTTCCCTCTCAGGTGAAAGCTATATCATCTCAAGTGGCACATGGTTTATCAAATCTCTGCCACAGCTAACACACAGGAGAGAAGACTGCTTGCTGATAGTCACATTTATTTCCAGTAGATAAAATGTAAGGAATTGATAGAGACATCTGAATTATTTTAAATACATGCCTCAGTTATTTATGTGTCAAGTCTTGGCAGAGAAGCTCTCTGGGTTTTTTGGTTTTTTTGATTGCAGGATGCAGAAAATAAGAAGAGCCAAAGATGAAAACATGAATGGAGATTAAAAAAAAAATCACTTCACCTGTGTACAGGTAAGCTGCATTTGTTTTTTAATGTTAACTGATAAATCCAAAGAACAACACAGTACATTTCTCTAGAGTTGCTGAACATACCTAGCATTATTAGGCATTGACTGTAGTTAGTGTAAAAGAAAGCCACATGCTGATTTGTTTTCTGATAGAAATGGGTAATATAAGTGAGGTTTTCTTTCACTTGGTGATATACTTTACTAATGATGTTACACTCCGGAACTATGTGTAAGGCTGTCAAGTTTGAGAAGACAAGGAGGCTGGAAAGAAATGCATGCAAATACAATGGAGGGAACAAATAGTAAGAACAATCTCAGCAATATTGCTGGCAATAGTTCATTAAGACAATGCAAACCTATGAAAGACCTCAGGTCATAGGAGCAGATGCTTCTTAAGATAAGGCATAGTATAGCTCACATGCACCCTGTGACTTTGTCAGAAGTAGAACAGGATAAACCATGCATATGGCCAGGTGAGATAGGCTGGAAGCAGAGAGGGGCACACAAACATGTAGAATAGTTTTACTATAGTCTGACAAAACCTGATTTTGGAGAGAAAATGGACAACTAGGTTTATAAATAGATGAGTATGGAAACTGGTCAATGGGAAGGATAACTTGGGAGATTAAAATTGTTTTGTGGGTTGGGATATTCACAAACAAGATTGCTTGGACATGTTGCAAAATCGGATCTTGCTGTCCTTTTATACAGCCACCCAGATCAAACATGGAAGATAAAGTATTTTCCCAGCCCTAAAGTAGCTCAAGCTTCAGCTGGTTAAAATGCTTCCCCCAATTTCAGACCATCTATAAAATTTTGTAGTTTAAATAAACAAGTTCTTCCTTGTCTGCATCTCATATGGGAGATAAAGACCCCTTGGCTGCTTGTTCAAAAATGTAAGTAGAGTTGCAAATATGCCTTTTCTCTGTTATAGACAGAAACATTCTTTTATATTCTTTAGTTCGTGGCCCAGATTCATTCACTTGTGTTGTTCTTAGCAATATTCACCCTGAGAATAGCACAGAGGTTCACCTCATTGTGGAGTGTTCCTGTGGAGGAGAACTTCATTTTCCCTGGCTGTTACACAATGTCAGTACCAGCAGAAATAGCATGAACAGCCTCTATTTCCAGCAGATATAATTACTGCTATTCTCCTCTCCTGGGCAACACTCCTGGGCTCCCTTTTATAGGCGTGCTGTCATTGCTGGTTTGGTCTTTTCCAGGATGGATTGAACACAAGATTCCAGAGCTCACAGGGACTTTTGTCCTTTCAGAAAAGCCAGATGTAAGAGTCCCTACAAACATGGCACAAACTTCTGCTGCCGTTTGCTGTGGTAGTCCCTCTCTCCTTGTCTGGACCTTGAAGAATGAAAAATAGCGGTATTTCCTTGGAAGTGCTGCTCATATCTATAACGCATGCTTTCCTACAGATGTTATGCAGCCTAGGTAGAATTCATCCTGGTTGAATCTCTTTTGCAAAACTAGCTTTTTCTCTACTATAAAAACTGAGCAGAGGAACGAGCTCTTCAGGACCTGTTTGTCTGGGCAGGTTGGAACATGAGTTGCCCAGAGGCAGCTTCAGCCCAAGCTGGTCTCAGTTTGGAACTGTTCTGCTACAACGGGGGGCTCTGGGTGTGTAGGAGGACTTGTACCACAGGTACTTCTGGGGGATGTCCTGGTGAAATAGAGTTACTCCATTTGAGGGCTACAGAGAAGGCAGCCCTTGCCATGAACCCTCTGGCTTTCGAGGTGTCTGGTAAAAATGCACCAGGGCTGAGAACTAAGCACAGATGTGGGAGCTTGTTCTGTTTTGTTGTTTTGTTTTGTTGCAGATTGTAGAATTGGTCATTGAGTTACTGGGTTCATCTACTCCCGCTTTCAGACACAGGGTTGTGCAACCCAAAAGTCTGTGGGAATCTGTACAGGCAGAAGCTGTGCTGCAGCAGTGTGAGGTGAGGGACACTTAAATGAGAGGAGCGGATCGGTGCCAGGGTTGTTCCTTATATGGCTACTAAATGTCTGTAGTGTGTTTCTTGGTCTATGGCTTACGGTAAGAAGCTTCAGGTGCTGTGTTCTTGCACTGCTGTATATCAAACGCTATTGCTGAGGTTGCACTGAGCTCTGCGGAGTCTGGGCCAAAAGGAGGTAGCTGGGAGTCATTCAAATGCGGAGGCATTTGGCTAGCCAGCCCTCATAGTCTGCAAAACTGCTGACCAATATCCCTCCCTTGTCAGTGACGGACAAAGGTGGCAAATGTTAACAGGGAAGGCTCGTCCTGCAGCTGGCTGCACGTCCCCTCGCAGGTGGGGGTCTGCCGTCACCTCTGTAGCTAGTGGGAGCAAAGAGGGCAGGGCAATCTCAGGATGTGGTCCCCAGAAGAGATTAAACTTAACCACGGACAGACCGCTTTTGTTTTTTGGTGCTTTGGCTGAGAACACCTAAGGGGAGCACTCCTGTTTGCCAGGAGGGAACTTATTCTGTGTCTGGACTATGGTGTAATGCTGGCTGCCGGTCTGTCAATGGTACTTGAGCACAACTTGTTTTAAAAACCACCTATTTATGTTTCCAGGGCTTGTTTTTAACCTTTCTAGAATACGCTACTACTGGCGATCATCCACTAGCTCTGCTTCTTTGGGGGCTTAGCTACAGTGAATCACGCTCAGAGAATGGGCTGTGTTCTTGATTGCTTTTTTGTAATATGGGATTTTTAAAGTGCAAATATTTGCAGCTTTCCCAAACCCACAAAAATACTGTTTATCAGTGCCCTAGAGATCAATGTTTAAACCAAACAATTTAGTGAAATCAGGAGGGTGTTTTGACTTACAAGAAACATATTTTAAAGGCAAACAAATTAGTTTATATATATGTGTGTACACACACACACATATGACAGAGATGTAGATAGTTCAGGTAACTCTGATACTCTAAAGTGATCTCTTAAAATATACATTTTACAGCTGTGATTGATAGTATAAGGCTTTCATGGAAGATTACTATGAGTTGACAGTTTTATAAATAATGTTTGAGGCCTCAAATAAAACTTACTTGTTTCCTGTCTCAAGTGTCTGCCAAATACTTCTGATTCTTGTGAGACCAAAAAGTGATAGGCTTCTTCTAGCCCTTTGGTAATTCTGCTACCAGATCGTACAGTTGGGTTCATTGTTATTTTGTTTCTCACTCTTATCTGAAACGCTGAATTCTCTCTCCCCTTTGTTCTTGAGATTTGCCTATGCTGGGCATTCTTATATCCTTGTTACCACTCTAAGTTTTGCTATAAATCATCCCTGGAAAATACCAAAGCTGTCTCAGCATTGGTTTTGAAACAATTGGCTTTTATTTCATGGTACAACTCTAGTTGCTTTTATTCCACTTGGAGCTCCCAGGATCTTACGATGAGGCTAGTGCAGTCTCTGGTCTTTTCATGTTTGTTAAATTTTAAATGTCTATATGTTATGGAACCATCTTAAGGAAGAAAAAGAGGCTGCTGCATGATACATCCAGAAATGAACCCTCTTAGGGATATGTACTGAGCACCCAGGCTCCTCTACCAATGACCGGTGGCTTTGAAGTTGTAGTAACAAAGCACTGAAAGCATGTTTAAATTACTTCTTAAATTGTTAAGCTAAGAGGAGATTAATTAAAACATCATAAACCATGGATCTTGAAAAGGAAAAGGAGAAGGCTCTGACTTCTTGTTTTCACAGCAAATGTAGTGAGTGAGTTTGTGATGAAGACTTTTGACCACAGTAAATTCCCAGAGGGAAGAGTCTTTAAACATAACAACAACAGAATGACAGAAAGAAGGGATTTTCAAGTCTGCATTTTAAGTAGTCTCCAGAAGTTAATGGTCACATTTAAATCAGATGTTAGTGAAACCAACTAAATATTATATGCATGAACTTGGATGAATGTATAGACTTGTTTGAAAAATGTTCAAGAAAAATACTTAATGTATTTTTTTTATTTTACTTTAACTGGAATTTGATGATGCTCTAGTGAGGGGTGCATTGACTCCTCCAAGCTCTTCTAAAAAACTGTGATGTTTGCCAGCTGAAGGTGGGCCGGGCTGCTGTGAGAAGTAGGCAGACTGTGCAATTAAGTTGTGATCTAAAATCTTGCTCTTGTATTTGTCTTGTTCCTTTCTCCCATTCTGCAGAAAGAAAGCAATTTTATGTAATCCCCCATTTTGTGGGGGACTTAGATTCAGGGAAAGCACAGTGCAGGACTTGAATTTCATTAACAACAACTTTAAAAGTACTTTGCCCACTGTGATGAATTATGCATCTCTGCAGAGGCACAGAACCACAGGGGTGTAGAGTAGAAACAGCTGTGTAAAGCCACCCCAGCGATCCTGACTTTCTTTTCTCTGTTGTAATGATTATGTGATACTTGAGATAATGAAATGCAAGTTGAGAATAAAATAAGCTATAAAAGGATAAGTGAAATCTGCATCTATCACAAAACTGAGCGTAGTTTAAAGCAGCCTGTAGTTCCCACAGGCTGCAGGTGCAACGTCTTAGGCTCAGTGGTGAACTGATTTTTCATTTTTATTTTTCTGGTCTCGTGGGGTTTTTCTTCCTTTGGGAGAAGTTTTGGGGGGGTTGGGTTTTGTTGTTGTTGTTTTGGTTTGGGGTCCTCCTCCATGACAGCTCTTGTTATTGTTTTAAACCACCTGGCACATTCTCAAACTATGTTAGAGAAAGTATAAATAAATGTAGGATAGGTAGCAGTCTTGCACTTCTCCCAGGGAGAGCTAGATAGAATTGAGGTGTTTTATGATGCCCGATAAAGAAGGTGTACGTATATGTCTACCTCATCCTGACAGGGGTGCAAAGGAGCAAAAAAAGAGGGTGAAGGCAGCTGCTTCACAAGGCTAATTGTGCATTTTTAAATGAGACAAATTGGACTTCTGCTGGAAAATTCAGCTGATGGAACTATTTTAATCCCTTGAGCTGAACATTTCATCTGTATTTTGATTCTTTCCACTGTTACCTCCTTGAACATGGCATATATTTTACATTTCTCGTTCCTGCTTGTTTTCTATGCAAGTCCAACCAGCCTGTACCTCAAACCACATCTCTAATAGCAACTTTCAAAAGGGATGATGAGAAATGATCCAATGCAGGGTGGATGTGGTAAAAACCTTCTAATTCACTGATTCTTATACAGAGTTCTGGGTACTCTGGCTAAGGGAGAATATGGAAACACCTAATATTTGTAGACTACTAGTCTTAGCTGTTTTTTGGAATATGAGTATGCTTTTTAGAACAAACTTTCAGCTAAGCATATGTGCCTATTAGAACAGGACAGAGCAAGATAACCTTACACAGAGTCTATGTCACCGTGTTCTTAAGCTGTAAATTCTTTTGTTATGATCAGTTACTTCTCACAGTTATCATGAGGGTTCATTTGTTAAAGACATTCTCTAATAAGCATTATTTATGTGTGATACAGTGGAGTGAGAATAAGTAATCTCATCCTTCCTAAATCTCTCAATTTGCTTCTGGTGTGAGATTAACAATTTCAAGGGACATTCAAAGGTTATAGAACAGTTCTTGGCTTTACAGGAACAAAATGTCATGGAAACGCCACCTCTCAGCTCCCTCCCCAACAGCAATAGTAAATATTTGATCTGTGCGTACTTTCCATTCAGCTCAGCATCCTTGGGCTGGTTCGGCACATCTGTTCCTTAGGAGAACTCTCACATTTGCGATAACATGATCACCAAACGGTCAAGCGGACCCTCCCGAAGAACTTCAGTGAGATTGGTGTAGAAAAAAGAAAACAAAGGGAAGAGATGGAAAGACTTGAATGAGATGCATGAGAACACAAGGCTACTGGTTCTCTTCATGCCACATGTTCTTAAGCCGGGTAAGAAAATGGGGCAAGTCATCCTTGCTTTCTCTGATTTTCCCTGGATTTGTATAAAAATTAGAGAAATTCCATGTCCTGATACTCACCATTTTCCATGCTTTTAAATCGTTATGTCTTGGTATAGGCCAAGCCAGAGCTCTTAAGCAGTGTTGTTGTTCCCACATTAATGCTGTGGCATCTTACCAGCAAAGGTATACCAGCAGGCACTTGTGAGCTCTGTAGGTCCTCAGCTGTGAGATACCACACAGCAAGAACCACTAAGATTGCATTTGCTCATTTGCTCTTGAACACTGCTGCCTGCCAGTCCCAGCAGGCAACGTCTCTGAACCACAAGAAGCCCCATCACCTTCTGCCTGTGAACTACTCTGAGCTCTCCTCTGCCAGCTCCTGAAGATACAGGGCACGTGTCTACTGGCTGCTCACTAAAATCTTTGTGCAGGAGAACAGGAAAGGGGAAAAAAACCTGCAGAACCTCAATGCCAATTCAGTGCTATTGAGGGAGGCCTTCTGTAGGTATTCTGTGGGCTCTTCTCGCCAGAAAGCCAAAGCATAAATGAGAAGCAAGCCTGTTGCTGTTCACTCCAAATAAGGGCAAAAAATATACAGAAGAAGCTACATAACATGCTATTGCCTTGAAGAAATAGAAAAAGACTTATTCTTTTAAATCTGTGCAGAGAAACTAAATTCCAGGAAAAAGCACTGATAGCAATCCGCTATAAACCCAAGATTAGAGTCCAGACAAAGTAGACTTGTTCTCTAAACAAGAAATTTATTAGCCCACACAACACATTCAAAAGAGCCTCTGACCAGGTAATTGGAGTCCAAAATTCTGCTTTCAAGGTTTTGTCATATATTACTCCCTGTTTGTTTTTCATCATGCAAGCTCAGACACTCCAATGATAAACTGTTTGCTCTGTGGCCTTGCTGTGGTACATGGAAAACTTTCCATGACTGCATTGCTGTGGAACAGAAATAGCTAGGCATGTCCCAAGCAGCTTTTGAAACCCAGTTTGGATCCTGATGAAAAGAGGGATTGTTCAGAGGATCATCAGTGTTCCATACAACTTGTCTGTTTCTCTTGAAAAGTGTTATATGAAAGAGCACGAAACGCTGGACAGAGATTTTCTTTCGTATTCTCTTCATAGCTTTTAGAGGGGCAGAAAACTACACAGTCCTCTAAAGAATTTTCTTCCAGGATTATGCTGGGAGAATTTGTCTTTTTTTTTTTTTTACTTTTTTGGGGTTTGGTGTTTTTTTTGTTCCCGCCCCCCCCAATGCTGTACTATATTGAAGGATAGAAATTTCTTCCCCATTTGTCATGAAGTAAAATTATATTTTTGTATTAATTTTACCTTGATGTATTGAGAAATGGAGTGTTCAACTGTTTTTCCTTCTGGAGTTTTCTATAGGCAAAATTCTTTGCTGGTCCATAGTAAGTCTTGGTGCCAGCATTTCAGGTACGAGGGATGAGAGAGATCACTATTTTCTCTTTCAGTCACTAATGTTGAAATCAGAGCTGATCTCATTCCTTCCTTCTGTCCAAAATTTCTTGGGTGACTTCATGTGAATCACCTACCTGCTTCATGCTTCTTTTCCTTCTTTGAAGGCCACCTTCAATTCCCACCATCTCTCCCTTTTTGTTTCACTGGGATATAACCTGTAGGGCTAAAAAAACCAAGTAGCTACAGCCAATGGATAGCCAACTCAATCAGATTTACTTGAGATTGTATCAGGTTACTCCTTGTTCTCCAGACAGCTAAAGTTGGCACTAAAATAATTATTCTTGTGGCTTTTATCCTTAAGAAATAATCCTTTGTATTTTATATGTGAGGGCAAGGATACTCATTACTTAAATTTTCTTCCTCCAGATCGTGCTGAAATGTCTCAGGTAGTTCTTGTAGTTTAAAAACATTTAATAGTCTTTCTGGCTGAGCTGATTAAGCCATGCAGGAAATTCTGTTTACCTTTGGAAGGTTTTTCTAAATGG
>NW_009647419.1:5238606-5242643 GCF_000708025.1 Charadrius vociferus | reverse complement strand
GGGGGGGGGGAAGCTGAACTGTTCTGTGGTTGGTGAGAAAACATGGAATTTTGCACCTTAAAGGAGTGGGCATAGAACTCCTGCTGGATTTGGGTTTCCACGTTAACTAGATGCTAGTTTTGTAGTAAGTCTATTAACAGAAATATTGCCCCCATTAGCAGTCTCAGTAGAGAAGAGAATATTTAGACAACTGATGCTAGACAGGCTAAACTTCTTTCCCTGCCAATGACTTCATCCAGAAGCATTTGCAGAAACTGTGTGCATTGTTGTTCAAGTTGACCCACTTTCTGAAAAATCTGAAGGCTTGAGCCCGTAAGTCTATCCAAATTACTTCAGCGTTATTCTTTTACCACTCTTGTCATCTGTAACCTCATAGAGATGCAAGAATGTTGAATTCCATTGGCCAAACAGGAAAAAGCTGACCCTAAGATGTTTCTGTATAAAGAACCTCTTCCCTGCATTTGTCTGCATGGCTGCATCCTCTGCCTCAATGAATGTCTCTTTAACATAGATCCTTTTCTGTTACCCCTCCGGATCTCTAGTTTGATTCTAAGTCTGTAACTTAACATGCACAATTAAGTCGGTGTCATACATCTGCTCCCTCACCTAAGCCTGTGCTTATCTGTCATCAAACTTGGACTGTTTACCTGTGTTTCATACACTTCTGAAGCTTGTAAAGACCCTATGGCATGGCAACACGGCAATGTAACCCCGCCTTCGGGGCTGGACAGCACTATACCGTAGTTTCTGATGCTGTGCTTTTCCATCCACACTGCTTTCACAGCTAGGCTTTCCAGAAGATACCCTATCAATATCTCAGTACCAAATCCTATTCACGATGAACCGTGGAAAGCAGAATCCTGAGCTAAATACCCATAGGAGGGAAAATACTTAGCACTCCAGAGCTTTTGAATTGGAAACTTGGAGATCTTGTTATGATGGATTCAAGGTTCCCAGCTGTGACACTGTGACCCGCTGTTTCATTTCAGTGATGTCACTTCATAGGATATAAGCAACTTAAAAAAGTTTCCCAGGACATCATAATGCTGTTTAATAAACAAATAAACTATGTCTTAACATTGTGGCTCTGAACCCAGAACAGTTAAAGTGTTTTTGACTGCGTACGCCTCCTGATAAGCTCAGGTTCTGCGAGCCCCTCAGTCAAACCTGGAAAAACATGAGGATGTTGGTCAGATATCTTCCCCACCAGCTCCTGGGGGCCTTACTAGAGGGTTAGAGAAGCCACATCTGGTTGTTCAAACACACTACTGAAGTTTAAGGCAGGTTTGGAGATGTTGGGGGGGGGGGCAGGAAAAGGGTTGGAGGACACAAGACCTCTGCAAGGATGAGGAAAACAACCCCACCAGACTGACTCCAACAGGACTTCTGAGCTCAGCTTTTGGCACTTTCCTGCATGGGAGCTGCAGCAAAAAGTCTCCCTCTGAACCTGATTGTGCCTGATGAAGATGAATAAATTAAAGCAGGAAAATTGAGTTGATTTGAGATTGTAAATAAGCTTTATGCACACCTCTTGCCCTTGTCCAGAGGTGATGCCACATGTTGATTTTTGGATGGTGGAGGGATTTCTAGGAAATCCAAGCTGGTGTGTCTCTGAACGGTGTTTAGTTGGTGGCATAAGTGCACTGCACAGCCAGACTCCCTCAGGAGCTGTTTTTCAGGCACTTGGAATGAAACAGTACAGGTAGAAGGCAATAACAAAGGTCATCAGTGTACCTGAAAGTCATGTTGTTAGGACAGTATTTAGGCTGAGACTTGGTTTGAGTTAATTTCTTTCACCTTTGCCTATGATCAGAAAGATGGCACGAAAGGGTGCGGCTGGTTGTAACATCTCATGACCAAGCAGAGAAGCTGTGCTGGATGAGAGAGGGAAACAGCTGGAAAGAGAAAGTGCTGTCACGATGGGATAGGAAAATGAAGAGCTGAAATGAGGTGGATTTGCTTTGCTTTCTTAAGAGCAGGTTGCATTCTGGAGGCTGCTAAAAGCTGGTGGGGGGAGACAAAGGCAAATATGGGGAGGAGGGGTCTGTATGGCGAGGGCCTCTGCTTAATGGCACTCCCCCCTGCCATCAAAGAGGACGGTCTCAAATTTCTAATGTAGTATTTAACCTTGCTTTTCTCGCAGCACTGTAAAACTGAGCCACCTCCATTGCCTTCACTTGTTTAAATACATACAATAAAATATTTTCCTGTCGTTCCCTACATGTAGACAAAAGCAAAGAGCAGACCTTGTAGTGGCCTTCCAGTATCTGAAGGGGGCCTACAAGAAAGCGGGAGAGGGACTTTTTATAAGGGCATGTAGCGATAGGATGAGGGGTAATGGCTTCAAACTGGAAGAAGGTAGATTTAGAATAGATATCAGGAAGAAATTTTTCACTATGAGGGTGGTGAGACACTGGAACAGGTTGCCCAGAGAAGTTGTGGAAGCTCCATCCCTGGAGGTGTTTAAGGCCAGGCTGGATGGGGCTTTGAGCAACCTGGTCTAGTGGGAGGTGTCCCTGCCCATGGCAGGGGGGTTGGAACTCGATGATCTTCAAGGTCCCTTCCAACCCAAACCATTCTCTGATTCTATTAATATGGAAGAATGCCTACAAAAAGCAATACTAGTGAGGAAGGGGGAGATATTTTTTAATAAATTTTTAATAACATTTTCTTGGGACAAATTGAACAAACAGATAGGACTTACTTTCAGAGGCGAGAACTTGCAAGAGGGTAGAGTTTTAAGTGTGGTGTGTCATGAAGAAATGGATTGTCTGGTTAGAAAAATCCTGAGCCATGTAGCCAAGACACCTGAGAAACATCAGAGACTGTGTGTTGTGCAGATAGTGGAAAATCACCAGCATGTTCCAGAGCAACGCTGCAGCTCCAGAGCAAGTCCAGGGTTTGGGGCGGGGGGGTTGGGGGATGCCAGTTAACCTTGGGTGAAATTATAACTGAATGTGCTGGACACTTTCTGCAGTAGAAACTGATTGTATCTTGTGTATAGATAAAAGTGGATGGTCAGAAATATTTCTCTTCCAGTGAAGTTTTTGCCTGGAGCTGTAATTTACTGCAGATCAGGGGAGTAACTTTTTTTCCGCTAAAGATTACAATGTAAGAAGAAATATAGAGAGGCTTTTATAGTAGGACAAATTTTCAGGGCTGTAACCATGGAGTCATACGCTACAGTGGTGTCACGATTAACCTCTTCACTGCTGTCAGAAAGCACGTGTACTCCAGTAATTTATTTCTCCTGACAATTTTCCCACTTTTAGGGATTACTGCTTTGGTTCTCTGTCTCATTCATTTGCTGAAAACCAGCTGGAGCAGCCTGCAGGGAAATGCTCTGTATAAGGGGCTTTTTAATGCCTGCTGTGGCTACAGGAATATTTGTGTATTTCACTTCTTTACAGCCTGCCAAGGAAAGGAAAAGGGGTATCAGAGGAGGCATAACAAATAATACTAGCAAAAGTTTGGAGAGGGTGGTACGCTTCATACTGCAGGATTTATCCCAGTCTCTAGTATGTGGGATAGGGAGGGTGATGTTCTCTCACACTTGCCTACTGGCAGTTTAATTAATTTCTTGTTATTTGTTAATCCATACAATGAAGTGCTAAAGGAGGAGGATTTTCTTTTCAAACTCTTTTAAATGCTGTTTGATTATCTCTGCTGGATTCAGAGACCCAGACAGTGCTTTTGTTGATCCAGCATAAAGTTTAGTTGTGTTTTTAAATTCGGTGAAATCGTAGACGTGACCTGGATACAGGCCTGTCTAAACGTGGACAAAACTTGGCCCACAGACTGCAAAATCTGCTGCACTTATTTTCAGCTGACTGTATTCTGAGGTACCCCATGTGCACAGCTGTGTATGTACCAGGAGGCAAACGTGCCCTTTTCTGACTGTCTCTCAGTGAACGACTTCGCATTCTTGCTTACCAAGCTCCCTTGCTGGAGTCGCTGTGAAAGGGTCACTGAACTGAAAAAAAAAAAAAAAAAAAAAAAAAAATTTCCCCACCTTTTTTTTTTTATTTTTTAGGTTG
>NW_009647419.1:5223173-5238481 GCF_000708025.1 Charadrius vociferus | reverse complement strand
AAAAAAAAAAAAAAAAAGAATTACCCAGACTTTTATTTACTGATTGTCAGCTGATACAATACAGTTGATTCAATCCCAGGCTAATAAAGTCCTGAAGAAACATTGCTATGAACAAGTTCTGACCTAAGTGTTTTCTCATTTCATTTAAGCTTTTATAAAATCCTGTTCAAAGGACATTCTAATGGAAATAAAGCATTAGGACTTAATCCCTAGTGGAAGTTACCCAAACAAAACATTTAGGAGAAGCAGACATTTCAAACTGCTTCCACTGATGGGCCAAGATCAGAGGAACTTTTCAGAATTTCAGTTTTACCTCACCCTGGGAATGACATTTTCTGAGATTTAAAACAAACTGCACTGTAACAGAAAGGCAAAAACTAGAAATACTCTGAAAAGAGGAGAAAATTCTTTTTCCTCCCTAATACTACTTCAGGGCAAATTCACTTGTGTTTTCCTTCCTTTCTTTCATGTGGAGTGAGAGGGCTTCTTCCCATCATCATATTTTGCAGTACCTAATGAGGCAGCAATTACTGTTAGGCTGGCCGAGCCATAAAGCATGGAGGAGAACACCTTTTTGGTCCTCCGTGACCATTTTGTAAAACACAGTCAGTAAATCCAATTAAATGTAGCCCTGGAATTGGAGAAGCATGCAGTTACTGAAACAATTATAATATCTCCTGACTAAACATCGATTTTTGTGCTTGTAAGCATATTTTACTGTGGTGATACGTTCAGACAAACAGCTAAGTTTATATTTTCATGTAACATTTTTGCATTTGTCAAAGGTTATGGGGCTGCTTTCTATATTTGTGGGCTTGGAAGAGCATGGCCTCTTCTCCTGGGCACTGGCAGTACTGCCAACATTTATGCTTAGGCTCATTACTTATACTTCACTTTTTGGGTGAAGAAGGGTTACAGCTGAAGTTAATTTGAAAGCTCAGACTTGAGTGACACTGATGTGCTTGGCCTTTCCGAAAATACCAGCTTGCACTGGCAAAATCTCATGGGGCATTTAGGCCTGCACTATATTGGCCATTGGCCCTTTTCTATACATTTCTGATCTAACCGCAGATTGGAAAAAGATTTCAGCTGGAGCAACCTTGGCTTTAAAGTGGAAGACCTGGGAGGCTGAAATTGATGCATACAACTTGCTCTGGAAAGGTCCTAAAAAATTATTGCCTTTTTTCCTCCCTGGTGTTTAGCGGTGATGAAGGCAAGAAAATGAGACACCGGTTCTATCTGCACATCTTTAGGTTCTCTTGAATAGATTTCTTTTTTTTTTTTTTGAATGGTGCTCTAAAAAACTGGTTTTGTTGGTCCAGGAACCCACAGAACAGCCTGAAGAGATATTTCTTATTTAAACTTGTACATAGAATTAGTTTATCCCTAAAAATAAGTCTTCTATATATTGCCAGAGTTCAATCCCAATGCTGTGTGCCCACCAGTCATTCCGTTCCAAAAACTAACCCCGCTTTTCCTTTGAACTCAAGTTCTGGGTGACTGTTTTTTCCTGGCCCTTGAAGCTGACCCTCAGAGTACAACATACCCTCGTCTTGCACTGTATCATGCTGCAGAAACCTTGGGATGGAGTTAAATGTTATGTTGGTCAGTGAATAAACCAAGCTTTTCCCAACAATTATTTTTTTCCTCTGGTAATCGCTAGTGACTTTAAAAAAACAATCTGTATTTGGATTCAAAAGACCAGCTCTCAGAGGAGTTAATGTAATGGCCATGTTGCAGAAGGCCAAGTGTTCTTTCCTAGTTTAGTCCTTGCTTAGCTGCTTTCTTCAAAGCCGAGTACACTTGGATGTATTCTTTGGTATTTGAATGTTAGGAAATGGAAAATTAAAAATAATAATGGAGGAAATTCCCATCTGGGAAATCTGTTGTATATTCAAAGCACCTTTAGTTGCAAGCTTGCACTTTGTGGCCTTGACGCATATTGTACCTAGAGATCAAGTCTGGATTTGAGCTTTCCCAAGGTTTTTAGTGAGGGGGTGGGAGGCCTGGAAAGGGGTTGATTCAGCTCTGCCTAACTTCATCGCTCTCAGTAGTTCTGGTGCCTGCTCTATGTCCAGATGTTCCCTCTTCAAAAGCAAGAGAACACAGACCTTGCCTTGACTCTAGATTCAAGCCCAAGCCCAGGATTGTCCCTTTGACTCCTATGCAGAAAATAACCACAGCAGAGAGAGGTGAAAAAGGGATGGTCCTCTGCCCTGTCTTTTAGCTGATCATCAGAAATGGTCTGTGATTTTGGGGGAGGGCATGAATAGAGTCTATGGAAAAATCAGTGGTAGGAGAGTTAGGTGAAATTTTCATAAGTGTAAGAAAGGTATTTGGCTTTCCTCTGGTGTACATGAAATAACAAGCCTCACTGTCCAAAGTATAGGTCTCACAGAAAGCTCAATGATACTGCACACTGTAGGCAGAGTTTATGAGCAGCTGAATCAAAAACAAAGCTGGTGCAGATCTTCCTATGGAAGTGTGGGTCTGGGAGAGCAGCAGCCAAGGAAAGCCTACAGAAACATCACGCAGATTTATTTGAAGCATGAAGCCAAGAGCAAGAAGGAGCTCTCGGGATTCAGCTACTAGCTGGAAGGAGGCTTGGCATCATGAGCAAAGAAAGCACTTCCTCGAGTGCTCAGGAGTGCTTTGCTTATGTATTTCGTAAATAAATACAAATTTTGGAAAGAGAAGAAATTAGTAGTGGTATAAAGTTTGTGAAGGGGCAGGGCAGCCTAAAAGCCTTCTGTCTGGCTAATTAACAGGACAGGTAGTAGGGTGCATTTGCAGTATGCTCCTCTCTTGAGCCAGGTGTCCAAGGAGATGTTCTGTTTTCGTAGCTTCCGAGATGAGTAGTGTTATAGTCTGCCTCATACTCAGACCTACCTGTGTCAAAAGTTATAGCAGGTCGCTTCTCATAGTCACTTGTCTGCAGGTCATGAAGACCTGGGTGTCTGAGTTCACTTGAAAGCAATCCCTTTAGGTAAGATTTTACTTCTTTCCCCTGTGACCACACAATCCAGAAGGAGGCCATAATTCAAATTTAAGAAGCTAAAGTATTAGCTCTGGCTCTTCTCAACTTTAAGTTAATTTTCTTTAATAATTCTTTGGTATGTCCTCGACTGGCCCCAAACCTATACTTTTCCCTGAGACAATTGTAAGCATGTGCACGTACTTGAAGCTAATTAAACTGTTTTACAGGAAATATGTCACTTCAATCTTACCTATTTGTATATTTAAGTTAAAACAAACAAGTAAATAAATTGTGCCATTAATCTCGTTCTTCTGTACTATCAGTCATGGCTGTGAGCTTTCTGGTGGTATTGGCAGCCATGAAAGGTCAGTGCAGCTGGCAGGCCAATTTTCAATACAGTGACTGCTTTGCTGTTTCTTGGTCATTCACTTGTGCTTTGCCATTCACTTGTGTTGCATTTGGAAGTTTTGAACTTCCTTTCCGAAGATGCCACTAGAGTTTTGCCTTCATATTTCTGTAAATTCCCATGACCTTCAGTTTTGCCGTTTCTCCTGCTCTTCAGGTCTTCCTAGTTATCAGGCACTGGTTTGATCTGTGCCTTCACATCCCTGTGGGCCTCATTTAAGTTTGTAAGATCTCTGAGATCAGACACTTTACCTTTCCCCTCCCTCACAACAGTTGAAAATGGACTTGTGCTTTTTCCTCGAGCCTTTCAAGTCATGAACCATACCCTCCATTCGACTGAACTGATACAGCTTCATCAAAATAAATGCTTCATCTGAGGTAAAGAGGCACCAATCTAACTTTGCCCATTCCTGAAATTATCCTGCAGAGCTTTCTCTCAGGGTTCTCGGGCGTCTGGGAGGGGGTTGCTGCTGCTGTTTTCCAGTTGCACGGTTCCAGTGACGCTGTTCCCTCCTTTGACCCAGAGAACCACAGCACCACAGCCCATCTGCCAAACCTCAGGCGGAGGCCCGATGCCAGCCCAGAGGCCACTGCAGAAAGCTGGCTGGTTTGGTGTTGGCTTTGGGGTTTTGTTTCTGAATGGGGTTGTCTTTTTGGAGCTGGAGTAACTGTGTTCCCTTCATAGTAATAAAAACACACCCTTCTTTCTCGGGGTTTGTCACTTTTTGAACACGTTGTATTAAACACAATGAACTCTTCTGGGACTGACCCGGAAAACACATGGATCTGTTTCTCTGACTTATGAAAGTCCTACTTCTCCTACCTCATTTCGAGCTTTGGGTGTGCTCTCTGCCAGTGTCGAGCTGTTTTGTCTGCTGACTATCAAAGCATTTAGCAATATCCTGATAGCACGGTTTTGTTTTTTGTTTGTTTGTATTTTTAATTTTTTTTTAATCTCAAAACAAGTGTACATTTCCTTCTTCTGCAGTTGAATCTATTACTTATTTGTATGCAAAAGTTATTCCCTGTTGGTTGTTTTGCATGCAAAACTACGTGAATTTTCCCCTCTCTATTTACATGTAACCACAAGTATCTGTTGGTGTAGGAATATTGAGAAAGTTAATTCCTCATTGCAGGGGAGTATTGTAATTCTGCAATACCTAAATCTTGCGAAATAATCCATTCACCTAGTGTGCTAATCCCGCCACTTGATTTAAGAAAGTGGTGCAGAATACAACATGCATCTTGCAAGCCCTGTGACGGGGCAGAAGCAGCACAACAGCCGTCCTCTGCAGTGAATTGCCTTGCTTGTACTTGCTGCTGGGTGTTTGAAACAAATAAGAATGTAGGAGAAAAAAAAAAAACACAAAACCAACACAGAAGAATGTGATGGTTAATCACATTTTTGGATGTCTATAAACAACCAGCGTGAAGTGGCAGTGAAAAGCCTAATGTGCTTTCAGGGCACACTAAGCAAGATGTTTTTGGTAGAGAAATCCAAGCCATTGTATGTGACAGTGATAAAGTTTCGTGTACAGCTGAGCTCCCTTAGCTTTAACAAAGCTTAACGTGAATTCAGACAGGTGCGGATGAGGATTAGTATGTTGGTTAGAAGAATGGGATGGATTAAACATTTCCCTTGCTACTCCTTAGAAAGAGATAAAAATGCCTCGATTTGTTTAGCCTGCTGGGCAGACCAGGGGATAGGACAACTATTTGTAAATGGATTGGAGGGTTATGTATCAAGGAGGGAAAAATCCTATGTAAGAGGATAATGTTAGCCCCAGATTGAGTGTTTATTATCTGGTTAATTTAGGCTGGAAACTGGAAAGTTCCTGGGCACTCACAGAGCGAAGCTCCAAACAGAACTGGAGGGAGTGAAGAGTTTAAATTTTTGGGAGATTGAGCATGATAAACCCAATGGAAGGGATTGTGTAACTAATTTGGAGAATTCCTGAAGATAAGAATCCATGTGTATCTGCTAGGTTCAAAAGGAAACCAGATCACTGCTTGCACTGTATTTATTTTTTGGTAATCCTGTGCTAAGACTTCTGCCCCTTTCTTGTAGGGATCAGCAGAGATTTGTCCCCCTAAACTATTTAACAAACTTTGTTTAACAGTTTTCTTGCTTATTGCAGGGATCTAAGCACATCAGTGGTGCCTTCAGTCTCTCTTTTGCTGTCTGCTGTGTTTTGTCCAAGCTGTTACTTAGGTCCTTGTTTGGTTATGAATACTGGGCAGGTATTGCACGGAAGTGGGTACCTGGATATCTGTCGTGTGCTTTCCTGGGATTGCAGGAAGCCTCGCTGCAGGGCCTGCATCCCAGTTCTCCGCTCCTGCTAAAGGGAGAGCTGCTGATTTCTTTTTCCCTCAAAAGGTGCTGGTAATCCAGTAGTGTTCCCCCACTCTCTGTTTATACAGACAGTTTGTGTCTCTAAAGGCTATTTATTTTTTTGTTTTGAACATTTCAAGAGACACATTGCTGTTTACTCAAGCAAAGGCCTGGAGTACAACTGAGTGCTTGTCTGTACTGATTGAATCCAAATTTATTTTGCTTCTGTTATTCCTCCTTTCCGGTGCATAAAAAAAAATAAATCATGGGAGAGAAGCACTCTCTGGATTCCTTAAATATTCCTTGTGACCTAGTGTTATGGCAAAGCTCTGTATGTAACTGTAATGACAGCAGGAGTGATCCTCCTCCTTAGGATGCACAGGCAAGGAACAGAGTTACTTTTTTTCCTCTGGTGGCTTCTGCACAGGTGAAATAGCTATGAAATTGCAGACAGTACCGGTCATACCTTTATCTACCAGTTTACTTTGCTCAATGGTGCATAGTTAATTCCTTTTTTCTGTAGAGATCGCTGTTTAAAAGCGCTTGCTGTGTAGCCAGCTACTGTGTCTGGTTGAAGCTGAGGAACAAAAACATACTGCCAGCCTCAAGGTCTTCCTGCTGTACTTTTCCTTGCAGTCTCTAGCAAATTCAAACCATTGGCATTGTGCACAGAATCCAGTGAGGCTATAATCAGCATTAAAGAGGGTTGTTGGTTTATGTTTAGTTTGGGTTTCACTATTTTAGGGCAGATGGGAAAAATATTTATGTAATTTTTTTTTAGGACAGGAGTAATCTTTTCTGTTTACACATGGTGTGTGAGCACAGCCAGGTCCATGCAGTGACTGGGACTCCTGTACCACAGCACACAAGTATTTGTGTTCTTACTTTTCTCATCCCCCAGCACATTGATCAGTGGATAAGCAGGTGAGACATCTAAAGGGTTAGGAAACATCACAGTAGAAAGAAACTATTTCTCTTCTGAGCAGCAGAAATCTGGTTCCTTCCAGTCTTGCATCCTACATCCCAACTTTCTGACAGTAAAATTAAATGAATAAAAGAAATTTTAAAAAAACCCTCCAGACTTAACAGTTGCGCCTCTTCTGAGCGCTCCACCAATATGCTTCTTCCCCTTTCAGTGTTCCCTGCATTTCTGCTCCCTGCATACATGCTCTAACCTTCCTCCGAACTACCGTATGGGCAAAAGGCAGTGTGTGAGATGCCTTGTTCTGAGCTGTACGTGTCCTCCCTGACCCAACTCAGGGAGCTGCTGATCCCCCATTGCAGCTTTTCCCTCAACAGGGGCATTTGCTGGTATCTTCTATCCTCATGCAGATCTCCTACAACACTGTAGGAATTTGGGACCTCCTCAATCCATCCATCAAATGTGGCTAAAACTGCCTGTCATGTTCAGAAGCCATTAGGAAATGCAAAGCTGGACAGATATACAGCACTATTGTATAAAGCCCATTTCATCAGCAAAGAACCCTAAGAAGGTGATTTTTTTCCCCTCCCTAGGGAAGTGATTCTGCCCCTCTACTCCACCCTTGTGAAACCCCACCTGGAGTACTGCGTCCAGCTCTGGAGCCCCTAACATAGGAAAGACACGGACTTGCTGGATTGGGTCCAGAGGAGGGCCATGAAGACGATCAGAGGGCTGGAGCACCTCTCCTGTGAGGAGAGGTTGAGAGAGTTGGGGCTGTTCAGCCTGGAGAAGAGAAGGCTCTGGGGAGACCTTATTGCGGCCTTCCAGTACCTAAAGGGGACCTACAGGAGAGCTGGGGAAGGACTTTTTACTAGGTTGTCCAAGTGACAGGATGAGGGGGAATGGCTTCAAACTGGAACGGTGTACATTTAGATTAGATATTAGGAAGAAATTTTTCCCTCTGAGGGTGGTGAAGCACTGGAACAGGTTGCCCAGAGCAGTTGTTGAGGCCCCATCCCTGGAGGTGTTCAAGGCCAGGCTGGACAGGGCTTTGCGCAACCTGGTCTAGTGGGAGGTGTCCCTGCCCATGGTAGGGGGGTTGGAACTTGATGATCTTCAAGGTCCCTTCTAACCTAAACCGTTCTATGATTCTATGAAGACTGGATTTCTAGTTGTAATGTATACAGACAGATAAGTATTCCTACGCAGATGTATAACACCGGCTCTGAAGATGTGCTGTTACATGCATTCTGCAAATAGATAATTGGAGGGGGAGAGGGAGGAAGGAGAGGGATGTTTGTATCATCTCGTGGCAGGTAACAATGTAATAGCACACCTGGGTGCTGCTGACCTTGTTTCTCATGCAAGTGCTAATGAAATACTTTGTGGTTTAAAAAAAAAAAAAAAAAAAAAAAAAAAAGAGAGCTTGGAAAGCCAATATCCAAAGGGTTTCAAAACTTTATTGTATGTGCCAAATATTTCCAGCTGTTATTGCCTTCCACTTATTTCCCACAGCATCTTGGCCTGGGTCTGCTAGTGATCTTTCTTCGCTGATGGCATGAGACATTAGCTGAGCCAATGTTTATGCTGCTCAGAAGGATATTCCTCAAGCTTTACTTCATTAATGATTCTAAAGCTTGTTAACCTGTTTATCTTCAAAGGATGGAAGCTTTTAATGCTAAATAATTTGGACATCGTTTATATAGATTTTGATAATGAGTACAATTGGCTATCAAACTCCAGTCTGTGTAATAAACTAGGAGCCATCACGCATACTTCAGTTGCTTCTCACCGAGAGGAGTGAGATTAGACTGCATACACGGGTGTCTTAAGCAGCATTACAGCTGCTAACTCCAACCCATTGAGTGTTTTAAATGTATATCTTCTTCAAAAGAAAACAATTGCTAAGATATTTGATAGTGAAAAATTTGGTGATGGTTTGCTACAGCTTCTGTGATCATCCATGGATTGCCTTGTGGCATAGCATAATCTTGTGAGTGGTTTAATTAGATCTAGAGCAACAGGGGATATCTTGGATATTGTGAGATCAGCTGTTTTCTGTCATGAGACCTTATAAAGTTGTATATGCAAAGCAGTTACAAAGTCTGCTTAAATTTTCTTATATATCAGCCTACAGCGCTTTCTTAAAGAGTCGCTGTGAAGCTACTCAAGTTACTCAAAACCACAGTCTGGTTGATTGACTGCTTTTTGTTGTTGTTTTGGCTTTCAGACATTCATTAGAATGGAAGGAAGTTTTTGCTTTAATTTTATTTTCCACCCTTCACATTGGTGCCGCTTGCATTTTACATGTCTTTTTGTTTTGGTGATGAAAACATCCTACTTGGTTGTTAATTGTTGTAAACATTTACTTAGCACTTTGCAGTCGCTAATGAATTAATGTCTCTAATGCTGGGTAAGTGTTATGTGTATTTTAGAGCTCAGGAGTGTCGATGAGACATACCTAAGGCCATAAAGTGTGTCAGTAGCGTAGATGAGGATTTAATTTGAGAACCTTTCTGTGACTCACAGTAGTTAATGTGCTGGTAGTGTCAGTCTGTGGGTTCTGTGCATGAGCCAGGATTTGCAGTATTATAGAGATTACATCTTTCTTATTGTTCTAAAGCAGCTCTTCCAGGTTGCGTTCATTTTCCTTTGAGAAGTGGGTATTTTTGAAAGCTTGCTTCTACATAACTGAAATGGTAACTTTACTTGAAAGGAAGCCCGATTTACAGCCAAAGCAAAACATTAACTGTTTCAATATCGGCCCTAGAAATTAGACTCCAGAAGGTGAAAATCCTCTCTCCTTCTCCCACTGAGTGGGCATAGAGACACAATCTCTTCTCTTTCCCACTTGCCTGTCTGCAGGGATGCCCTGAAACAACTTGTGTTGCTGAACCCCAGAGATGGTCCCCAGTTTTGCGCAGCAGAGCTACGGGTGACATATCCAGAAGGAAACCCTCATCCCACCCTGCGTGTAAGATAATGCAGCCCCAGACCCAACAGGCTCGGGGCTGAGCAGCCTCTTGGCACCAGCACAGGCAGACTCGTTGCCCAAAAGGCCTCTTTGCACTCCAACTCACAAACGCAGCACCCTGCTTTTTCTGGGAAGATGAGGAAAAAAACCCCTTCCTTCTCTGTCATTTTTAGAATAAACTTCATGCAGAAAAGGTGTCACTTGCTTTACTACCAGCAGCTCAGAGCTGGTAGAATAGAACATAAGGCTCCATTGTAGCGCTGGGTTATTAGAGTTGTAGCAGCTAACTGGGATATAAGGTGCTTTTATTGCATGTTTGCATTAAACAGTTGTGTTTCTGTTCTTTAAGCTTCCTGACCTCGGAATACAGCTGGGTCTATATTCACAGCCTGGACTTAAGTACACGTGACTATGGCTATGATATTTTTTTTAACAAGTACACTTGAGATTCCCTCAGTCTCTTTTTCAGAATTCTAGGTAGAAGTAAAAATTTGCTGAAAGAGATATATGGGGTGGGGAGGGGGAATTAATTTTCCAATCAGATATTACTTTTTCCTCCACTTTTCCTTCACCACCTTTCCTACACGTTGCTAAATGAAACTTATAGCTCAAAAATCTAGAGGTAGGTTTTTGTAGTTGAACATCTTGTTTAGAGGCTATTTACTTAAGTGAGGTAACAATGCCAACTAGTGGTCAGATCCTTCATAGAGAAGAGGCTTGCTATTCTGGCAACCCCTCCCCCAGTTTTAATAAAAATATATGTAAATCATAGCAGCTTTTATGACAATCTCACCAGTCAGCTTTCTGATAGGGAAAAGGTTGTATTTGTTGATTTTGTTTAACAAGGCATTTCAATTAGTAATATAACAAGCATATCATTAGATTAATGAGGTGTTGTCCTTTGACCATGCATTAATACACTATTATGATTTTCATTTTTTTCAAAATTAATTCATCCCTCTCATAATCTGATCACCTGTTCTAACAGTTGCAAAACCAAAGAAAGGAGTATATATTATCTCCATCCTGTTTCACAATAGTACCTGGGTTCTCCTTTCCTCAACTATAAATGTGCAGTGAGGCTTCAATAACCCACTCTGGCCCTTACTTGAAAGTGCATAGTTATTCTAACAACAAAGGATATTCTTCCAAAATCACTGAAGTCTTTTTTCTTTCCCCTCCCTAACTCAGTCTTAGTTTTGAACGTATATTACCATATCAGAGTTCATGAGGTGCTGTGCCACAAGTTGCTTTTTTTTCCTCATGTTGCTTAAGGACTCTTCTTGTACCGAGATATTTAGGTTTTGGGATGCACACATAAATATTATTGCCTACAATCTCAATATCATTATCTAAATATAAATATTACCTGTACGTATTAAAGAGGTAAGACTGTAAAGCAGCTATTTGGGGGTGAATTTTAGGGTTTGGGGGTTTTTTGCTATCAAAACTGTTTCTTTCCTATGGCGTTCATCTAGAACCCCGTCGTTTCAGAAAACTCATGTGCTTATTATCAAGGCAATTTCACTAGGTGATATAGGGAAAGGCACAGATCAGTAAGACAGCTCTCCGAGTTCTACAAACTGGTTAAAATTAGAGTATCTTTTTACTTTGCATCAGCTGGATGTTTTCAGAGTCTGCAGTCTGTAGATGCTGTGTCTTCAGTATCTACAATTCTCTTGATGCGCAGGATTTCTAGCGGCAGTCTGTTGTACTCTATTCTTTTAGTGTCTGACTACGGGAGACATTCCGTGGCGTTTCTCCTAGAAATTGGCTTAACTACCTACCTACCTGACTTTCGAAAAGCAAGCTTTCCACATGTTATCACGTACTTATAATTATTAATTTTGCATTCCTAACAATTTTGAGCATATCTATGCTATTCATCATGTTTCATGGCTTCTGCAAATAATAGTGACCTTATATGTTCTGTGAAGTCAGCTAGTTTGTGTGTGCCTCTTATGCCTTATAAATACAAGTTACCTGTATTTTATTGTATCCAAAGGCTAGTCCGACTCACTTCTCTGATGCTTAGTGAGCTTTGGATCAGCTCCTTGATTTCATGTGTTTAGCTGTGATGCTGAGACTAGGAGCTCTGATCTGCTTTGGGTCACAGAAAAATGCGGACCACACTAAAAGGAAATATTTTTGGGCTGATTTTCATTTTCACTAAAGCTCCAAATCTTTTTTCCCCTTTTGGCAAGCTTTGGTAAATGCTGTCCTCTTCCACCATGGAATAACCCAAACAGAAAGCTCCCCTCTCCTTCCTGCAGCATCAGGAATTGGAGCCTGCTCTCTGTGGCTGTGAAGTTGTACAGTTACTGCTTATGGCACTGCTAAGTGTTGGCACTGTATGAGCGTCCTTATCCAATGTGGTCTTTAGGATCTGCTTTCACCTCCCTCACAGATAAATACTGAACTTTGGCGTTCAGTGTTTCAGACACCATATACTCCAAGGCAATCCTGAAGTTTCCCATGTGTTTTGGAGGAATGTGGGTATACACCACGTTCTCTGGCTCTTCTGCACCCCCACAGGTTTCTGGGTTTCATTCTTCTGACTCCACACTCTGAGGTCTTGATTTTTCTCCTCCTACCTTGCTCGTTCAGTGCTGGTAAACCCAGAGGCCACAATTATGGCAGCCACGGCTTGATCATGTATTTTTTTTAATCTGTGACTTCTTTGAAGATCATTTACTAACAACCTTCACAGAAACAGCTTTGCAGCATTACTGCTGAATTCAGAAGTCCTCTGTGTTGCTAGTTGCTCAGCTATCTTCAGACCTGTTCTTTTTGCTTTTTCTCCCCTTGACTCCAAGCTCCACAGTTTGCGTATTGCTTTTATTCTCCACTTCAATTTTGTTTTGTTTTGTTTTCATTTTAGCTCAGAGACATCAAACACTGACTGCATTTCTGGATATATGTATTCCCTGCTTTCTTGCCCTTTGTAGCCTGAAGGCAGCCTAAGTTCATTATTAAACTATGGGCAAGATGGGAAAAGAGAACTGTTTGCTCCGTGAACCATTAACCATTAACTGCGCCTCTGTTTATTTATTTTTACTAAGGGAGGAAGGGGAAAAATTAATAACATCTGTCTCTCACCTGTATTGATATATGCGTTTTATGGAAGGGGGAAGCTAGAGAAGAGAGAGAGAAAGATGCAGCCATTGCTTTCTGTGATCTTTTCCAGCTCTAGTCCTGGAAAGAGGATTCCAGAATTTATTTCCCCCCACGCCATTTTTTTCTCCCCTCTCCCCTGACCTTGCATTACCAGCAAGTTTAAAGACAAGGAGGAGCGAGTAGAAAGATGAAGCAGTTCTCGATCCACCACTCTTCTCCCTATCGTAGCCTTTCCTCTTCCCTTCCTGGCAGAAGAATGCTGCTTTCTTGCTTTTGGGGTTTCTCAGTTGCTAGGAATTCAAAATATTTGTGGCTTTTTAAAAAATAATTTTGGAAATTGCGTCAGAGCTGAGGCCCTGGGGCTGGAAATGCCAAGTGTTAGTGAAGTGGAATACTTGGCAGCCCAGCATGGCACCGTGCGATGGGAGACAAACCTGGGGCAAGAGGAGCCATGCACCAAGGGTAGAAGGGCCCCCAGCCACTTCTGAGTCAGAGTCAGGCAGAGCAGCAGTGCCCTGATTGCAGAGGGTCAGTTGGCTGCTGCTGGAGCTAAAATTTGTCCTTCTCAAGAAGCAGCCCACACACAGATCTCAGTGGCAGAGGTAAACCAGAGACTATGTGGACAGGTGAGCAGATAAGGAGCAGAAACATCTGCCTGGTAGGAAGAAAAGGGACTCTCGAAGAAGGACCAAAGCTGAGGGAGATCCAACTAGCATTAACCTGTCATGCTTCCTCCTTTCAAGTCCACTGTTTGCCACAGGAATCTGGGCAAATGCAACAACTTCCCCCCACCTCCCCAGTACAAAACTGTCCTATCTAGCAGATTCAGAAATGAATGATGAGCACAGCCAAGAAACAAGGAGACTTGTCATAGGAGTCTGCAGACAAAGAGCTCCTCACTGGGAAATAAGTGGAAAAAAACAGAGTCGTCGTCCCCCCCTCACATGGGCATAAACAGGCAACTCTGTGGAGTAACACACAAGCCAAGGGAATCCTGCCATCTCTAGGGAAGGCTTAAGATGTTAAAATTCCTGTTTGCTTTGGCATGTGAAGGAAATGTTGTTTGTTGTTTTAAACCCCCTATTTCAGTAATGCCAGCAGAAGACATTTACAAATCACGTGGACAATAATGAGGAGGGTAGTGTCTGTGCATGTGCCATCTATGAGAAAGAATCTGGAGAGTTCAAATATGTCCTAGCCATCTGCTGTAAATACTTAAGTTTGTTAAAGTAGTGCTCTTTACAATATATTAATAGTTCAGCTATTTTGTTTATCCTCCAGAATTTGCATCCCTGTTGTCAGCAGAAATTACTCTTCTTCAATCATCGTGAAGAGTGCCTTTATTCTTTAAGGAAAGAATTTTACATTGTCAGGAAATTCTACTCAAGCAGAATGGAGACTGCATTTTTTTTCCTCCCTTCATGGTCCCACTGATTTGCTCCTCAGCATTGCCTGGTATTCTGAGAAAGTTTGGCTAAACCTACACAGGATTAGTCACTTTCAGTGGTGGAAAAATGTTCAAGGATATACTCACAGATATTGCTCAGTACCATTTTGCAACAATATACATGAAGGAATTCTCCTGTTGCCATCATAATGTCCTACAAGTAACACTAGGCTGCTGCAGTCCAGTTGTTCATACATAGCTCTGGGGAAATTTTTATGGCCTGTGTTGCAAGCTTCTCAAAATCCAAACCAGAAATGTCTCCTGTTGGTTCAGTTGGCCCCTGATGGCTTGCTTCATTCTGTTCCCAAGGACTTGGGGGTCCAAGGCCCCATTTCCTTCTGTCCAGAGTTGGAGCTTGTATGTGATGCACGTAGGACAGCTTGGGCTGTGCTTCTCCAGGTGCCTTGGAGATCACAAGCGTAATGCAGTCTTGAGGGAGATGGGGGATACCCTGCTCTGACCCCTTCCTTTCCAGGGATTTGCTTAGGGGAATGCTGACCTGCCCAAAGTTTTCTGCTCTAATTCTTCCTCTAGGCAAATTCCCTTCTCTACTCTCCACTCCTATGATGAATTAGGGACAGATATCTGGACTGCAGAGACTTTTCTTTATAAATATGACTACCCTACATCCTCTTCCTCACCTCACTAATTTCTTTTGAAAACTGTTTTGTTCTTGTTGACATCTGGTAAGTGCAGATTGAGCTTTTGAAATCCTGGATAAAGGAGGAGCTGTGATTCCTTCCTTTTATCCTGCAAGGACAGCCAAGAAAGGGAGAGGCTTTAGCTGACCACCCAGCTACAGAGGAAGGGTATGGCAGATATAGGCACATCACCAAATCTGAGCAGGAAGAACTAAAAAGCCACAGCAGGTTTGGTGATCAAAGGCAGGGACATAGGTGGGAAAAGAGTGGCAGATAAGGGGGAGTGTGTGTATGACGTGAGCTGGAAGAGAATTTGGGAGCGGGATAGAGGATTGGGGGTGAGGGGAAAAGAATAAGAAGGTGGTAAGAGGCTCCAGGGTGGGTTACAGGGTCAGGACTAAGAATTTGAAAGAAGAGAGGGTTTAATGAGGAGATGCTCGTGAACGGGAAAGGCTGAAGGCACTGTGGTTAACTTAGGGGACATTTGAGAAAA
>NW_009647419.1:5205089-5223148 GCF_000708025.1 Charadrius vociferus | reverse complement strand
GGGAAAGAGGGGTATTTGAAACAGGAGTGGTAAGAAGGGATTTGGGATTGGAGGAAAGCTGGAAGGAAAGAGAGTGGTGAGGACAAAGGAAGGAGCTGTAGAGTGAATGCAGTTAGGTCATTTGAGCTGTTAGTGGGTCACTGCAGTGCAGGGAGGTGAGGGATATGGCATCTGGGTCAGAAGAGGGAAAGCACTGAGAACTTGGAGTGTGCGTCAGAGGCAGGATAGGTCAGAAGGATGCTCAACACTGCAGGGCCCTCTGACTCAGGAGGCACTGTGATTACCAATGGCAATTATTGTCCCTACTCATCCACTCTTCTCACCCAGACACCTTGAAGCAGGACTCAGGAACAAGAGACACCCAGACCTGCTTCCTTGCCTCTCTGCTCTGCCCCTTCCACTTGCTTAGATCGGCAGGAGCTACCTGTGAAACCCTTCCACCATCCTCACCTTCTCTTCTACTCCCATGTTATAGAGGTGGCACACCAAGCAATGCAGCAGAAACTCAAATTCATAGAGTCCAAAGTTCTCGGTCCTTCCTGTTCCCTGCAAGGGGAATGTTTGACCTTGGGCTGACTGCTTCTTTGAGGTAAACTTGGGCTTTGAACACATCTTCAAACATGCAGAGCACAGTTCAGAATTGTAACAATGGCCTCAATCACGATTTCTTGTTTCTAAATATGAACTGTGGCAGTGGGAGAGGAGGGCAACTTCATCAAGGTTTCTGTACATTCCCTTATTGTTTGCCATTACTGCAGATGCAACACTACATCAAAACCCACTACACTTCTATTTTCAGTTTAAATGTTTTTTATTCACAAAGTCTGAGTGTGGTTTAATGAGTCCGTAAAATGAATTCTACAGAAATTATTGAATGCCATATGAAATCCAACAATTGCAAACATGGCCTACTAATTTGCTGTCAGGTAATGTGAGAGAATATCATCATGCCCTTGCAAAACCTATTAATATATGATAATTCTTTTAAATTACTATATGCATCTTACAACCAGAAACAAGCACTGTGCATTGTTTTAAAGGAATCTGTATTCTTCTTCAGTGGGGTGATCTGTTAGAAACATCTACTAAAAATTGGATAGGAAGAAAAGGCTGTGTATATGCATGCCCCAACAACTATAAACTCTTCTTGAAAAACAATGGGTTTCCCTTGCCAGGGGACCAGACAGTTCCCATGTGGGCTGTACCTACAGACATTGCTGTGACTGTATCCTTAGGCCAGTTTTAATATTTCTGTTTGTTTCAATTATGTTTCAATACTGGAAATTTTAAATAGATAATTTGTAAAAGTAGAGCAAGAAAGTGAATAAAACATGAAACGTTTTATTTGAGAAGCTTAGCCTGTGAACATGGCCTGTAAGCAAGCAGCAGTGGAGTTGTCAGTGTTGTACAAAGAGGAATACAAACTCCCAGGAAGAATGTTGATGAAAAATTGCGGAGATGTGTTTACATGACCTCAGTAAAGTACATCTGCAGGTAAAGTAATAGAAAAAATTGCAAACTTTTTTTCCAGGGCTCAGAGCACAAAAATAAAGGTTTGCCTTCAGGTGGTATGTGATTATCTGATACGGAGTAAGAAACTCTTTGGTGGGACTCAATTAGTACAGCAGCCTGAGGTCCATCTTGTTGATCTTTCATTTTTTTAACAAACTGTTAAGGTTCACGTATCCTTTTGGCCTTGACTACTTGCCCTAACTGGTGCTCTGTTAAATAACATGTCATCCAGGACCAAAAAAAATTGAAGGTGGTACTGTAGTCATATCTATGACAAACTTCCTAAACAACTCAGGCAAGAGACCTACTTTTTTGTTTGTTCATTTTTCTTAAAGAGCAAAACTATGGATGAAGAATTTATCTAATCAATGCAGTGGTAAAAAAAAAATAAGGAAAACCAAACAATTTCACCTACAGATGAATTTCAAGATTATTCGTCCTTCTTCAATGAATGTCCTTTTGTCTACTGAGGACATTTAGGCTCATGTTTTGTACTAAATCCATTCCCTGCATTAAGCCCAGTATCATGTAGGATAACATGGTACTAATTAATCTTCTGTTGCCTTTTTATAGAATACTCCAATTCAAGATCTTTGTGTTAGTGTAACAATCTTTTGTGTTTCCAGTGTCCCACAGTAAGCTGTTGCTAGAATCCAGAACAAGGGACTGAAGCTCTTGATCCAACTCTGTTATATGGCAAAATTACTGAATATTTATGTGCAGGTATCTACCCAAATGCATACTGTTCCTTTTACCTTCCAAATATTTGAAAAGCAACCAAATTCAGGTCTGTAGGCAGGTCAGGACCCTGCTCAAAGTCGGGGCCCTGTGAGTCCCAGGAAAACACTCCCGGACTTCACGTGTCCTAATCTCTGGAGAAACACCTATCTGGAGCTTCTGGGATAGCGGATACAAGTGAAAACATGCATCACTAAGGTAATAAACATCCTGCTCCAGTGAGAAACGTGGATTGGGAAAAATCTTCACTTTTTAAATATTTCTATTTTTAAGTTTTTGCAAAGTAAAACATGGAAGAACTTAAGCTTTTGTTGCCAAATTCTGTCCTGATATGCACAAACATGACTTTCATTGACCTTTTGAGGAAGAGCTTTGGACTTCACTGAGCACAGCACAGAATAGGCTTGGAGTAGGAAAGTTAAGTAACTAACAGGGACTTCAAGATACTTATTACCAAGTCAGAAGTACTTGATGAGCAAAAAATGGCCAGTTATCTCAACACTGGGGTGTAGAATAGATAAAGACACACTAAAAAAATATAAATCATCAGGATCAACGCAACATCACAAAGCCAAAGAAATAGGAAAATGATGGGAAAAGGTCAACAAAACCAGAAACCAGAAATGTCAGGAAGGTAACAAAAGATGTGACAAAGAAAGGTTGAAAACTGTCTGTGAAGACAAAGTAGGACTTTTATAATTATGTCAGGAACAAAAGGTCTGTGAGAGACTTCTTGAGCCAAGGGGAAGTTGTTCAGGGATGTGCTAGACAGTGCTGGGAAACAGAGCAGTTTCTTCACCTCAGCATTCACCAGGAAGAAAAGGGGAAAACCTGCCAGAACCAAAAAGATGTTTTGTAGAGCAGAAAAAGGAAAATGACTGAAAACTAAGTCTGCCCAGTGTAGCTAACAGAAAAGTATAACAGCTCAACAGAGTGGTCCCAGGGCAGCTGGCACCTTCCCTCACTCCTCCAAAAGGTAAAGATGGCAAATGGTGACAGGAGGACTGGCAAGAGCCAACCACAATATCTGTATTGCCCCAGCAGAGTATGGGTCATGCTCAAAGAGCAGCTCTTTCTTCCCTGTCTCCATACATGGTGTGCATGGGTTTTGGTTAGGGTTTTTTTTTTTTTGGTTTGGGAGGTTTTTTGTCTCCATGTATGTGTGTGTGTTTGTGTGCAAAACCTTTGTATTTAACTTTTATTGAAGTCCTCCTTCTGCTTGCTTTCCTTACGGTTTCCCCTTTGTTTAGGATGTTTTCTTGCTCTTACTCAGGCAGCACAGTGTGCTCAGAAAATGTTGGATTTTACACTCAGGGCCAGCAACCTCATTTGTCTAGGCTCTGTGGTTACCCAAAAGCTCTGGGGCTCAGATAAACACGGTTATGTTACATTTATAAATAAAGATGTGCATGACTAACTTGTGCATCTGATGGGAGAAAATAAGATGACACTTGAGGTTGCAAAGCTCATAGTCACAAATTGAACAAGGTTAATGAAATTGCACAGGGCAAGAGAGTTTATTGCTACCACTGCTCCTGGACCACCATCCATGAAGAACATAACAGAATATTTATCCATGGGATAGATATGGTTCAGGCATGCAAAAAGGGCACCTTTTCTTCTGTTTGTATGCTAACCCTGATTTGGAGAAAGCGCTGGTAGGCATTAGAACAGAGGCAAACAATAATGAAGTGAGAAGAGGATGCTGCAGTCACTTGCCCCTTCTTGCTGGCAGGAGGTAAAGCAAAGGTATTAAAGCTTCCATTAGCATGACCCATGCAGTACGTGCTTCTGGTCACTAGATACCCGCTTCCTGACCAAATCTAAAGTCTGTTAAATCTGTAAACTACCTCATTGTGTGACTTACCAAAAATTTCCACTTTATTTCATAACTGAGCCGGTCAAACTTTAGTTTCTGATTATTAACTCTTTGGTTAGCAAGGCCAATCTCGAAAGGGGCCAAATGGACTCCTTCTATGCTTTGTAAACATCTTTTCCCTGGAAATTAGATCAAGATCCTTCAACTCTTGTAATCTAAATTGCTGCTCTTTGACACTTGTTTGGCAACTGAGAAGGGCAGGATTCAAAACAGCGTCATAGAGGTGAAAGGCTACATATCCTGTTAGTGGGAAAACTTTCATCTACAAACGCAATGGTATTTGTCAAGAGGCTAGAGAAGATCTGACATCAGGAAAAGCCTTTGTGAAGTCCACCACAGTAACAGAAATGTATTCACCTTGATTTAAAGCATTCTTTTTACTGTGAAAACTAAAAATGGAGCAAGACTGGGTTATAACTTAAATGCAGGAACTGGGACAAATAACAATTTATATGAGGAAATGGAGAAGACACGGGGATTGGGTTCCGAGGCAGACTTGTCTTGTGAAAAGGGTATGAAGTTAAGCAATGGTCAAATAAGCCAGGGATTTTTTGTTGCGTTTTTAATATTGCCTTAAAAAAATATTTTTTTTAAAAAAAGCAGAAGTACAAGACTGCGTGACATTCAGGAAAGGCTTGCTTGTGATTAATATACTGAAGAAACTGCTAAACAGTTTATCCCTGTGAAAGTACTGCCTCTAGGATGTTGCTCAGATCAGGAAAAATGTGGATTATTGATTACTTGCCTGTGAATCAAACCTGCAGGAATTCAGGACTGAATATCTAATATAGCTGATCCTGTTTGACTTGGGACATTTTCTGAATTTTTGCTCTTGAAACAATTCACTTTTAATAAAGAGTTACTGGGTTTGTTCTGTTTTGTGGGGGTTTTTTTGGTTTTTTTTTGTTTTTTTTTTTTTCCCTCCTTGCTCTGCTTTGCTCTTGTAGAACAATAAGAATGCAACTAAATTGCAGTCTGGTGAGGACTTCTCTCAAGAAGGCTGAGCTGCTGCACCTTGAATGCTGAGGAGCTGGAGAAAAGAAACAAATTGCATCCTTCCCAGTGCTACTTGGTGGGTACCAAACAACTGCATAGTTGTTCTGCCCCCCTTTCTACTCAGCTCCAGCAGTAGCTGGGTTGTTGTATGTGCACAAGAGGAGGCCAGGCAGTCTGCTGAACTTTGCTTTTTTACTCTGAAATCATGGCCTTCCTGATCTGTTTAAGAGAGGTGGTCGGGAGTTCCTGGAGCAATTTTCCAAATAAAAGATGCTTTCTTTGTAATCCAAATATATTGCAAGAATGTTTCAGCAGAAGATGTCTCCTGTAGTGGGGTAATTCAGATTAACATGCTGAGAGAGACCTGGAGATAAACAGAGGCCGGGTAGAAACAGACTGCATCACTGTGTCCCATGAGGTGATGCAGTAGCACTAGTGTAGAGGTCACAGTCTCTGGTAAAGCGGCCCATTGGAATCAAGGGCTTGCCCTGAATCAAGCAGGGCTGGGATTTGAATGAGAGCTCTTTCTTGGTTTATTTTCTTTCTTTTCCCATGTAAATGCCCTAATTATTTTGAGGCAATTCTTTTGCTTTGTTTTCACCAAAAATAATCTCATCTTCCTTTTAAAAAAATATATTGAGTTTGTCTCCATCTGGAAAAGGAAAACTTCTACAAGATCAGAAGTTTCATATTTTTTTACTAAACTCTAGTGCTAGCAGTATTACAGATGTGGAGCAGAAGGAGATCAATGTTTGGGTCTTTAAGCTTGTGCCTGAATCTTCATCCTAACAGATAGTTCAGTTAATTTATTAATTGTAGGTATTTTTAAATGTCCTAATAACACCCCGAGAACACCAAGAACTGCCTTTACGTTGCTCCCCTCTTTGGCCTCTAGCTCTTTCCCGAGGGATGGCCTTACTGTATGGAGCATATCTTGAATAAATGAGCTGAACATGGAAACCTCCACATATTTGACAACTTGTGTGTGGGACAGTGTCACTGGAGGAACATCACACCAGAGCATTCCTCTGCAGGTTTGGGGATGCTTTCAATGAGAAAGTCCCCAAGCTTTCCCTTCTCCCTGTTTTGTAGTTCTGAAAAAGTAAAGCATTTGCTGCAACTTGCCCTCTTCGCATCTTCCTGACATTCGAGAAGCATTTAATCTCTAGCAACTAGTCCAGGACCTATACAATTGAAGCCCCTCAGGGTTCTGTCCCCACCTATCCACCACCACCAGCAGCTTGACTCCAGGTCTGCCCTGCAGATACATGGGGGCCCTGGTGGAGAAGGGCGCGTTCACCCGGCTGGAGAGGAGCCCTGGCAACGCTTCCTCTCCCAATAACGCCATTTTGCTACCACCTAGTGGACACAAGCCCGTGTGATAAAACAGACTTGTAGACACGTTGCCGTCCGAGACAAGGAAAGAAGGTGGAGAACGGTGTACAGAAATTTCCTCTGATTTTGCTTTGCTGTTCCTGGGCCCCGACCCCGCTGCTGGTCCATGGTGCAGTGCAGGCAGGCCAAGGCAGAGCTCCGGCATGCTCTCATCTGAGATCTGCCTGCCATGATGCTACTGCTTCTTCATTTGGTGTTCCTAGGTGTCTGATGCTTGCTTGTGCTTAACTACTTTGGGGTCATGCATGCTGTAAGACTGCCTGAGATCCCAGAAGGTCCCCAACGCTGTTTATATTGAAGGAATGACTACAGCTGTCTTCTGACCCTGCACTGGGCTTCATAAAGAGATCAGAGGAACCTTTGCTGAATGTCCCGGACCATGACATGAGTACCCCATCACAGGAGATGTTAGTCAGCAATAGCAGAACACCACAGCAACTTGTCTGAAGGCCACAGAAGTGTAAGTGAAGTCAAGAACCTTGATTTACATTCTGTGATATAGTGCCTAAAGAGATTACCATCTATCAAATGGAAAGAATATTTTTGTCTTAGAGTTACGTATACACCAAAACTGCAAGTGCAATAAACCATTAATTGAAACAGTTATAATGAAGCAACTAAGTATTGTTAGATGGAAGTGGCCTTGGAAGCCTTATGGCCCTGCTACCTGTTGAGGAGGGAACTGGAAGACCAAGGCTGTGATCTGCAAACGTGGATGTCATTTTTCTTCAGTCAGCCAAGATTGGAGAACATGAAAAAAATAGAACAACAGGAGAGGGAATCGATTCACTTATGAAGTGAGGCTGAGGTGGTAATATGACAACTAAAGACAGACCCCAATTGTGATAGGTCTGGAGATATGGCTGAAGTTCTTTTGGCTATATAGCCTGCAGGTAATGATGCATAGTAAATACAACTGTAGAGCAGATGCCATTTTGTTCAATCTATCTCCTAGGATTTTTTCCAGAAATAAACATAGACACTGAATTGAGCCAACCATATGAGTCTTAGCACCAGGCCTGTACCTTTCACAAGGAACGTTAGGCCAGATACTTGGTAATGTATGTGTATGCAGCACTAGTGGGTTTTATTCATTTATTTTTATATAGCTGATACCTGCTGAGAACCTATTTGGTTCTGTCCTGTTGATTCCCCATTGGTTTTGTTGGTTTACTGCTTGCTAAGAAATCTGGGCAATGGCATGAAGCAAAAGCAATGCTGGAATAATTATGTGTTTGTTCTCTCAGTAACAATTCTATTATTTCATGTATATGATCAGTATTTAGTTTGCACTTCTCTACTTAAAACCACTTTTGTTCAAGGATGTGAATGAGTACTGATACCCAGTGTTTTAAAACCACTACCAGCAGAAGAACTTCTTTTAATGAATACAGGAGAATCCTAGCACTTCAATTAAAAATGTTGATACGAAACATTAAAAAAAAAAAAGGAAAAAAAAAAGGACAGAATACCAAATTTCCTCTGGAAAGAAAAAGCAATAGTTGGAAAACCTGAAATTGAACTCTGAAATCCATTTAATGAAACAGACATTATATGTACAGGAAGACCTGATCCATTTTTGGCTCAATACACCACATAAAGTTTCTAAAGAGAAGGATTTCTTGGCATTGGTCCAGAGTTCCCTTTTCAGTATCCCACGGTCTGGAGACACAGATGCTTTTGTACAGACCACAATTGTATAAATCAAATATATTTCACTCTGTTCGTGCATGTGAGTGTATTAAAAACAACTTGAGATCTAATGGCTCAGTTCTACAGCAAATAGGTCCACCTCCATAAACACATAATGAAAGAGTGACTGTATATGTGATTTTACTTTTACTTTATAACTTATTTACCCCAGAACCACAAACATATGTCCATCACAGAAGGGGAACAGGAATTAGAGAGAAAGGGAGTGTATATTCATCTAATGTAATGTAAATTGTACTTCAGTCCCAAATACTGGAATAAAATCCCTTCAGGCCTCTGTAGTCAATACACAAATATGTCTTTGGGAGATCAGTGTCAGAATTGGCTGTGTCTGCAGCAGGGGAAAAGAGAGATGTAATCTCAACTTGTATTGTGCCGCTTTCCAATGTTAGCTGTATGAATTATGGAAGTGAAGCTTAGAGCTGTCTAGCTCTTGGGCTCGTCAGTCAGAGGGTGGGTTTTAGAAAACTTATGTTGACATTCAGTGTGCATGTGAGAAAAAACCCACTTATTGAAAGAGAAGGTATATTTTGAAAGCTGTCTCTTATCTCACATGAGCAGATAGCAGATTTAAAATTTCAGTTCTATTTAGATCCCAAAAGATAAACTAATCTGAATTGTGAAATATTACAGAAATTTACAGAACAATAAAATAGAAATAAATCACAAGGCAGTCACAGTCTTTCTAACAAGAATTAAAAATTATGAATAAAATATTCTGGAGGCTTTTTTCCAGGAAAGATAAAACTACTGAGATTAATACAGAAATCTTTAAGGTAAACACCTATAGTGACAGCAGAGGGTGCTATCATTTCTCCTTCAGTTCATGGTGTCATGACCGAACCCGTGGCTCTGTTACTCCTTGTGTTGTTACTCTCAAGAATCTTGAAAAACAAATTCTGAAATTCAGTGGAAGTTATCTAGAAGGGACTTAGAGACCATGGGTGGAGGAAGAAAATATACACTGGTATGTATTTAAGGCCAGAACTCGACTTCTAAATGTGAAGGCTCTGCAACAAGCATTTTGATTTTACAAAACTAAAATGCAGAGATTTTTGCTGTTGTCTGTTTCTTTTTTCTCTAGAAACATAAATGTCAGACCTTTTAATCTGCAAATATTTCTCCCTTATGAATTCATGCCTTATCTGCTACAGATTGTTGTCCTTACTGGACTGCTCAAACAGAAATGATAGTATAATACGGCTAAATGTTCGCAATGCTTATGAAGGCCACTTAGTCATCCTTTGGAAGAACTGACAAAAGAACATATTGCATCCTTTGCTGCCCTCTGAGATAAACAAATGACCCAGAAACAATCCTCAGTCTTTTCTGCCATCTGAAATCTCTACTTAACCAGTACACATGAAGCATGGTTTCCTTGGATTTGGGCTTTTTCCACCTTCCTTGTGAAGCTTGATTGCTCTAAGCGTGACCTATGAGGCCCCAGTCAAGTGAAGTACTTAAATTCTGGTTGAGTTTGACGGAGGAGACAGCTCAGGCATGAGGTTACATGCTGAACTTGCTGCAATGCTGAGTGTCCTTCAGGATCAGCCCAAAAATGCCAAAACACAGCACGTGGTTTCTAAACCCACCAGAGGCGGGATGAGCCCTCCATATCCTCTTACTGCACTAGAACCAGCCAGACACAGTTTTGAACTTTACTTGTCCTAAATTTAGAGACTCAGCCCTATTCCAGGTTGTCTTTACAATGCAATACGTAAGAAGCTAACCTTGGTTAGGTCTTAATTGTCCTCTTCATGTAATTTATCTTATTTTAAACCCCTGTATATATAAGGTACAAGATTTGTGGGGAATAGTTACAGTATAATAAATAGAATAAATTGGCTGGATTTGTCACCGTAAAAAAAAAAAGTTACAAAGTTTTTATTGTTGTGTTGGTTTGTTTTTAAGGGAAATAATGTGAAGCAATTTTGTGTGAGGCCTGCAGGTCCCATAAAGCAGATATAGCAAGGTATGAGCTTAGTTCAGTCCCTCAGGAAATGTAATCCCAACCCCACTGTAACCCTGGCAAAGTCCCCACTGCCTTCGGTGGGGTCAGGATTTCACATCCCAGGGTCTCATCAGTTCAGGAAAACCGAGGGTCTGGCTTGGTGTCTCCATTTCTCTCAGACCTACTGGAGTGTCTCCGTCCTCACCTCTGCTGTTCTCACAGGAATTGCCTTGCTCTTCTCTCCTACCTGTGTGTTCATCTAGTCCCACCCTACTGGGCTTTACACCTGAGATACTGTGCCTTGATTGCTAACCAGAGGAGACTGCTGCTTGATGTGGTGTTTGCTGTTGTTCTGCAAAAAGAAGTGCGTTTTTCTGGGTTCACAGTCAACCCCAGGCCATAGAAATAACTTCAAGAGAAAGTGGTAACTGGTGGAAGACTGAGGATTTTCCACTTTTGAGGTAGGCTTCTGCATTATGTATTGGGTTTTGGAGTACTGAATAGATTTTTTTGCAAGTCAGGGTTGGCAATGTGTTTAATGCAAAGAGTTATTAACCTGTTTCAATAGGCAAAGTTGCCTGTTACTAGCTTTCAGCAGTTAGTAAAGGCTATCCTTCTGTGAGTCTTTTCCAGATTTAAGATTTTCTTAGACCTTGCTTCTCTTTTCTCATTTTGCCTCACATAGGCTTTGCTTCCAGATCTGTATTCCATTTATTAGAACAAATATTTGCATTAAAAAATACTCTCTGTGAATTATACCGTATTAAATTTTACCTACAAATTAAAGAACTCAGATTCCTAAGAGCTGTCTACCACTATTGCACCTTTTACTGCTTTCGTATTCGTTTAGGTTCCTGTGTTTTCTTTACAGTCATGAAGATAAGTTTGTTGGTATATTCTTACTGAATTAAAAGTCAACATTTAGGGGGTAAAATCCAAAATAGCATGTAATTACCTAGAGTGGGGCTGAAACTTCAATTAGACCCGTATACACAGATCAGTTGTGCTCTGGACTCTGACTTGATCCAAAATGACAGTTATGAGATGCTAGATATTCATCTATTCAGAGCAGGTGCAGTCACCTGCAAGGGTGAGGGACTTGGACAGAATTTAGATTGCATGGCTGCAATCCAAGACAGCCATATACAAACTCTTTGCCCTGGTGATTAGCTAGGCTTTGTCCAGAAGTCTTTCTTGGTGGCTCCTGTGTCTACAGAAGTGCTGCCGTCTTAACTGAGCAGAGCATCCGCGTGTCCTATTTTCTATAAAATTGATTTGGGATTCTTAAACTACTCGTTCTTAGGGTGGTATGTCGCTCTGGTATATGGCTGAGATAACTGACGGCTCACAGAGCATTAAAAAGTAATCACCACTTCCATTAGAAAATGAATGAGTACTTGGGGAACTTTGTACTGGTGGTGATGCCCACATTTTGTATGGCAGTATAATACCTGGAGTATTTCCCCACTGAACTCTAGGTTTTTCGCAGCTGATTCTGATGATGCCCCAGCCTTGACTCATTGCATTGGTGGGATATAAAGCTTTCTGTTCCTGCCTTCCTCTCAGTGCTCACAAACACAGAAAAATTCCTTCCATAACTGACAGATGAATTTAGGGATTAAATTCATTACTGGTGTAACCGGTTTTTATTTGCGTGTGCCATCCACTAACTTTTGCTGGTGGACCCTGACATGACCTTTGTGCATTACTGAGGACAGCTTAGAGCTCAAAGCCTCTGTTGCAATGATAATCGGTTATTTGTACGACTCTGTAGCAGAGTTTGGGAAGAAGTAGTTGGTATATCATATGTTTAAATAGCGATTTGGAAAAGTGTTTTCTTAGGTCATGCTGAAAGGCTGAAGTTCTCTTGGTGGTCTGGCTAGTTTATTCCTGTCTTTGAAAAGGCTAGAGAAGGCTGTACCCCTAACCTTTGTCATCTGTCAGCTGTGATCTGGCTGAGCAGTTTCACTTCTGGTGGCAGTCATCATAAATATTCCAAAATCCAGTGTAGGCGTTGGGGCTGAGAGGACTCAATGATGATGAGAAATTGGCAAAAAGAGTAAACAGATAGCATTTCCATACAATCTGACAATTTGTCAGAAGTAATAGTTCAGACTGTTGTCCTGTGGATTACGTGGAGATACACATATGCAACTATTTTATTTTAGGTAAGCTCATTTCTTTCATGTCGAGCCAAGGAGGAATAGGACTGCCATGATCTCTCTCTCATTCACCTTGTGTTCTGCTGAATAATTTGTGGGAATTAAGAAATAGCACTAAGCCCTAATGCCTGGTATATCTATCTCAGGGGTGCAGGTGCAGTCTCACCCCCATTTGGATTGTTTATAGGCAAATTATATTTATCAGCGAGAGCCTGAGGCTCCAACCAGCTGGCTGGAATGCACATTGCCAACTGTGATGACGGGTCAGTGCTCCTGGATGATGGTTTGCTCTATCATACAGGACAGAGATGTGAAGGCATGAGAAAAGGTTGTTTCTGGGCATTCTGCTCCTCTAAAAATGAAAACGGTCAGTGCTTTGCTGCCCTTTGCGTTTTTGTAGAAGTGGCTGTATGAAACTGTTAATCACGGTGAATATTAAAGTTTATGGTGTGCTCTTAATGAAAGGCTTCTGAAGACTGAGCGTGCACATGTGCAAGGAGGTAATGTATTCCACTTTTATCTTCCTCACTCTTTATTCACCTTCTAGCATATAGCATTTTCTATATTTTAAACTCCAATGGTTTTGAAGAAAATAGATGTGGAACCAGAACTCAGATTTAGAAATGATTTTAAGATGTACTGGGACCTGTACTGTTCAACATCTTTGTCAGAGACCTGGACAGTGGGGTTGAGAGCACCCTCGGCAAGTTTGCCACTGATACCAAGCTGTTTGACGAGGTGGACATGCTGGAGGGGAGGGATGCCATCCAGAGGGATCTGGACAGGCTGGAGAGGTGGGCTCAAGCCAACCTTATGCACTTGAACAAGGCCAAGTGCAAGGTCCTACATCTGGGTCTGGGCAATCAGCGGGGAATGGCTGGAGAGCAGCCCTGAGGAGAAGGACCTGGGTGTGCTGATTGACAAGAAGCTCAACATAAGCCAGCAATGTGCAATCACAGCCCAGCAGGCCAACCGTATCCTGAGCTGCATCAGAAGTAGTGTGGCCAGCAGGTCAAAGGAGGTGATTCTGCCCCTCTACTCCGCTCTTGAGAGACCCCACCTGGAGTACTGCATCCAGCTCTGGAGTCCACAACATAAGAAGGATGTGGACCTGTTGGAGTGCGTCCAGAAGAGGGCCACAACAATGACCCGAGGGCTGGAGCACCTCTCCTGTGAGGAGAAGCTGAGAGAGTTGGGGCTGTTCAGCCTGGAGAAGAGAAGGCTCTGGGGAGACCTTGTAGCGGCCTTCCAGTACCTAAAGGGGGCCTACAGGAGAGCTGGGGAAGGACTTTTTACTAGGTTGTACAAGTGACAGGATGAGGGGGAATGGCTTCAAACTGGAACGGGCTACATTTAGATTAGATATTAGGAAGAAATTTTTCACTCTGAGGGTGGTGAAGCACTGGAACAGGTTGCCCAGAGAAGTTGTTGAGGCCCCATCCCTGGAGGTGTTCAAGGCCAGGCTGGACGTGGCCTTGGGCAACCTGGTCTAGTGGGAGGTGTCCCTCCCTATGGCAGGGAGGTTGGAACTCGATGGTCCTCAAGGTCCCTTCCAACCTAAACCATTCTATGATTCTGTGTTCTCTGGCATTCTTTTTACTTCACTTTCCCTGTCTGTAACATGGGGGAATCGCTGTTACAACACCTAGTTATGGACTGTTGTGGTTAGGTGCTATGCAAACCTAAAATAAAAAAATATTCACTCCAAGCCCAAAGAGCTTTATGTATTTCCAACCTCACAAAAGTGCTTTGATAGTTAATTTATAAAGGTTTTTTTTTTTTTTTAAAAAGTTTTGAAAAGAGTAGACTGGTTAAACTCAGCATAACATGTTGACACATAGGAGAGACAAATCAGGCTTCCTTTCACTTAAGTTATAGGGAATTTTAGGTGGCAGCTGCATTTTTTCCCACCTTCTGTATGATAAAAATCAAAAGGCAGTATTTTGATCTTTTGAAGTTTTAGAACTTCAGACCCAGTTTTCAGAACTTTGAATTTTGTATCAGAGCAGTTATGAATATGGCAAAACAATCCCAGCTAGAATGCTCATTGAGTGTTATCTTCTAAATGTAATAAAATAGCTTATCTCCCGTTTCTATTACAGTGAGTTCACTAAATATCTGACATTTACAGTTGGCATTGTACTAGTGAGGGATATTTACTGTGTTCTTTTCCTCAAATGGAAGTTTCCCATGAAATGATAAGAAATGTTTCAGAGTTGTGACAGAAATATTAATAATTCTGCTTTGCCCATGTTTTAATGTGTTTAAACACAGAGCATTTCAGCATATAAAGCAGTATCATAAGTGCTAGTATCTCAGCACCTTTTAGCATGCACTGGTGAATATACAAACATACACATTTTGAGACCACACAAATGTGAAAATTTGCAATTCATAACCTCAACTACTTCAATAAAAAGACAGACAAAAAAATTTCCTTTATGTCTAAAGGCAAATTACCCTGATGCTGCTATTTTAGGAAGGAAAATTAATGACCATTTTTTTACAAAGGAAGCATCTCTTCTCTGCCATTTAGAACTGATTAGCAAATGGATATGCAGAAAGCTCTGTACGGAATCAGACAAGTATGAGTCTGTGCACGTCAATCTATTTTATACATGTTCTCCAAGACCTCAACAACTATAGCTAATGTTCCCTTAGCTCCATTGAATTAATTAAGCTAGGTCGTTATATTAATGATGGGTTGCCCTTCTGTCTGCATTTATGGCACTTAGCAAGTCAGCGTGTGTGTGTATGCTTATCTCATGAAGGAGAAAGCTCCTGTCAATGAATTAGATTAATCCATCAAGCGAATTAATAGGACTTGATTACTGTTGATATCTGAAAAAGCTGGCATGCATGAACAGATATCTGCAGCTGCAGAGAGTGAGGAACAACACTCCAAACCACTGAGCAAAGCCCTGAGCCTGGATTATTGAACAAAGAGGCTGCTGACGCCAAGGGCTGCTGATGTGATAAACGCAGAGGGTGCCACAGGATCTGAACGTTGCTATCGATGCTTAGCTTAACTCCGTTGGGTTGGTATTTTGCCACAAACAGATCTAATGTCTTCTGTCATGTAAAAATATTTCCCCAAATCAGTTTACAGTTCTCTTGCTTCCTTAAGGAGCATGAAAGAGCAGAGACACTTGAAAATTAATCAAGAAACTCTCTGCGGTAACTCCCCAAAATAAAAAATTAATGGCACTTCAGACATGGCTTTGATGATAGTTTTCTTCTTTTGTCAGTTCTTTTAGTGGCTACTTCATCTCCTTCAGGTGTCTTGCTGATGGACTGCCATATCCAAGGTTGCTAATGGTTTGGAAGATCCCAAGTACTGAAAAAGTAGTCCCTTAAGCTGGTGATAATTGACTGAGAGCAGAATGCAAAGATTCTCCTGTATCATAATATTAAAACATAATGAAAAATTGATAGCTGGGATAAAGGACAAGGTTTTGAAATTGCTTAAGTGGAAATATATAAAGAACAACAGGTTTTCTTCTTGGCAGAGAGAAATATACATGTTGGCTCTTTGTATTATAGACATGACAATTACGATTTAGCATGAAACCAAGTTAAAAAAATCACAAGTTTTCAATGTGATCTTAATGCTGCCTCCCAAAAGTCGATGGGCAGTTCCTGAATTTCAGTTATCAAGAATGAAGTAGTAGAAACCTATTAATAGCTCCCAACATTTTTAATTAATCATTTACTTAGCTGCAGCAAAGGGGAGAAAGACTTGGCTCATAGTCTCACACCTACAAAAAGAATATATTCAATTTGTTTTTCTCATACATAGTAAGAAAGGCATGAAGAGACTCAAGAGTCCCAAAGAAGTGTTCTCCAACCTCTTCGTGCCCTCCCTGCCCTCCCAACCACTGGCTGGGGATCCAAAGATTGGGCTTGGTGAACTGCCCAGGACCTTTTAGACACTGGAGTAGGGAACAAATTGTCCAGATGGTTTGCTAAACAAACAAAAACCCCCTGTCTATTCAACAGAGCTGTTTGTTTATACACACGATATATTGAAGTCATTTAAGACTTTATGGATACAAATTTGTTTAGATATTTGTCTGCAGTGTAACACTCATTTACAGATGAGATTACTGTAGTGCACTTAAGCTTCAAAGGCATGGTTCGTGGCAGTCTTTTACGTGTTTCCTAACAATACATGGCACTATAGGTAGCCCAACACAGCCATAAAATAGCTATTTGGATGCACAATAGCCAATACTTACTAAACCTGGTATGTTTTGAATAAAATCTGATAGCATGTGAATCACTGGGTGCGCCTTGCAAAGGTGGTACTAAGCTCAGGTATAACCATTAGTTTGACTAATGATGTGTACAGAACATAACATGTGGGTTTACCCGGCACTTCTTGGAGAAGCTGTTTTCATGGACAGTAGTACAAAAGGAAGAAAAAAAATCAAACCGAAATAATGTCCTATACAGGCGATCTTAAAACATTTTGGACTGTTATTTCAAAATCAAATTTCCACAAATAAAGAGAAAAATGTCATTCACTGTGGCACTTTTCGCAAAGTCGGAAGGTTAAAAGAAAGTTATTTTGTAACCGAGCATAAAATAGGCATTTGAAAAATGATTTAGCTGGAAAAAATACAATTTTTTCCACATTAAGATAACTTAAGAACACCCAAATTGATTTTTATTAGACTTCTCATATTCACTTCTGAGCTGACACATGCATGAGATATTCAGCCCTAAAGGTCACTTCTGAGAAAGCTATAAGTAACTGGAAACAGCACTGCAGGATGAAATGATGTCTCATTGCTAACTATTACTGCTGGAGAGTGATAAATATTTTAATCCTGAGGCTAAGAGCTGGCTCCTGTAAATAAATTTCTATTTCTCAACCGTACCAATTGCTGAAAGATGATGTGACAGAGCTGGCTTTCCTGATTTTAATGTTGTGTTTAAAGAGAGGGTGGGATGGCCTGACCCGGTTTTAGCAGACATCTGTGCCGAGGGAGGCTGGCGAGGCCCACCAGCCTGCATTGGAGGGAGCCCACCGTGCGTTTCTCCGGGAGCAGGTGGTGCAGGGAGAGCCCCGGCTCCTCTCGCCCCACTGAGAGTGGGGCCTGCTGGCCGTCCCCAGCATGGGTGCCCTCTTCCTCCATGCTGCCCCTGCCCAGGCTGCTCAGCGCTTCTCTAAAACGTTAGTGTTGGTGGATAAGGGAAGAGCACCTGATGTCATCTACCTGGACTTGTCCAAAGTATCTGACATTGTCCCACACAACATCCTTATCTCAAAATTGGAGAGACATGGATTTTAAAGATGGAGCACTCGGTGGATAAGGAACTGGCTGCATGGCCACAGTCGAAGAGTTGCGGTCAACAGCTCTGGATGGCCCATCCCTAGAGGTGTTCATGACCAGCCTGGATGGGGCTTTGAGCAACCTGGTCTAGTGGGAGGTGCCCCTGCCCATGGCAGGGTGGTTGGCACTAGATGATCTTCACGATCCCTTCCAACCCAAACCTGCTATGATTCTATGATTCTATCAACATGGCGACTCGAAGGCCTGACCCAAATGTTGCCAGTGACCCCAGCTGCAAACGTCTCATTCACCCTCTCCAGGCTTTGGTCACCCCATGCTTCATTCTCTCCTTCCTCTTTCCTTTTTGGTGACAAAATTAGTCACCGAGGTTCAAACAGCAAAACCCCACCGGCGCCTCAGCCCCGCCGCCCCCT
>NW_009647419.1:5200675-5204504 GCF_000708025.1 Charadrius vociferus | reverse complement strand
GGCAGGTAGCGACCGGCCCGCCGGGGACGGCCGCTTTGCGGGGCGGCCCCCGCCCACCACCTCCGCCCCTCCGGACCACGGACCCGAGGAAGGGCTGGGGGAGGAGGAGGAGAAGAGGGTTATTTCTATGCAAAACGCCGCTTGCGCCTTACTCCTGGCCCGGTTTCTTCGGGCGCGGTCCGGTCCCGAATAAAGCCGTAGCAAAGTGGGCGCTGTGGTCTCGTTTCCTGGGGGCCGGGGCCGGGCAGCAAACCCACCGGCAGCTGGTTTTGCCGCTGTCGCAGCGGCACCGAGAGGTACGGCCTTTCCACAGCTATAGCTGTCAACTTCTTGGCTGGTGCATTTCAGCTCCTGCTGAGCTTTGCTAGTGGGGTGAGAAAGGGGAAGGTCTCGGTGTTTGATAACCCCTTTAGTAGAATGGCCAACTGCTTTTCTTCCCAGCACTGGCTAGAGTCCTCTCTCTGAAGAAAAGACATGAGAAAAAGACTCTCTGTATACCTGAAACAGGCAGCTGCTGCTGTTTGCACTTGCGTGTTGCATCTAACAAGGACATCTGATTTTGATGCAAGTTCCCTGTTCACTTCATATTACGGCTTTCATAGTTTGTGGTGTAAGCAAAAAAGATTTATTATTTCTAGCAGGTAATACACATTTTTCTTTATCCATCATTTTGAAAAAGATTAGGGTGAGTGTGCAGCAGACATGGAAATGCAAGAGGCCCTCAGGCAGAAGGGGGTTTGCCCTGTCCTTGGATTCAGTCCTTCTAGCACAGCACAGCTGACAATACTTCTCACCATCATCCCACAGACTGTCAGGTATACTTCTTGTATGATCCACTGGTATTTTCAAGATATAGATCACTGCATTAAAACAAATGATTAATTCATAGTGAAAAGCAGCTGGTAGAGCTTATACCTATGAAGACTGAGGTGTGAAGAAAAGTCACAAATTGTTGTTTCAAATCCCGTTTAGTTATGCCTTTTCTAATTTAAGTTACACAGGGTGTTCAGGCTTGACTTATCCAATGTTCCATCATTGGTTAGGGAAACAAAAGGAAGTGTCCTTTATTGAATTTAATTGGACTGGAAAGAGAATAGTAGATTAAAGCACACTTAATATGTTAAGATGTTAAGCATCTCTCAGTAGGTCTCCACAGCACTCTCTTAGCTTCTAGTGTTGGGCTCTTGTATAAATTCCAAATGCTGCTATTTAAAGACAAGCACAGAATTTTTGGATTTGCACATACTCCACCATCCTTTTGTAAAAACCCCTCAGAGTTCTCACTGATTCCTTCTGACTCTATACAAACAACACGCTGCGTTTTGGTTTTGCTTAACATAGCCTCTGCAAGTTCAAAGGCCTTTTTGTGGTGGGCACAGAGTTGCAAATTTATCTTCTTTTGGAGAACCATGAACTGAGAGTCTTCCCATTCTTAGAAAGTGTTCTTCTAATTACAGAGTAAGAAGTAGTCAGGTGATACTTAAATACACAAGTAAGTGACAGAATTTTGTGAGTTGAAACTTTATTCACAAGGATAAAAATAAACATAACTAACATTTACAGGGAGTTGATAATCTGACATCTTGTACAGTTAGATTCTGTGGGTATTTTTTAAAACAAGGAAATACATGCAAATAAATATTAAATATAAGGTAACATCCATGAAATTATAAAACTTTATAGCAGCAATGCTGGAAATGAAGTTTTCATTTGCTATAAACTCTAGTTACATTATGTCCAGGTGAATTTATAGACTCTTCTATTTAATGCTTCTTGAAACAATTTACCACAATAAGTGAGCATGAAGCTGAAAGGCACAAGAAATAAAAATTCACACAGTTCATCTGTTCCAGTGCTTTGTGTTGCTTTGCTTATTTCATGCTACTCAAATAAATGCACAATATAAATTCAACAAAGGCTTGTAAAAGGTTTAACTAAAGTAGATAAAAGTATGATGGAGAAATTGGTGTTTAGGCCTTGCTGAAAGTACTTCTTAAAATACGCAGTTACTGTAATTCTGCTTTGGAGGCAATTACTTTCACTGAGTCGTTCCCTCAGTACTTAGAGGGGATTTACAAGGATTTGAAGGAGTGGGAGCTTAATCAGAGAGGGAAAAAAAAAATTCCACTACAACCCTCTGCTTGGCTAAGATCTCACTTTGTCATCTTATTTTTCTCTTGGATTCTAACAAAGCAGAAGTTACAAAGGTAAATTTGACGTCTGGTGCTGGAGCTATTCTCATGGGCCCAAAGCCCCCAGTTCTTAAGTGACAAAGGAGGGGCAAACAGAGCCGAGTAACTCAAAAGCATATCAAACTGTTGCAAGGACTGTGTTGCTGTTGTGACAGCAACTAAGTACAGGTTTATTACTATACATGTAAATACTCTTTATTCCTATGTCTGTCTTCTTTCATTTGTTACATATAGTTTTTCCAGCCTAATAGTGAGTTGAAACACCTCCGCAACTTCCTATTGTCATAGCAAAACTATCATCTTGCTAACATCTGCACAAATAGCAGAAGCATTTTTTTTCCAGGTTTGCACACAACTAAGCAGGGCCCTGGAAAACTAGCACCCACTCTTGAATATTCATGAGTGAAACTATTCCCTCCAGTGTGCATTATCATACAGCTGTAAATTTCATCTGTCATCATGCTGCCTGTTCACCTACCGGTGACTAACTTTATCAGTCTTTTCCTATTCAAAGCACTTAAGGGTAGATGTTAAACAGAAACATCAAGCATACTCTCTACGTACAGAAGGCTAATTAACTTGCAGGACAGCAGTTAACATACGCACGTAGTAGTCAGGTATTGTATTGATGGTGACACAACATAGAAGCTAGTTATTAAATTTACAGAAGAACCTGAGGTGCTTTATTCCAAGGTCAGCTCTGCAACTGATGTGAGGAAGGCACGGCCTGGAAGCGGCCTGCGTAGAAGCCAGCATGCTTAACGTACATAAGCTGGCCCGAGAACTGTGGTGGATTGCTACAAACATGTCTGACTTGCCCCCTGGAGCTCAATTACAAGCATTATAGCAGAAGAAGGTAACCCATCCTCTCTAATTCAATTCTAACCTGATGATTGTAAAACTAATCCACCCTGTTGGCAATTTGGATTCTAATACAATGATTAAATAATGCCATGCAAAGCAATCTAGCTTCAGGCAGGAAAGATGCTGAATTACATCCCAGAATATCCATCCAGTCCACTTTCTTGGCAATGGGGGATGTGAATGCAAGCACAAAGAGACTTGAAAACTTGTTTTTTTTTTTCCCCTCTCTGCAGTCTATCTGCTACGCCATGGAAGTTAGTGATTACAAGGCGGCTATGGACAGGGATATTCTCCGAGCTAGTCTTTGGCACCTTGCCTCTTTGTTGTATAGGGAGCCCGACTAACAGCCAAGTAAAGACATGTAAAGCTTGTTACTAAGTGATGCAATGCATCACGTCCTGCTTGTAAAGGTACCACTCCTTTTTTACCCCAGCAACTCTTGTAAACATCAGGGAGGGTAACAGACAATAAGCAGTGTAGACATGTTCACTGCAAGAGCCCTCACAGTTTGAACCAGAGAAAAACCCATTGAGTTTAGGATAGTAGTCTGGGAGGGGGATATTTTTTGAAACCCGCTGACGGCGGGCAGGCTGTGGAGGCGAAGGAAGAGGAGAAGGAGGAGAAGGAGGAAGAGAAGGAGGAGAAGGAGGAAGAGGAGGAGAAAGAGGAGGAGGAGGAGAAGAAAGAGGAGGAGAAGGAAGAGGAGGAGGAGGAGAAGGAAGAGGAGGAGGAGGAGAAGGAAGAGGAGGAGAAGGAAGAGGAGGAGAAGGAGG
>NW_009647419.1:5198866-5200618 GCF_000708025.1 Charadrius vociferus | reverse complement strand
GGGCTGCCGGGGGCCCCCCCCCCGGCCAGCCGGGGCGCGGCAGCCCGCGGGCACCTCTCGTCGGGAGAACTCGAACAAGGCTGGAGGAGAAACAAAAGCCAGCCCAGGCTGTGAACTACCGAATCTTCTCCAAATAGGCGAAGGCTGGTAAGATCAGCTGTGGCCACAAGCTGGCTTCTGTGTGTTCGCACCCACAAGAAGCAGAGTATAGTTTAGAAAGAAAATACCTCTTGAAGCGCAAGTCATAATCCCATCCCTGTTAACACCTGTGTGCCAGAGGCAGAGTACTATATAAAAACAGAAGGGCTCTGTGCATTCAGCCCCATCCGTGATACAGAGATAACGCACACCTATTAATAGCAGAAGAGGCCCCTACCAGATACTGGTTTTGGTTTGTTTGGTTAGTTTTTTGTTTTTTTTTTTCAAGTGAAGCTTAAAAAGAGCATTCAGAAATGTACACCATGCTACCCACTATATTGATAGACCTTCAGGATGCTGTTTCTTCACCTACCCAGAAAAGAGGTAAGCATATTTTCAACTTTAGCTTTAGGAAACTCTTACTACAAAACTGATTCTTCCCTAAAACACAAGTTATGTCCCAACTAAGTTCTTTATTTCTAAAACTGGTGATAGCACCTTACCCTATCCCCATAAAAGTCCAAATGTATTTTTTGGCAATAATCATATTCTGTATCCTTGTAATTTAATCAGTTGATCACTCAGCTCGCCCACTCAACAGTAATAAGCCATTGACCCTGTGGTTTCAGACTGGATCAATGCTATGCTTAAGTTTTGGACACCTGGAGGCCTTGTGCAAATAGGAAGAAACTCTTAACTTACTTTAGACGTGATAAATTTTTCCTCTGATGTGTTGATTACATTAGCAGATTGCCTTCCCTAGAAACCTTTGTCCAACAGCCTGCAGGCAATGAGTAGCATATGCTTAAGTTTCTTGCTGGAAATGGCATACTTAAGCCACTTGCTTGGGTATTTAAGGGTTTTCAGGTATATTATACAGTTCATTGTTCTCAGTCTGATTCACCTGCAGAAGCCTTAGCTGAATGTGGCCTGACAAGTGGCAGCGTAGACACTACTGCCTACTGTGCCTCCACTACTGATGCTGTTGGCTGGACACTTCAGAGGTTTCATACTGCTGTCTCTCTGGACATACAAATGTTCCAATCTCCAGCGCTCCCAGCTTTTCCGAAACTCCATCTGAACCTAACAGAATCAAAGAAAGAAAACAAAAGGAATGAATGTAGAACTAATCAAGATCTTTAAGTGACTCCACTAGAAAAGGGCAAGGAAAAATAAAGATACCAAACTACTGAGAAAAGTTGGCTATGCTTTAAACCTGTAGTATTATTGTTTCAAATTATCCTACTATCTCATGTAGGGTATTCTATATTTAAAATAATGACACAATTTACTTTCATTTGTAGAAATACAGCTCTTCTATGCACCAGGAAATCTTATCTTCATTATTTTATTCTAAATTGTATTCAGCTGCAATACTGAATGTACTCTATGCCCTACCACTACTAACAATTAAGCTGATTTTGCTTATCAGCTATGAAATGACTGTAAAGACTGGCTTCCTGCTCAATACTGTCACCACAGGTATCCTTAAGAGTTCCATTTTAACTTCTGGTTTGATTTAAACAGCATTATGTCTTGGATTATTTTTGTTCTCTGACTATTTACATTTTTTTATTCCATACAAAAATGAAGATTTATTCAGAATTGAAAACC
>NW_009647419.1:5182261-5198831 GCF_000708025.1 Charadrius vociferus | reverse complement strand
CCTCTTTTTAGATAACAATTATAAATCTCTCGTTCCAGATACTAGCTTTTTTTAAAGTTACAAAATATGCTCATCCAGTCACAGGTTCTGGATTAAACTGTGTACCCTCTGTACTCATTTGGAAATTTATCCAGAGTCTTGTAATTGCTGCACAAGCAAGAACACAATTTAGATCTCCCTGTTCCATGGGCAAAGTTCTTACCACTTGACTGAAGTAAGAACCTCCATTAGCTTTTAACACATAAGGCAGAGGACATAAAATTGAACCTTTTTCACCCTATTTAGAAAAAGGCAGGAGCGCAACTACAGCAATCAATTCATTATGGTGTGTACTTCAGCCTGGAAGTAACTTCAGTACAGGTGAGTCACTCAAGTGAGCCTTCTCTGAAGGTTCTTTTTCTTCCCTTTTAGGGTCTGGTACTGACCACCAAGAGACTAAATAGGTTGATGGCAGTTCCTGCGCAGGCCTGTCATCATACCCACACTGCTGAAACCTTCATCTCTGAGGCAGACTTCCTAAAGAACCAAGTGCTGTACGTCTGTCTTCTCTGCTTGTTCATTGTGCAATACTGAATCTGGGAGGCAGTTCTAAAAAAGGAGCAAAGCCTTACAGAACCAATTGTCTTCCCTTGGTGGTTACCTCTAGCAGCGCTTGTCAGCTCTGGGCTACAGCCCTTGCACTGAATACTGTCCTGGTGGGAACCAACTGCATCTCTGCATTTCTGACAATGGAATCTGTCCCTCCAGTATCACAACCAAATGGGACAGAAGAAAAGATGCTGAGGTAGAAGCCTGCATTTTACCGTGATAACTGTGGGTTGTGTCAAAAGCTGCACAGAGACACCAGAAAAAGACAGTGTGTCTGGGATAGCTTGGCATAGAAGAATGAAGCAGAACATCCTGATAAAAACAGAAAAGGAAGCAGGGACCACACTGTCTGCAGGGTAAGAACTGACCGTATTACCACCCCAGTACTTGGTACCTTCTGTGGGCATGGAAAACAGCTGGTTTAATAGGCAGCACTGGGAAAAAGCAGTTGTAGACATTTACAAGCAGATCCTGGAAGAAGGCATGAACATACTTACTGATGAGCAATAGAAATGGGTATCTTAGAATCAGTCAAAAGGAGGAAATGAGCCTTCAATCTGGCTGGACATGACATGCTGTATCCTAGAGCTATGATACAAGTAGCCTGCAACATTGAGATGAAGCGAATGGAAAGACCTGAACAAAAGACTGTATCAGAGACGATGACTTAGGGATGGATCTGGATGACAGAATATTAGTTTTCTCTCCAGAGGTTAGGAAAAGGGTAAGGAGCAGTTTTGCTGTCTGTGTTGAATTGAGTTTTTGCCTAGACCGCTGTGAATATATGACCGAGGGAATAGGTTAAGATTTATTTTGTAAAGAGGCAGTTCTTGAGCACCAAAGTAGATCTACAGATCTTTCAGCAAAATAATTAGCCTAGTAACTTCCATGTGTGGATAAGATTCCCCAGAAATAAGCTATACAGGGAAAAGGGAACCAAGAACAAAGCTCCCATGAGAAAGGGGAAGAAGGAAATTTTTTATGTCGAATATTTTGAAAGAGAAAAGGAAGAAGTATGAGAACTTAAAAAGATGGTCATGGAGGTTAAAGGTGGAGAAGACTTTTCACAGAGAGCAGCTGACTGAACTTAATGCAGCTAATGGGCAAGGATGTTGAGAGTGTGCTAGTGAATTTGGAGTCTGATTACAAAAAAGTTTAACTTTGGAAAAAGAACATCTCAACAAATCATAGTGAAAGGAAAGCAGGTCTGAAATTGGATTGAATGGAGCTGGTGGAGGAGTTCAATGGATAGTCTGTATAGAGAATGAAAAGAAAGAAAAAAGGAAGATTGGGCAGCAATTAAAAATAATCAGGAGTCCTGGAGTCAGGAGAGATTCTTTTAAGGTAGAAGACAGTGAAGTGTACTTCTATTGTGATAGGAAGGAGGCAAAAAGGAGAAGCAAGACTACAGAGAATGAAACCTCATTCAGCTTAAAGTAATTCTGGTGGAAAGCAGCAACATCTCTGGTTAGAATATTTCTTGTAGAAACCAACACTAACTACAGAAAAACATCATATTAAGCCCAGTTTATTTTTCAGAGAACATTGGTGATAACAGGCAATCTGATGAGACCCTGCCACTCGCCTCAGAGCATTATCAGAGAAAAATCCAGAATCTTTCAGATGAAATATGACTGAACATATTTTAATGTTCTTCCATAAGTAGATACTACAAATGGACAGTAATATCACTTCTAGCTTAATTTCTACTCTTGATCTGGCACCAGGACTTGCAAAAATCCTTTTCATGCTGTATGGTTGAGGAAAAAGGAGTTAGTGAGTGTCACAGACAAAAATAAAAATATAGACCATATAGCAAACAAGGATAGGCTTCAGGCACATATAGTCTGTCAAAAGAAAAACAGTTTGAAAACCAAGAATTTCACATATCATTTAGGAAAGAAATAGAAAAGACTTGACCTAATCAAATGCTTTACGTGAATTTATTTCATGGATGCTGATGACTGGGCTTGACAAAATCTTTCTCCCTTCTTTTAACAGGAGTTGGAACGAGCAAAATAATTCATTCTATATTGTCTATCAGCTTTCTGTGAAGCTGAGCTCATTGTGGTTAGATTTTAGGAATTACATTACAAAGGCAAGAGAACTATAGCAACAAGAGATTTGGAGGACTTCTTACAAATGTAGATAGGCTACTTCACAGTAAGTTCCCTCAAATGAAAGAAGCCTACCAGTTTCAGGGTTTGTAATAAAGTTTGGGCTATGGTGTAACTTTGCCCTTCTATCACATGGAGGAAATTATTGGGCATTACTCATGAGATACCCGTCTGGAGCTGCAAAGGGTATGTATGAGCAAAGGCCAAAGCGAATCAGAAGAACCACATGATGTGTGCATGCAGACAGTACTGCATTTCAGACCGGTAAAGCTGTGCAAGGGATTTGAAACAAATATTCTCTAATTCATGCTTGAGCAAAGCCTGCTGCTACCCACCTCTGACTTTTGTAAGCAGTACAATTAACACATTTACTTAAACAAAATCTTACCCACAAGCTACAAAAGCGAACAGTCTCCTGCAGGGCTTAAGTCGGGATGCCCGCTGCTTTTCTGTTGACTCCAGCCTGGCTATAATGACACAAGTAGAACATTTTTCCACTGATTCCAATTCCTTGATGAGGCCTATCTCTCAATAGGTGATCCCGAATTACTATGTCATGTTTAAAAGTAGATTTAGCACGAGTGTAAAACACATTGGTGTGCATTAAGCTTAATAATGTGATGCCAAATTAATAGTGTTTGCTTCCCTTGCTGAATGAATAATAGTAACCACTTGGAAGGTAATGTCAGAGATTCCTGCAACACAGAAACAGAACAATACTCTTCCCCCCAACAGGGCTGGGATTCAGCAGAAGCCATAGAAGATGCTACTTGCAATCAGTTAACTCAAAGCCCTGACTACATTTCTTCTGGGCCTGTGGGAGACCTCACCATTCCATTAAGTTCAGTTTGAATGAGAGCACAATGAGGTTCTGGGCCACAGGAAAACCAAATGAAACCAAACTGTACTGGCATTAGCCAAGAGGAATCTCCATCCTCACCAGCCAGCTGAGCTGAGTTCTCAGAATAAAATGAGCTCTACTCCCACATCCACCAAAACAAGCAAGTAAGAAACACTATGAGACAGATTAAGAAGAGCAGCTATAATTCTTAACAAAAGAAAAGCTCCAGCAGTGCAAACTATACAATTTTGAGCAAGACAACTTGCAAGATTTCATGTCTACAAAGAGTGGCCCTAAATTATACTGCCTGAATTCCCTCCAACAACATTTGTCTGAGGAGTTATTCTGTGTAGCTGTACAGAGGAGAGTCTGTAACAAAAGTAAAAATCCTGAACAAGGACAACTTAGCAGTTCAAGACGATTTTCCATTTCCTTTCCCTATAGTGGACGTTGATAAGGCAAATTGGAGCACTAGTGTCTGTCTTACCTCATTATTGATGAAACAGTAGAGAATTGCAACCATCAGCCCCTGAAATCAACAAAGAGCAGAAGAGCAGTGAGCAGAGCAGCGCAGTTCCCCTGCTTCGCCAAACAAACTTGCACAGGGGTAGAGGCTCCACACTGGCACGTCCCATGGGGAGAGAAAACCAAGGTGGAGACCATCTGTGGTTCCCAACAGCTCTGATAGCAGAGGAGAGGTTTGACCAAACTATGTCTCCAAGCAGAGGATCTTAGGGAAAAGGAATTACTGTTTTCTTCAATGTGTTATTTTTTCCTAATAAACAATTCCCAGTGATCTTAAATAGACCTCTGTGCTTGATAAACAGGGAATGAGTGGGTGAGCAGGGAAACTAGAAGAATAATGATTCCCTTAAACAAGGAGACTCTTTTGAAATGGCCTTACCTAAGGCAACAGCTAAATAAAAATCACAGTAAACCTACATTCTCCTCACATGCAGTTACAGCTGTAGACAGCTACCTCTCACAGCACAGATTTTCCAAGGAGTATCAAAAACACTAGAGAAAGCACAACATTTGCTTTTGGCAATGCCGTTATATAATGACAGGAAATCACAGGCAATTTCATTATTGCCTTGAGGTGTCCCATAGGAAGTAGATATTAATATGTGGATAGGAATACCAGTTTATTGCAGTAAATTTAAGACACTGAAAATAAGAGTATGTGACACTAACATCTAACTTGGCTATTAAAATTTAGTCCTCGTACTTTCCCTTCCACTGCCATAATCCTGTAATATTCAGTGCTAAATTGAGAAATATAAAGAACAGGGAACATGCAATGAATGAGAGAGAAAGCAGGTCCCCAAACAGCAGTTAAAAAAAAAAAATCTTATCCATATGCGCACAGTGCGAGCGCTACCTGGAAAGAAGCAAAGGAGAGTTCAGTAAAAAGCTTCACAAAGCGCAGCATCCCTCTGGCATGCTCATCAGTAATAAAGGCAAAGATGACCTCATGGGTCCCCAGCAGCGGGATCAGAGTCAACGTAGACTTGGCCAGCCTAAGATCACAAAGAAAGAAAAAACCCAATGCCACTGAGTAGATCATTGCTGATCCCAATGGTCACTGGGAGTCACTGTTTCTGCATTCTGCTTCTGACACACTCTCAACTTTGGTAAGTCACTCCACCACTTTATGTTGCAGGGTCCTCCTCCAGAGGCTGCAGAAAAAAAAAGTAAAATAAAAATCCTCAAAATAACATTAGTAGGTTCCAACAAGTTTTAACTGCCCCGGCCACTGCACTGCAGACCGCTTCCTGCTGTGAGTAAAGTATTTAGCAGCTGGCTGCATTTCACCTGGAAAATCTTCTTCCAAACCCAGGAGCGGGTCATGTGCTTTCTTGAACGCGAGATGTCTTCTTGTGTATCTGTTTCCCCATCTATAAGTGGGAAAGATAAGGAAAACCTACCTTGTTGATGGCCTGAAAAAATAATCTATCAATTACGGGAATCTTTTAAAAATATCTTGGCAAAGGGAGAAGTACTTGCTATTCCTTCCCACCTCTGTGGTGTGTTAAGTCTGTAAAACATTGTAACTAACCGTAACTACAGAACACTTTGTCAAAGCAGTTAAACTGTCTTAAAGTGAGTGATGACTCCATGGTTTAAACAGCAAATTTAAAGACACAGCTAGCAAAGGAAAAAAGACAAATCAGCCTGAAATAAAACATTTTTCACCAGTGAGAGAGCAATGCTCAGGGATACAACCACAGGAAAACATTCACAAAAATGGTCCTTAACTCTCTTTTGATAGACACACATGCTAGCCACCCAACAGGATAATGAAAGATGCCCGAGTCTCGCATGGGAGTTCATAGGGCTACCCTGGGCCACAGAACCTACCAAACATCTTACAAAAACCTGTCTTGAGACAATTCAGTAGATACAAAATCACTCAACTAGCAGGGCTGTCAGTACTTCATAGATCTTGTGTGCCCTAGGGCTGTTGGCTGCTATTCTGAATCATGTAATCATTCAGGTTGGAAGGGACCTCTGGAAATCTCTGGTCCAAGTCCAGGTCACAGCAGGATACTCAGGGCTGTGTCCAGCCAAGTTTTGAATATCTCCAAGGTCCTCCACAGCCCCTCTGGGCCTCTCTTCCAGCGTCAGACCACTCTCACTGTGATTTTTTTTTTTTTTTTACCTCTGACATGCAATTGAAATTTCTCTTGCTACAACTTGTGACCTCTACCCCTTGTCCTTTCATTGTGCACCTCTGAAAAGACTCCAGCTCCATCTTCTGTATAACCACCATTAGGTAGCTGAAGACTGTAATTAAATCATTGCTTAGTCTTCTGTTCTCCAAACTGAATAAACCCAGTTTTCAGCACCTCCTTCTATGTCACCTGATCCAACCCCTGAACTAGCTTGGTGCAAAACTGATGCATGTCCCATGGGGCTGGAGGGGCAGGACACAATGTCTTTCCTGTACTGGAGACCCTCAACCTGGACACCAGAAGCAGTGTCACAAGTGCTGAATGGAGGGGATCAGTCACTTTCCTTGACCTTCTAGCTGCGCCTTTGCTAGTGCAGCCCAGTATGCGGTCAGCCTACGCCATCAGAAGGGCACACTGCTGAATCATGTTCAACCTGTTGTCCTGCAGCATCTCTGGGACTTCTGTCAAGTTGCTTTCTACCTGGTCAGTGCCCATCCTGTACTGCTGCATGGGGTTATTACATACCAAGTGCAAGGCTCCTCATCCACCGTCCTTGGTACACAAGGACTGAGGGATGGCAAATCAAAGCAACTATTGAAATTGAACAGTTTACACATACAGGCAAGCAGAAATATATATGCCTAGTGGACCTAGATGCGTCGTTGCACTGTGGGGTAGGAGGCTTGTTTAAATGAGCAGCTTACCAGCAACTCTTGTGATGGAGGCTCTGCTCCACCACCACTTGCCTGAGATAGCTCCACCACCACTTGCCTGAGATAGAGGTAGAAGCAGGAGGCTGATGCTGAATTGGCTCTGGACACACTGCCTGGCTAAAAAAAAAGGGAGTTGTGTAGGTGTAGAGCAAACCTCTAGTTTATTTAATGAACGCTAATTGTTCTAGATGGGATAGTTGCAGAGCTCTGCATTAAACAGAAAGCCGCGCAAAATCCTATGAAAAGGCTTCCTGGATAATTAAGACCTCCCTAAAGAAAATCCTTTCCCTGAGAAAGGGGAGAAGTTTCTTCACAACTCCAGCCCTTCCACAGAGAAAGGATTTGCTGCCATACTGAACAGTGAGCTCTCTTTTTGTCAACTGAATGGGCAACAGGAGAGAGGCAGAGGAAAGACTGGCCTGAGGGCAAAACACTCTTCTCTTTTCCATACACGAACTATCTAAACTACTGACTTTCTAGGGCACCTAGACCGGTCCTTGTTTAGAAGAACACTTTCCAACATGGCAGTTCTGTCTTCCCTCTACTCAAAATCTTTTCCAGTCTTTTTGAGCAGAAAAAAAGTGGGGGGAAATTCTGATTCAGGAATCTCTGGCTACCAGTCTTGTTATCAGATGCACACCAATGAACTGAACTCTTTTGGGTAAAAGACTTCCCACCCAAGGCTTCTGGCTATAAAAACCAACCTCTGTAAGGATGTCCAAGACTATAGTGTTTCAGTGAAAAAGGCTCTGCTGGGTAAATCCTTTCCCGATGAAGCCTTTCTCTTTACACAGCAGATTCTTGAACATGAAACATAAAGAAATGAACGAACATGCACCTCAGAAATGGCTCAGCTGCATCAAACCTTGCTGCTGCTTGCAGAAGTCACAAGGGCAAGGGCTTTCTCCTTTGACAGGGTAAATTTGCAGTCAGATTTTTAAATGGCTTCAAGCTATCGGAGCTGGAGAATCCTTCTCTTTCCACCCCAGCAAACCTTACCCTGGCAAATAAAGGTCACGCATATTCAAAACAACAGTAGGCATGAAAGCAAAGCCTACACCTCACTAAAAGGAGTCCTTTTCTCTGTTTTGAGCTCTAAACACACATTAGGATTTCCAAAATTTCACATGAGGTAAAGAAGGTAGGTAACATACAAGGCAACTCTATACTCTGATGAGAACACACCAAAACACATGCTGTGTCTAGCTTAGAAGGCTGCAACAGTGAAATACTCAACTTCAAACTAGCAAAGTCAACCATCAGTAGCAGCCTGGCTACCACAGCATGCAGGCTCCCCACTGTTTAATTCACCCTACTGCTAACTTGTTATTTCTACATTATTTTTCAGACTGCAATACAGAAATATTCTCCAAGATGCAGAAATGAAAGATGTGACTGTGAATCTTAGCAAGATGATTAAGTAACAGAAAGAATACACACACGGACACAGGGTGAAGCCTGCAAAATAAAAATTGAACACTACTGTGGTAAACCTGACATCTCTCTTGAAACATCATATGCATTCAAGATTGAGAGTTTGTCCCAGTAACAACTGGAAAGAAGAACAAGGACCAATACTCAAAATGACCCCCCATCTTGATCTTCATTGAAGTTAAAAGCTTTATTTCCATCACTCATGATTTTTTCAAATTATGCGAAGTACTTGCCTATGCTGCAAGTATTTATAAAAAAGCTGCTTAATTAATATTCATCCACTATTATGAAGGCTGTAAAGAGATGAACTCAGAGATCAAGCCTTCTGTTTATCTATAACACGGATATAACACCTGCCCTGGCTTCACCAGAAGGCTTCTCCGGGGACTGATTGTCCAAGCAGTCATACCAATGTGTGACACCACACCTGTGCATTACTCAAGGCCTGTGATCTTTAATCACCTTTGTCAATCCACTCCTTTTCACATACCTCCTTGTCTACTTCCATTTTGAGAGGCGCAGAAAGCGTCAGACCACTAAATGACATACCTGCATTTTATGTCAGTTTTGCACATCAAATTAGCCTGTAGTTTGGAGATGATGATGCATATAACTCTGATAAAGATCAGGAAATTTACCTGGAAAAAATGAAAGATGGATTTATATCATCATCAAAGAACACATGTGCATAAGTGTTTAAACAAGCTGGTTTATGGATGCACATGTAGGTCCCTGTGCATCCTGCTACTCTGCAGGTGCAGAATTTGCCACAGAATTCAACTCCTTGCTAAGGAATTGTGCTCTGAATACACCCCCTGTGAATGCACAAACGCAGGCAGCTCACTAAACAAATAGGGGAGCTTCCCTACATCTCTGGGGAGTGAGACACAGCAAAAGGTGTGGGCTGTCCCATTTGCCTCATCTGGAGGTCTCAGACTGCCACAATATTGTGGCTGCAGAACATGGCATTTCTCCACAATGCCACGTAATTTGTACCTGGACAATTATCTTCTGCCTCCCTGTATTACCTGTCGCAGCTTTCCTCACGCCGGGGAGTTAACTGGATTGCTGCGGCATGCTGTGTTGTTCTCTTGTACTGCCACTGCAACAGCATGTGGCCAAATTAAACAAACAAAATGCTAGTTGGGAATTCCAGTGACAGAAACCAATTTGGTTTCACAAAATCACATTTCTGAATGAAAATGTCAATACCCTCGAAGGTTATCTAGCCTTTGGACATACACAACAGCCATGAGCACATCTGCTGTCTGCACTGTATCATGTCCCTTTCTCATGGAAGCCTGCCAGCTTGCCGCACACGGCCCATACTCACCCCAATGGCGATGAGAATGGGCAGTCTGATGATCAGCCAGTAATTCATGTTATAGTTTCTGGTCCAGCAACTAGGCAGATGGCAAAAAGAGGGAGAGAAGAAGAAGTTGTTTCAGTATGTTACTAAAATCTCCCGCTTTTCATTTGGTGACAGCAATGCAGATGGAAAACAATATTGAGGACTAGATACCAGGAAAGCACATCACATGCTGACATGGAAACAGATGCAGTTGCTTCTTAGAAACACTGAATGCTTTGTGCTATTGCAGCTATCATAATCCAACTGGATACTACTCGGCTGCCTTTCTTGCCCACTAATGGCTAGCTCTCCTCCACAATTTGCTATGAATTATCATCAGTTAATTGTGAAGATTCACTCCATTAAAACCAAGGTCAAATTTGTCATGTGGCTGAAAGGAGAAGGGGGGAAGCTGAGTCAGACCTTTCCTGTGTGGTTCCTATCCTCCTCTTTCCATGTTATTTTTTATTACTCTTCAGTCTCCAATGTCAGGTCATCTTATTTAACTGTTTGTCAGTTCCTTATCACATTACCTACCATAATTTTTATCAATATTTAGACCAGTCATCTATTTTTTTGTCCTTATTTTCAAAAAGGAGCTACTAATTTCAACTAGGAGAAAAAGGCAACTAAGGCAGCAAACTCCAGTTCCTTCAGTGTACATATATATATAGGTTTCAGGCCCAAAATGAGTATTAAAAGTTATAAGCAAGTAAAATCAAAGATGGGAGCAATAGTTCCCGACTTTTGTTGGCCAGCTGTGCCCTCTGCCAAGCAAGTAACATGCCGCAGGCAATATAATACTTCATTCTCCCCATAAGTCTCACTTTAGCTTTCTAAATTCCTATGTCCTTGAGCAATATTGGAGAAAAATTGCAAGAAAAGCGATGCCTGAAAGCCACAGTTAAGGATCACTGGTTCAAAGAGAACTTTACACTGGGAGGTTTGTACATCTAGTTCTTTTAGGTCCCACCTTGGCCGCAGCCAGCCACCCCTGACTGTATGATGGCCCATGAGAGTGCACAATGGCCCAGGTGTTGGGGCAGTGTTCACATGCCACTTCGCTTGTTGCTGCAGCGACAGCATTCTTAATATTTCTATGAAATAAATTTGTTAGCCTCCTGCTATATTGCTCAGCGTTACTCAAAAGCAACAGTCATCAGGAAAGCCAGCAGGTTTCTGAGCTACGCAGGCTGTGAAACATAAACTATGAAAGATGACTACAGAAAACATAGGTTCCTTCACAAAACAAGTTTCTCTTCGTCTCCAAATCTCATCTGCCAAAACATATACATGCTCAGTTTTCCTCGAGTTTTCTCAACGGGCCTATGAAACTTCAGTTAGGGTGATGTTGGTGGAGAGTAAACCCTCCTCAACCTTGTAGTGGGACAGTCAACTTGAGAGAACCTAGCAAACTGTGCAGCACGTGGTGGGGATCCATGCTACAACAACACACCCACATGCGCTCACGTACTAGAGAGGAAGGTGAAGCAGCTTGGCTGTGGCAATTCCGTATTCCCCTGCAGGTACCACAAGCCCAAGAAGGGCTCAGGATTTCATTTTTCCTTTCAATTTCAGTTTAATGCATATAACAAGCATAATATTGCAACCAGCGGCTCTACAACCTACGATTCAATTGCGTTTTAGATACTGGAGAAAAAAGGTGTACATATTGTATGCAGTCAGCATACCTGAGGTGGAATCTGAGTAACAGAAGAACTTAATCGGTACGCGTGACTGTGAGCTTTTAAAATTAATTTTATTCAAACCTCTCAAGACCGGTGGGATAATAGACACGGCTGGAAGTGGAGTTCTAATTTTCTGACTAGCTGCAGTGGAAACAGAGGCAATTTTAAAAGTTCCTGATAATGACAGAGACCAAGATGATTCTTTACATCAACTCTGCTTCATTTTGGTGTGTATTAATTTGCTTCCTGTGGCACAGAACAGTTTTAGCTACTTTTAAATTTATACAAATATGTGCAATAAAATTGCCATTAGAGCCCAATTAAAGTGTCACAGCTATTAAAGTGTCCAGAAAATAAAATTGATAGATCTGCATGATTTCTTGTCCGTTTGTGCTTTCTGGGATTGCCACACTGATAAACACACCAACATCTACTGTGTTTGGGATCTATCCCTGCAGTTTGCTCAGCATCACTCCAAAAACACTTGGCAACTAATAGCCTCAGAGCCATGAATGGAGAATTGGTCCTGTGAAACAAACACTACTGGGAAGTTTCTGCCTTTGCTTACCAATCTGGTATTCTTTTTCTAAAAAAATGAAAACACTGAATTTTTACCTTGAAGAGGTACAACTGAATGGCTCATTTTTTTAAAAAAGATTGTAGGCTGACTGTCCTGCTCCCATAATTAATTGTAGATAGAAACAAAGATGTATAAGCATCAGCTCTTTAGGCACAGTCTAATAACTAAGAAGCGCAGCTTGCCTTTAATTGCATTTATAGTGTAGCCAAACTCTTTTTCAATAGCTCACTTTTTAAAACAGCAACTGCTTTCTAAAGGAGTTTACACTTGCACACGTAAGGAAAGAAGAAGCCACTCTGCAAGTAAGTCTTGCAGGCTTCAGTCCTTCATTCAAACGGCTACGTTCGCAGGACTGCCTCAAATTCCCAGCCACAACCATGTTTACTTCCCGTTATTCCTCATAGCCAGGGAAGTAGTTAAAGTCACAAATGAAATTTACAGCCTGCTGCACATCCGTGGTGACAGCGCTATGGCAAACAGCATGAAAGATATCCCTAGCAGCTCCAGCAAATGCCCGCCCAAGGCAAGAAATTTTGCCTTTCAGAGAAGCTGCTGCACATGGTTATTTATTGCTGTATTTTACAAATATTTATACAAGATTTAGGAAATTCAATAAGGTGCAAAATTGCCCCTTTTAAGGTCTGCTGAAGGCAGTGAGTGACAGTTTTCCTTAATAGAAAACATAAATCAGCTCTAAGCATAATGTAGAAGGCTCAGCATGAGCACTTTGAATACATTTTCTACATCAATGGGAAGATATGCCCATGGAACGTCGCCTGTTCAGAGGCTGCATGTTCTCTACACCTATTCTGATAATTTCAACAACACTCACAATACATCAGTACGGCCACAATCTTGCTACAGAATATTATCAAGTCAACCTTAAAAAGGAAAGTCAAAAAATCCTAACATTGCTTAAGCCAGAAAAGGCAGCTATGATTGAACTGGTTCAGTACTTTGAAAGACACTTAAAAAAAAAAAAAAGCCAGTTCTTAATACTCACAAACCCCAGAAAAAAAAGTCTGGGGGTGGCTCTGACTACACTGAATTTTCACATTGCAGCATCTCTCCAGCAAGGATTGTGTCGGGGCGGGGAGGGAGGGAGAGGCTCTACAAAAGCGCTGGCTGCGTTATTTGGAAATTAAATAAGAGGAAGGCCCAATAAACAGTATATTAAGAATTAAAAGGAAATAGCATCAAGTTATTAATTTCATCGCAAAGAAAGCTACCCAGATATTTCCAGGCAGTCACTGTCACTAAGAAGAACAAGCCACTTTCCCCCCTTTTGTTTTTTAAAAAAACCCCAACAACCTACAATGCGATTTGGTACATAAAGCATATGCAATTTTTCAGAACAGCCACTACAGTAAAAGCGGACAAAAAAGCATTTTGTGTTTTGCAGCAGTTTTGTGTGTGGTATAGTTGACTTCAGCAAGATTAACGTAAGCAGACAGAGAACATGCCTTTATTTTAAGATGATCTAAATAATGGAAGCTTAAACAAGAACAGGCAATCACATCTCTGCTGCTAGGCATAAGCTAACCGCTACAAATCGCAGCCAGAATCCCGTGGGAGGTTTTTGCCTTCCTCTGAAGCATAACTGAAAAGGCTATCGCCAAAGGCAGGGTATCAGGAGTGGTCTTGCTTGGGTATGATGACTTCTACTCTTGATACTGTAACTACAGGAAAACAAAACATACCTTTCCTTGACCTGCAAAAGGATAGATTCATTCAGACATGCAGAAAATTCTGATCAGAAGGAAACACATGCTCCTTTCTGAAATGTTATGCAAGACCTTCAGACAAAACAGAAGCAATTATGTGAGGTTTCAGCGCATTGCCAAAGCAAACCACACCGAACAGAAAGCAAACAATGACCTGTCGGTGCACACATACAGCACAAATGAGACAGTGAGAAAAATCAGAACTAAACCAACCCCTCATCTTCATAAAGGTACTTGACAGTTCCCCAGAGGATAACAAACAGCATTGGCACACCTGGGAAGAGAGGAGACAAGGTTGACACTGACATTAAGAGACAAGGAAAAGCAGAGAGAAGGATAAACCCCCCACATAATGATGAGCAACGTAATTAACTGGTGGCAGGGCTGCAGCTCCTACCCAGTGCAGATGGCTGCCAGTGGTGGGAGGAGGAATCTAACCTGCAGGTAACTAATATGCATAACTCATTTTGCCTAAGCTCCCACCTAGCCTAAAAGGCATGAAAAATGAACAACAGACCATCACCCCCATACTCGGCACACACCAACTTTTCCATGGAAAGTTTCACAGAGGGGCCAAGAGAACAAAATTTCTGGAAGCTCTGCTAGCCTCTATAGCCTTCATGCTAGAGAGGAGCGCGGTGTGCCCTGACTCGAACCTTTGCTTGTGGGTCAGCTACACTGTGTTCAGGCAGCACCAAGCTCAGGCTGTCTCCTGGCATCAGGGCTGGAGCACACTCAGCCCCACGTAGCCCCGATGGCAAAGGGGAGTGTGGACACATGACATGTAGCAAATGTGCTCAGGGCTCCCCTGCAGAGAAGTCCCAAGTTTGGGCTGCAGTATTGGCATGGACTTGAGTGGCTGCAGCAAAGACATCAGATGCATCTGGTCTTGAGAAGAGGCTTAGTCCTATGCTTACCTGACAGTCCACGTGCTATGGTTGGCCACCGTAAAGAGAACCAAGGGAAGAGAGAAAAGCCAAATAAGCTGGCAGTCATTACTTGCTTTACAATGTCAAAGGCTCTCAAATTAATTTCTGTCATTTATGAAATGCCTAGGTCTTGAAAAATAAATTTTAACGTGCCTCTACCAACCAATACTCAACACAGGCAATGCCAAAAAAGCCCACAAGGAAGGAAAGCAGGTTGAGACTCGACAAGCAGGATGAGGAATTTCTGCCTAAGGATGGATAAAGATGGTCTAATTCCTCTGTGTACCTCCTTGGACAGTGTTGGATGCTATATGTACGTTGTATAGGAAGGGCAACATTTAGTGTGCTTTGTTGTTGCATTCTTAAGAACCAATATGGTAAGGGACCATAAGAACATTGGTGTGCAGCAGTAAGCACTGCACAGGGCAACTACACAATTCTTGACAGCAGGAGCCACAGGGAAATCAGTGATCTCTTGCAGTCTGAAAATCTACAAGCAGTATCTGTAGTGGGTATTACCAATAAAAACCTTCTCTCTTTTTGTACTTGTTATGGTTTAGGCCAAACTGGCCATCGGGCGAGTGACAGACACTCCTCCCTACCCCTCTTCAGAGAGAGAGGCAGAAGAGGGAAAAAGAGACTTACGAGTTTAGAAGGAACGAAACTACTTTAATGGAATATTAATAATAAAATAAAAAGAAAATAATGAAATATATACAAAACCGTATCAAGCTCTCAGGATGACAATCACGACACCAGCTGGAACTGGGGAAGTCCCAGACTGGACTCAGTGACAGACGGGAACTGGATTCTGGATCTGGATTCAGGATCAGGATCAAAGGCAGACGAGCAGACAGAGTCCTCCTTGGATGTTAGCCATTGAAAAAAGGGGGGCTGACCCTTTGATCCCTCAGCTTTTATACCGAGCATGAGGCAGATGGGATGGAATGCCCTCGTTGGTCAGTTTTGGGTCACCTGTCCTGTCTGCTCACCCCCCGCCAGTGGGACCCCACTATGCCTTTCCGCTTCCGACCCTCCAATGGGGCAAATAACAAAGTTAGCTGGCCTTGGGTGTTATAGCAATAAGTATAAGCAAGAGCCTCTCTGCATACCTTGCCTGGGCATCAACTATAAACATAGCTCTTATAGCTCTGAGAGCAAACAGTGTTTGCAAAATATGCTGCCAATTTCAGTAGTTAGAAGAGGCCCAGCTAAGAAGCAGTTACTGAACAAGACTGGTCATGTTTTACTTCAAACCAGGACAGTACTGTATTTCTTTCTCTACTACCAGAACAGCTGAATACTACAGACACAACAGACCAATTAATCTTCTCAATCAGTTAAAAAAAAGAAGAAAGAATAAAGAGCAGCAAGAAAAAAATACCAATAATTAGAATAATAGCAAAGATAATGAATTGAGCAGAGATTATTTGGGCAAGCGGTTGAAAGTGTTCCATAGATGCACCTAATACTGAGAGTACACAATATTTTGGGAGCAAAGTTACCGAGAACTCTGTGCTGCTTTGATAGTGGCATTAGAGATTAAGAACAGGCTCATTGCAAATCACTTCCAAACACAAATGAGCCTTTGATTCACAGAAACTAATTATAGTTTGAATTATTCCTTTCTTGACTTTGCTGAGAATTAAGACATCTTAATGTGAAACTTACAGGATAAGGCACGAACACTGAGAGCACAAAGGCTATATGTCAGTGGAGGGAACGGATACATCAAGTGATAACGATAATGATTTGTGGATATCTCCATCTTCTGGATACATCAGAAACTCTCCGTACTTAATCACATTATTTGACATTTGAATTAAGAATCTGTTATTACTATTATATTTCAAAAGAGCATAGCGAGAGAGATGCTGGTATTATTGAACCGCATCAGCATCCTACTATGTAAATATTATACAAATTAATG
>NW_009647419.1:5144800-5182211 GCF_000708025.1 Charadrius vociferus | reverse complement strand
AGGCCACTGGTGCCGTGGTGTTGCAACACCATCATTCATATTATTTTCCATGTTAGCAATACACATTTTAATCTGAGACACCAACTTAACAGCGCAATGTGTACATGTAAGCTTTGAACATCAGTGCAAATTCTACATGGACACCATCTGACAACTGCTGAATTCACAGTCTTGTGCCTTAAGAAATGGGTGGCTCTAAAAACTGCCTGGAACACGCTGTCAGCAGATGGGAATGCATCCAGTTTTTCAAAGCCCTAGTTAAGACCTAAAGAGGAGACTGTCCCAAGAACATTCCCTAATCCACCTTAAGTCTGTAGAAGTAACCCACAACAGCAAAAGAGTAAGCCTGCAGCACCTCTGCAATAATTGTAGTTTACGAGGATCACTGAGACTCTCTGTAGATTAATTCAACACTTAACGAACCTGCAGTAACTGGCACAAAATATTCTGGTTACTTCACTCAGTCAAGAGAAATTCGGCTGACTTGAGCAGGCAGTGGAAGCAAATTGTATAGAGCTCCTTGAATAAACTCTACAGATGATTATCGTTCATTAACAGAATCAGCATTGTATTCCAGTCCTGGGCTTCCAACATGCAGCTCTTTTGGGGCATTTGAGTTTCAGTCATACACCTCTTTCTCCTGCTGCTGCTATTCAAAGAGTATAATACGAGGAAAAAAACTGCACCCATTCATAGGATGTACTTGTTTAAAATATAGGCTGAACTCTTTCTGGTTTTGCTTTTTGTCATACAGAAGGCTCCAAGTTTGATGTTTTCCTAAATCAACTGACCACGGAAAGGTCTCTGAATTCAGGAAATGGTAATGCCTGCTTTTGTCTGTACTGCATCACTGCTGAAGGTGCCAGAAACTGCAACAGGCTGCTCATAATAGCCTTTGCCATGTTCTCTCTTGCAGGCTGAGAAGTGACCGAAAATCTTTGAACACTACATTGTGATTATGAAATCTGTCAAGTGTACTAGGAAATAAGCATGACAACAGCTCAGCTAAAAAAGTTCAACTTGAAACGACAGGGCATCTGAATTATAGATAATAACATATATTATAGATTATGAGAAAGGGAATGGCCAAATCAACACCTTAACACCCCACCCCATAAATAAGCAGCACAACCTACTTATTTTCACTCTAGCTTACATATTCTACACCTGGCCAGGTGTCTGCATAGCAAAAAAAAAAAAAAAAAAAAAAATTGAAAAACCAGACCTTACACAGAATGATAACAAGATGGGGTAGGTAGAAGAAGAAAGCTTGAGAAATTCCACACAGGAACCACCATTTGGTTGACATTTTCACAATGCTCCACTGTCCCTAGTGAGCAGAGAGGACAGCAATTCGTGTTGCTGCTAATGGAAGCTACCATATCCTGGTAGCAGCACGTAGAAATCGCTCTCTCCATTTAACGGGTCTGTGATACTTTGGTAACAGAACAGAAAAGCTCAGGGTTGTTCTGGAGTCCACTAAGTAGCAGTTACCATGAAAGGTGTCACCAGGTGGTGCTGTTCCATACCGCCTTTCCTTTCCCTTACCTCGATGTTCAAGCAAGTTTTCATTCTTACAGATGCACGATATTTTTAGCTTTGCATTGTACATAAAAGCGATTTCAGGGGAGAAAAATGCATGAGGAGCAAGAGAGGCGCCCCTCATCCTCACCTGCTGATTGGAAATTCTTCCTGAAGTAAATTGGTCTCTGTAGGACCAGAGCACTGCCATCCTGCCAAGACCCTTAAAACAAGGACACTTTCTGAATCCAGCATTTTAGGACAGATGAGTTTGTGTATGAGCTCCTATTTCAGATGTAACCTCACATCACTGATTTCCACGTGGTGAGAAGTTCAACGTCTGAGATAATCGGGCACACAAACCAGAAGGACACTACTGCTGTCAGAAGAACTCTGACTCTCCCCTCTCTCAGAAACCATCCAGGATGGTCTGACTTGATCAACTGCTTGATGTATGAATGCAAGAAGGATGTGATGAGGAACTGAAAGACGTGACAAATAAATATGACTAGGTGTAGAAAGAGTAAGAGCACTGAAGATGTGAGAAGATGAAATGTTCTTATTTCTAAAAAATAAAAAGCAGAAGAGTTGAATCCAGAAGACAGAGCGAAGACATTTAAGAGTAACTCCTGACAGATGTGTTTCCTACCGGGATCAGTGTGGACACAAAACCAATTTTCACATCCTTGTGTGAAAAACAGTTTTTATTTGAAAACAAACAAGAAATGGTTAGTGCAATGAATGCATCCTGTTGCTGCAGAGTTCATACTGGGCTTCAGAAGGAGGTTTCTTACTGACTCTGTTCCAGTCAGATCTTCCTGGCAATCAGGACGGAGATTGCCACCCTAGCTAGGCTTCCTGCCTTTAATAGCTTCATTCCCTCAAAGTATTCTTCCTTTGAGCAAGTTTGGATTGCCAAGGGTTGGAAGGAGGGGTATTATTTATTTTTTATGGCAGTTTCCCTGCTGCAAGTGCAGCTGGGTGTAAAATTGCCATAGAAGCTCAGAGAACATTTAGCTTTTCATTAACATTTTCTTCTTAGCCTTTAGTGCTGAAAATTGTCTCCTCCTGTCATTCTTCCCGCCTGGATGTCGCGCACAGTCACTGTGGGATGTTGCTATTATTTCCCTATTCCTCCTTCCTTCCCCCTTGTGAATGCGAACAGGTCCTTCTTCCTCTAAAAGCTGCTCAAAGATGCATACAGCAGCATTACAATATCACCCGCTCTTCTCCGGCGACTACTTCGTACAGCACTGACACAGCTGCCTGAAGTCAACGTCAAGCTCAGCCACTCTTCACTTGGGCTCAGGCACGACGAACAGTGAGTTGGTGTCCCCAACACCAGCAACAGCTTTTTTTTTTTTTTTCCTGCAAGCGATAATGACTATCTGAATCAACATCCTGTTTAGCTGCTGTTGTGCTGACCTCCAGACTGCAGGGAACAACTCATCTACCTGCTCTGCCATTAGCCTATTAAGAATTTTGTTTGTTGATGCTGTTAGTGTTTCTGCCTTTTTTTTTCTTCTCCCCCCCAATCAGCTTTGAAAATGGCATAAACCATTGTTTTTGCAGTAAGATGTGTGAACTCGGGGTTGACACAAATGTATGAAAGTCTGCTTCTACAAAGAAAAAGAAGACATAAGCAAGGCATTTTCCACATTAAATGAAATAGGAAAAATTTAACACTGCCATCTCAAAGCCTAGCACGGCGTGAAATCTTGGCAAGAAAGTGGCCATTACAGGAATAAAGTTACAAGTAATCAGGAAGGGTTATACAATGCTATCAATATACATGATGTCGATATAAACAACTCCCAGTTTGTAAAACTACATTAGTTTCCTGAGGCCTATCAAGATTTTATAACGTTTCTAGCTTTTTCAAAGTACAATAACACAAGATAAACAGGGTTTTTTCCCCTTATAAAACAATTCAACAGCAAAGAATAATTACTCATTTGAACTGATACTAAATGGAATACTGTCTAATAACATCAAGAACTGACCTGAAATTATCATATAGCAAAAACATATTTGAGATATAGTTATTTTCTTTACACTCCTCACTGTTTGCTAACTGTTCCTAGGAAGACACAGACTAAGTATGGTATCTTTTACATGTTTCTATTTGAAAAGGAAGGTTACCTTTCCCATGTTTTGAATCGAGATAAAATGATCATGTTAGACATAAAATGGGAGAGGTACTTTTTTTTTTGTTACACAATTACGTGGACTTTTTCTCCTGTTATAACAAAATATAGCACTATTTAATATAGCAGTTTAAAAGCCTGGAGAGAAACAGGTATGGGGACATTTCTACCTCTTTGAAAGCTCACCCTTACATTACAGTTTTCCTTGGAATTACCTGAGGGAATAATTTGCTCTAGTTTCTTGTTTGTTCTGAGACCTGCTATTCCTCGAAAGAAGTACAACAGGGCAAACATCATGACCAAGAGTATGTGCAAACACTCAGGTGGACAAAAACCTTGAGGAGAATACATAGTTTTATTCACATGTACATTTGAGAGAAGTACAAGTGCAAACATATGCGATTGCATGGACGATTGTAGAAGCTATTCAGACAGCAAAAGCAATACTATATGGTCTGTTAGAAGAAATAACAATATTATTTAACGCCCACTAAGTTTGTGAACAGTGCATATATGAAATTTTAAAACATATGTATTCATCAATTGTTGAGTAATGAACAAGTTAAATTATCCTGTAAGAGGACAATTCATTAACAGAACAAAGGGGCAGGGTATCAAATCAGCTCTGACAATCAAATAGATATTTATTGTTTGATCCAGCTTTATTTTTACAGTTGATGAACTATTTCAAAGAGTGGGACTCTCTCAGCTCAAACGAGAACCTACTGCCTCTCTGAAGTCTCGGCACTACGCTGAGGCTGTCATGCTGCTCATCACATGCTGAGCATTGCATACAGCAGAAAGGCACCTGGTGAGGGACCTAAGCCACCAAAAAATGGAATCAACACTGAAGAAGCGAGAAAGAGTGGGGGGAAAAAAAAAATCTTCCATCTTTTTCCACCTGCTAGAGACGAAATTGTTATCTGGTATAACTAATCTGGGAGGACTGAAATAGCAGACACTTCTGCATTTGAAGATGGTGAACCATTGACAAGGTTTGCACATGCAGCCATGGCTGGAATAGCAAGAAACTGTACAGATGGGAACTGAATGGCACAGACAGAGCTCTTCTAGGAAGCTCAGATGAAACCCATGTATCCAGTGTGAAGTTCTGGCACTACTACTCTTTTCCACAAATTCATCCAGAAATTCAACATACGGTAGCAAAACTTCCATTGTAAAGGAAAAAAAATAATAGTATCTTCTGTTTCTGCTTTTGCAGCAGACAAACTGTAACTAGAAGTGACTCAGATCAAAACCATCCTAACCCTTATAAAACAACACAATACCCACAGGATTTGGCTAGATATAATTTTGCTCTAATTTCTTTTCCATTTCCTCTCATGACCTCACTCTGCTTCAGGATAGCTCCCCCCTCCTTTTTTTTTTTTTATTTTTTTTTTATTTTTTTAAATTGAGGATACGGCTATTCATAAAATATGATTAAAACATACACGGTTCAAATGTTATACAAGATGCTGTTGCTTTTGCCGCATGTCCTATATAAAACAATAATGGAAGACACAGAACTTTTAAAATAAAACTCTCCAGCAGGAAACTGCTAATACTTGCATTTATTTATTCCCACCAATATGCCGAAAAGCCTTTGCACCTCATATATCGCTGTTGAGTAGAATTAGGTAATTCACAGTAAGCCATTTATATGCATTTTACCAGTGAACTAATTTGCTAGAATATTCACAGTTGGCAAATCTATAGAGAGAGAAGGACAGTCAAAGCAATTTAAATTTCAAACTAGTATCTGTGAAAGCACTTGCAGTATTTACTTGGATTTACTTCCAGCTTTTCAAAAGTCACCCGATTTCCACAAAAAGGCAAGGTAGAAGGGAGGAGAGGAGCAGAAGGGAGAAAATGCAACAAAAGCACACAAGAGATCATTCCAAAAATAGTATTAATCCTGAACAGTAATATATTTTCAGCCTAACTGGACAGTGAAAGGCTTGAAGCTTTAGCATTTCTACGGAAGGCAACTCTGGCTTAACCAACTGATTTCAAAGCATCACGCGGTCCTTAATCTCAAGCACACACATGCCCATGGCATGTGCACCCTGACCACTCTTTTGCCCAACAATCATTACTCGGCCTGCTCTGCCCACATAACGAGCCTGACAACTCCCTGTTAGCCACCCCTTGCTCACCAGCCCCTTTGCATCCCCTGAGCTCATGCTGCCACCATTTCTCTACTGCTATCCTTGACTAGATATGATGTATCACTGCTATTTTGTGCCACAAGTAGTTAACACATCTTTGAGTGCAACAGGGAAGCCATCAGGAGATGAAGCAGGGCAGTCCAGGAAAGCCCACGCTCACCTGGAACCACCCACACATCTTTTGTTTTGGGAAGCTGACATCTTGCAGGGAAAGTACCATGCGGCTGCCACCGGCTTGGGGAGTTTCTGCGGTGCCGCACCGCCTCCACATTATGTACCCACAGCTTCCATGCCGCAAAGCATCCAGGAGCCGTGCTGGCCCAGCACCCTCCAGATCAAAGAAGTTAAGGGATCGGGAACAAAAAGGGACTGGGGAGTGCAGGACCTGAACTGGGCAGCACTATGAGAGGCAGACAACATTTCTCCCTATTATACCATCTGCCACTGCAGGCAGCCACGGGCAGACATACCAAAAGATCAACTTACCCCAGCCAATGCAGAGATAAAGCCGAAAAATTCTCTGCTCAGAAAAGACTGAAAGTACCAGCAGCGTGTACAGGTACATGCCTTCCACCAGCAACCAGTAGTAGTTTGCAGCCACACAATACTGCATCATCACAAAGACCAAGCGGCAGCTGAGCGATTCCTGTGACAGAAGAAAAGACAGCCCAAATGAATGCAACAGGGGCTGAGAATCAAAGGATGCTAACCCAAAAGACTGGTTCTCTCTGCTGCTTTCACTTGCTCCTCAAAACAACGCTTGCCAAATCAATCACATTTGAGTACTGAAGGGACAGAAGACAGCAATAGGTGCTATACACAGCAGATAGATGCTTTCAACAGCATTCCTTTAAAAAAAAAAGAAAAAAAAGAAAAATTACATGTTCTGCATTTTCCCCTCAATAAGCAATGAATTATAATTTGAAAAGCACACCACAAAGATGAAAAGAAGAGCAAGTGAAAGGTACTGTATCAAGTGCAGTCAGTGAATCTTTTCACTTCCCCAGATATTCTATTCTGCAGCTGAGAATTTCTCTATTAAAGAGCAAATAGTGGATACCATAAAGTTGACTCTTTTCCAAAGCAAAAGATTTTTGATAGAACAGCAATATTGCCCAGTGCATCACATTTAAGTGCAAAAATCTCTCTTGGCTGGTAAATTACAGAGAGGTGGTCAGCAGGGCTTTAGATAAGTATGAAACCTGATTACCTAATTAATATTTCCATCAGATCTGATGAAACCACTATTGGATAAACCATGTGTGAAAGCATAAAGCCTAGGGTCTTTTTTGAAACGAGGGAACGACTGACAATCCAATGCGAACATTTCCAAACCATTTAAGATATGTATTACAGTATTATTTTCTGCCAGTTGATACATTGCAGATGAGAAGAAATCAACCATCATATGAGATTCACTATGTGGTATTAGTGCTTAAGCCTTAGGCAGGGTGTCAGAAAAGGAGGGGTCCTAAGCATGCATCAGAAAATATACCCTTTATGACCACAACCCTGTATTGCAGCAGCAAACACTGTCCCCATGTTCTAGAAATCAGGAGAGCTACACTAATAATGAAAATCCTTTTATTTGAAGATTAAAGTACATTTTGTATTTCAAATCTGAAGGGGGAAAGGCGTGCTTTCATCATATTCACAAAAGAGTTGTATATCCTCTCCTTCGATTAGAAGTATTTAATTAGCCTGTTCCTCCAAAGCTTTTCTAAATGTTTTCAAATTTGCATTTTAATCAGATGCTTCCCTTTTTTCTGTCATTAACAGATTATAAAGATCTCCAAGAACGACCAACTAATTTGGTCATTGTACAAGACGGACAGTCCTATCACAAAAGGCGCTGGCTTAGGGAAACAAATGCCCTCTCATCACTGCTAGAAGAAATGAACCTGCAGCATGGGAACAAGATATGGGCGTTTGTATGCATGTCAAAAAATCCACCCCTTCATGTTTCCACTGTCTAGTAGGGGCAAACTTCCCACGGGCAGAGAAACTTGCCATGGCATCAGCTACTTGTCTGTACCAAGCCCACTCTGGCAGAACCACAACCACATACATTGTGCTACAAGTTTTGGAGAAACTTCATGGACTGAAGAACAGCATTTTGTACAACTGTCGTTGTACAAAATGAAATTACCTGCCGTCATGCAGACACACCACAGTGATGACTCCAATATCCTGAGAACCACCACAGTGTCTGCCCCTACCTGGAAGGAGATAAGTCCTTCCCACTGGTGCTCTTGCGTGGCTGTGCTGTACATCCACTTCACCACTGAGTCTTTAATGAAGACAGATATAGCCCGCAGGATAAAAGAGGTGAAGAGGTTTAGATGAATATAATTCCTCGTGCAATGCAGATGTCTGTAAAAAAGGAGAACCAGTCATGATCCACTAGCTATGCAAAAGCTGTAACATCACAGGAGACTGAGGGAGGGAACAGTGAGCCCTGTTGGAAATCAGGAGGTACGAGAGGAAAACCCGTAACTTGAGAACAGCTGTAGGCATTTCAAACTGTCTTTGGGAAGAAATCACTATCAAGGAAAAGGCATTCAAAACTTCAGCCCTAAGTGTGAATGTTTGGGGGAAGGAAGGAGATCAGCATGTAAGGAAAAAAAATAATTTTAAAAGTGTAAAAATAAAGTCATTTTCAGAAGACACATCTGAAAGGACTAAAAAAGTCAAGTTTCACATAATGCTGAATCTAATCTCTTTGAACTGACCCCAATGTCACTGCACAGGTTTACCTTGACAAGGCTCAGGAACTGGTGTGCAGTACAGCTTCTGGCTGTGCTCAAGCCCACAGTGAAAAAAATATCCACCTGTAAATTACCGCTTTGACAACAAGAGAAAAATCTGTATTCAAATTGCCTCCTGGGGGAATTGTAAATACTTTCCGTAGAACTAAAAGGAACAGAATTTTTACCTCTGCATTCAGAATTGAAAAAAACAACCCAAAAAAAAAAGAAAAAAATCCTCTTGAATTTCAGCATCCAGCCGCAAAGACAATAAAATTGCTACTTGTCAAAAAAAAGCATATTAAGGGAGAGCAAAAGAAACTGCAGTCATGTAAATGGCATCCAACTGCAGAGTGCTGCCAATGTTTTACCAGCCTCATCCACCAACTTTTTTCTTCCAGTACTGCAAGGGTACACACTTTGCTTCAAAGGAAGTTACACTGGGTATGATTCTTTTTTGCTGCTAAAAGATACAGGTAACATTGATAAACAGCAACGGTTCCAGCAAGCGCTTCAGTGAACTTATGCTTTACATGTCTATTTTTACTGTTCTATAAATTTGAGTAGAAAAATAGACTTGGTCTGAAAGTTATCAGTTTTGCACCAAATAAGAAGGAGAACTTTTTTCCATGGGTCAAATAGAATTTTTTGCATCACTTTTAAGCCATAGTTTATTTCAAAACTTACCTATGATTAATATTTATTTTCCCTTAACTCAAAATGTATCTGTTGCTACCTTTCAGAACTACTACACGTTTAAATCTGATTGCAAAAATTATGTAAATGAGCCAATTGAAGGAAATAGGTTGCAAGCAGTTATTGAGTATTTCTGCTAGAGGCAATGCAAGTTATTCAAATTGTTTCAGTCGTGAAGTTATGGACCTAATTCAGCTTCCATCAGTGAAATTACAGACTTTTCTTCCATTTCTTTCAGAGGATGCAAAATTGGACACTAGAGATATACTGTTTCCTCTGTTGTATCATTATTAAAAACAAATACAAAGGTTGTTCTGTAGTCTAAAAACTTTAAAAGGCCTTCCTATTACAAAAGTGGAGAATATTAGCATTTTGGTGCCATTGAATTAAATTTTGATCTGCATTTGTTGAGGTTGTACAGCTACTGGGGAGAGGCCATGAGTAGAGGTTCCAGTCAGAATCCAGCCATTGCAATCCACGTAGGAGTTGGTGTCACGTATTTCATGAGATCCAGGACCAAGTTGTCTCCAGATAGACGATTTAGACAGGAAAGCACAGAATGGTTTGATGGCATAGTATTAACAAGGCTCTTCGGCCCCTTTTACATCTCTGAAACCTCGTTTTTCAAAATCAGCAGCACACTCATGTACACTTCCCCAGTCCCTGCTAAAGGAAAAAATACTAAAGCATCTCTCTACAAAAGTCAAGGCATCAAAATGCCCTCTCTCCTACTAGTCCTCGGTGACAAACTTGCCCTTTGTTCCCTGCCAAAAACATGCACATCCTTTCTTCCTTCAAAAAGTATGTGGTTGCACTCTGTGACCTTTACATTTGGGCTGCTAAGGTTACTTAAAAAAGTGTCATTGATGGGTGAAACAAGGAGAAAGCACTTATTCTGGGAGACGTTTGGAGACTTCAGGACCATCTGGTGCTTTGTCAGATGAGTCCCAAAGTTGCACAGGTACAACACGTGCATAATTATCATGTGGTATTCACAGAGGGTGAGCACGTCTCTGCATTTCCGTAGTCATTTTAAATCCTCTTTGAGATCGCCAGCCTATGCTCCTCCACTGGTAGGAGAAGAGATAATACAATGCTAAAAGGTGTGGTACAATATTAGGGGGCTCGGGTCATTTTAGTTTTGGAAATTAGAAGCTAAAAGGCATGACTTATCTTTTCAAATATGTAAGGGGTATAAACACTTTAGGAGGAAAGAAAGGAGAGGGACCAGCACACTAAAAGAGAGTACTGGCACCAGAGAAAATCATCATTAACTGGCAATAATAATTCTTTAGTCAGGGAAGAAAGTTTCCTAAGGATCAGAGCACTGAAGGTACCTGACATGATTTCAAATAAGAGTATCAGGAGACGGAAAACTATACTTTTTTAGGAAGCAGCCCCATCAGTGTTTAAGAAGGATGTTGAGCCCTGGCTATGCACAGCAGCAGGGAGCACAGCTTCATGGCAGGGGGACTTCTTTCCCACAACAGAGCAGGATCATATCTTTGCATTTTCTAAATATCAGTCTCCTGCGCTCAGTATCCCCAAACTGCAGGAAAGCCTGGCTGGAATCAAGACACCTCTTGCATTTACAGAGGGAAAAAAATACATCTCTCTGTTGGAGTCCAGAGTTGTTTTCCTTTTTCTTTTCTTCTTTTTTTTTTTTTTTTTTAACCAAACCTACACAGTGTAGCATTGGCACGTGCAACCAATAGTCTCTTAATTTTGATGCACTCCATGCAATTTGTTGGTGCATCCCTGGATGAACCCAGTGTGCCAGTCTGATCGGATGACAGCAATTTATTTCACAGAAGGTTTTCAAGTTTCAAAATTAGGTTCTCTTCTATATTGCAAAATAAATAAGAATTTCTGAAAGTTCTCCAAAAAGAGAAATTGTATCAAAAATCAATTTCTGCATTGAAATATACCCTGCATGTGAGGGCTAGGAAATAGGCCAGACCGAGCTTTATGCGCTGTGCAATCCCAAGCAAGACAAGATGAAAACTTCTGTCCTAAATATCCTCTCACACCCAGCTAGTGCCCCCATGTGCAAAGCGACAACACGAGGGAATGCTGGAATCTGTCTTTTCCCATCTCTTCCAGTGGAAATTTCATCGAAATAAAAAAATATCACAACAAAATATTTCAACTGCTAAAAAGAATCTGTTTCACATATTTATACTGGTAACACTGCAAAAATACAGGAATTTTACTTGCATTTTGAGAAGAAATCATTGTAGATGACATAAATGTCACAGAAATGACATAAGGTAGACAAATAACGAGGTGATAGAAGAAGGGGGGGGAATAATCAAATGATTCTGTCAAAATCTGATACTATCATATAGGAAAACATAACACCTTTTCTCCACTCTCTTCAGAGTTTCGCCAGTTACCTGAATCCAAGAAGAATGGCAGTTGCTATTACAAGGGCAGAGAAGGAAAGAGCATATCCGATGGTGTATATGATGGACAAATTCAGGAGCTGTTCTTCCGGTGCATCCTGAGAGCATATAAAGGAAAAAAAATATATAAAAAAAAAAAAAAAAAGAGGGAGGGGGGAATAGACAGAGCTCATGGGCTTCAGTTCTTTTCTCTCAGCTGCTTTCTAACTTTTCTTAATGATAACCAGAAGTCATTCTCCTACTTTCAAGTTTAAATGCATACATCAAATCAGTCTTCCACTTGTCGTATGTTCTGAAGAAACAAAAATTTAATCTTAATTCCCCATCTGCTCCCAGGTGTTCACTCAAATGGTTGGGCTTTGCAGCCAGGCTAGAAAATAGATAATGTGACATTATTTCATAATAAAGTTGGAGAGGCATAAACTACCACACAAGCGAGTCTTAAACAGATGGCAGGAAGCACAAACACAACTCAGCCCTGCAGTAAAAATGGCAAAGCTGATGTTTTCAGACTTAAACACTTAAATCAAGTCTCCTTACTGCTGCAACGAGAGGGGTCCTTTAGCTACATCTATACTTAGAAATCTAACAAGCCAGGTCCCATTTGTTGACACTGAGGCAAAGCATGCCTTGCATTCATATAACTAAACTCTTCTCTGCCCCCTAATAGTCTCTCTTCTGCCCCAATTATGCAAGCTTCTGGTACCAAACCATAGCCCAACACCATCTCATGAGCTAGGTGTTATACCACTGCCTGGGAGGGAGGGAGCTGACATGGGCCAGGGCAGCAGGGATGCTCACACCTCCCTGACAATCCCGGGCTGTGGCTCTCTCCAGGTTCGCTGTTGAAGACACAACGACTGAGACCCTTGCCTGAAAGCACTGGCCAAAATCTTTAGGGAGAAGAGAAGTATCTGAAAAGTTACTGGCGACACAGGCTTATTGCTCAGGTTCTGAGGAACATTCATATTCTCGTTCATTTCTAAGCATGTATCTTTGTCTAAATAGACTCAGGCATTTTACTTCCCTTCTTCAAGCTGCTAATTCTGCAATTGACTCCCAAGACCTGTGCTGTACAAAGGAATATACTCCTTGTACTTCAGAAATAAGTACAGCTATTCAGATGTACTTTGCGCAGGCGGGAGGATTTAAGATGAACATACAGGCTGACCCTCAGGGATTTGCTAGGTTAATATTTTAAAAAGAATGATATGAGAGCTGCCTTACAAAAAGAAAAGAAAAATCTCTTCAGTATCAAAGCTCAAGCAAACTATTCAGACCTGAAAATTTAAAACATCTACCAACATCACACACTTAAAGTAAGCGATGTTATTTTATAAGGATTCACTCACAAACCCTTTGGATCTTGTTTTAGCAACAGTTGTAACATAATACACAGCAAACTTATCAAAACAACCGCTTGTTCTCGTGTACAAGATGCATAACACAAAGTAGGTTATTAGGGGGCTCTATATACATTAGCTGGAAAACCAAACACGGCTGTTCACGTTTGAGGGAGTTACACCGTGTACGCAGGGTTTCAGAATCAAGATCAGTTCATGGAAACTTAGAGGCAGGTGACAAATGACCAAGTGTTACCATTAGGTATGTCTCTCCTTGGCATGTCTCAACACAGCTCTGGAAGAAACCGTAACGGCAAACAAGGGAAAAATCAAATGACTAGGCTTACACTTAAGATAACACGTTCTGCTGGGATACCCCAGAATGTGGAAGGGACAAGGAGTAAGGCTGAAAATTAAAGAATAAAGTTAAATTTAACACATCTGGAGAATCAGAAACTATCTCTTTTCCTGTCTCCTTCTAGTTTGCAGCCATTTATTCCTTCTGAAGAACAAGGCACTGAGCAACGGGAATTCCAGAGGACACAGATCCTGCAGCACTTGGGCATTTCATATACTTGAACTGTTTCGGCTAGGTATGTACTAGTTCCCAGTACCCTGGGACTGAGAGAGCGCACTCAATTTAGGTGAGGAAAAGCATCGCCCTTGGAGGCGCACAGCAGTAACGGTATCACGTGTCATGGGAACGCACACCCTGCACTAGCTGACGCCAATGGCTGACAAAAATCCCCTGGAAATCCCTCTGCTCTCCTTCATTCCATGCCAGGCGTCTCAGCTCCCTGCAGAGTATAAAGCACTAGGGCAAGAAAATAACACTGACAAGCCTAATTCCATTGCCCGCAACAAATTGAGGTAAAAAGACAAAACACCCCAAACAAACAAAAAGCAGGGACTGCCCCCTGCCTGAAAGGTGAAAAGCAAATATCCTTCAGTTCAGTTCATCTTAATCACCTTAATAGCTGCTAACAAGACAGAGAGAACAAACTGTCAATTCACTGTAATGATGTGCCAATGGAAGAAAAGACAAAGGAATAATATTCGGTCACTCAGCGGGTTGGGGTGGGCTACAGTTGAACCCCCTGCACTGCACCGCAACCGGGACTACCTGGTTCGCTTCTCTTGGCTCTCATGGACATTTAAACTGGCTCTCATCTACCCTCCACGTCCCCTTTGTTGAAGGGGAGAGGCCTGATGTCCCTTCGACCATTGGGCTCACTGAAGTGAAGCACCCAGAAGGAGTTGGTAACCATTACTTTGACAGGACAAAGACGCATGGGCATCAATGACTATATTTTTCTCTCTTCTATTTTGTCCTAAACAACAACAGCAGAATAAGAGACCGAAACTCTTACCTGGTCAGAGGCCTCGCACTCAGACAGGTTCCTCCAGGGCAGGGTCGAATTCTCCTTCAGCAGCCACGTCCCCTCGGGGGTGCAAAACCGGTACACCTGCCCGTGCAGCACTGCCGGGAGCAAAACGAGCCACAGGGTTAACAGGAGGAGAAGACTGCGTAGAGCCGCCTGAGGCTGGGAGCAACTTTTCTTTCCCACCCATCGTTCTCCTGGCTGGTGGGGGGAAGCCACAGTGTTGCTGGAGAAGTGCTTCGCCCACTCCCCGCCTGCGGCAGATGCTGGTGCTGCTGGTCCGCAGGGCCAGTGAGTGGCTTGGGAGGACACGGCCGCAGAGGGATCGGGCACAGTACATCCTCCCGGACAACTGTTAACCCTACAGCAGCAAAACAAGTCCGAAATAGTTGCTGCCATCTTTATGTGGATTTTACAATATGGAGAAATTCCAGTTCACCGAAATATTAGTTTCAGAGATGCTAAGCCTCAGCTACAAAGTTCACAGGGAAAAGGTGGCACGCAAAGAGTAGATGTGCTTTATCTTTTCTAAGATCATGCAGACCCAGAGACAGAGAAACTTCAGAACAGGTATGCTAACCCAGGCTCCCCAAAACGTAAAGGCTTATACAAACATCTGTGCTACAAAATCAAGCTGTAAATCTTTGCCTAAACTACCCATGTACTCTTTTTATCCCTTCTGTCTACATGTTTGAATAACAAAACCAGCAATAAATAAAATGCCTTTCCAAAGCAGCTCGCATCTTGATCTTGTAAAAGCAGGTACGATGAAATGGTTCATAATAAAATCATATGAGACTGAAGCACCAAAGTAAAAGTACAAAGGGGAAGGAGTACTCAACCATAGTGCATCAAAAGAAACCCTCTCTCTGGTGTCTGGAGTACTGGGGAAGTCTAACAACTTTTACTGGTGTACATAAGCAACCTGGAGGTGCCCCTGTATCAGGGCATAGCTAGACTAACGATGTTGGCTGCTTTACAAAGTTTCTTACTAATCACATTACTGACCTATTCTACGTTATGAAGCTGCCCCTCAGAAAGCAGTGCCGGGTCAATCGCTCGAACCAGGGTTAGCCTCTGCCAAGGCAATGTTCGGAAAGAGACACGATGTTTTGAGGTATGAGAAACTGAGTTAGGAGAATTCAGTTCTACGTAGGTATCAAAATACCTCTCAATTACAGGTTTTGCTGAAACCCAGCCTTGCCTGCTGCAACCTCATCCTGTTGTCAGCTCCCTCATTGCTGCAAACCAGAACTCGTTAGAATTCGGCATTTCTGTTCAGTGGGAAAATATTAAAACTTATTTGAAATTATAACAATCCAGTAGGCTATTTGCATACTAGTTGACATCTGGTAATTTGCTTGATAGTTTTCAGTGGTAGACTAGTAGTAGGTACTCTAAGCAAAGAATGATCTTTTAAAAAATAATATACACATTCATATTCCAATAAGCCATTTCTAATGAGTATGCTAAATGGTATTGATAATAGTTTTGTTACGCATAGGCTATTTGCTTTTGTAATTGGTGTGCTGAATAAACCAGTAAGAGATAACATAAAGTTATCCAAGATTATATGAAAATTAAGTTATGCCTCGTGGAGGTTTTTCCTTACTATTACGGATATCTGTTGGCAAAAGTTTACACAAAACCAGAAGAGATTAGGTCAGCGCCTGCAACTTATACGTTCACATCCATTAACTGCTTATGAACATTTTGTCACCTGCTTTCATTATCTATGGTCAGCGCCAATCACTTCCTTGGGTCACAATGTCGCTACAACGTTAAGGATATCTCATCTCATGGAGGGTAGCAAGTAGGAAAGCATCATTCCCCACTCCACTCCCCCCCTCCCCCCCAAAAGTAATGGACAGCAAATTAAAGTAATCCATACAACACATGTTTGCAAAGGCAGCTCTAAGAATCAGGAATCAGTAAATACTACATATTAGAGGCCAATGAAGCTGAAGTCCAGGGGCTTAAAGTCCAGAGGGTCACAGGACTCAGAAACTCAGTCTGACTGTCAATGCGTGAGCTGTAATCAAGAAGCATTACAAGACAAAATTATTATGAGAAACAATCTCACACAAAAAGAAATTTCACAATAGTCCTGAAAAATAACAGAAAAACTTGCTGAAGAATTGATTTTTTTTTTTTTTAAAACATTATTTCACATTCTCTGGAACTTTGTGAATTTTTTTTTCCCCCCCAGTATTTCTTACTGTCAGGGTCTAATTGGGATGAAATCTTAGCGTCAGTGTATTTATTTTTCTCTCCAAATCATAGGGACACATTTTTAATTTTCTTTTTATTGATAACACTACTTTTGAAATAATGAGGAAAATCTATTGTGTGCTGAAACCTGGCATATATTGGAGAATGAGAGAGTTTACAGCAAATGAAACATGAAATTTGCCATCAGACAGAAAGACAAGGCAAATCATTTAGATATGAAGAAAAACAAATGTAACCCTATTACACTGGAAAGGAGAGTTCTTGCTACGTCTCCGAGTCACAAACCTTTAAACTGGACTGACAGCTCTTATGGACCTCTGAGTAGCCACGAACCAGCTGTGCCAGGTTGCCATAGCCTCACCACTTGCCAAAACAGTGGTGGTCAGTGCGGGACGCAGAGACACCTAAAGACCAAGTGGGCTGCCTGTATTCAGAAAGAGCCTTAAGAAGCAACAAGAATTAATCAAACCAAAAATCCAAACAGATGAGACCACATATGAGAGTGCGGGAGCGTATATATCTCTGGTCTATAGAACCATTTATCAACCAAAATGCTTATGAGATAGAAAAAGTTAAAAAAGAAAAGATTTCAAGGCAGCGTTGAGATTCTGACTGATATATGGAGAGATTCTCATGAAAGAGCTGAGAGAACGCACAAACCACAACATGAAGAGAGCACAGGGCTGATGTCCTGGGGGCTGCCAGCAACTCTCAGGAATGGGAAAACAAGTGTCACTGCTGTGGAAATATTTTCAGTTATGCGTTGAACACTGCAGAACTCACACAACCCAGCAGAGGTTTACTGCAGGGGCCCTGAAGGGCTTGGTGCTCGATACATATCACACGTAACAACCTTCATCCCCTGCAGCTGGGCACATGCGACACCATCATTGTGTAGGACCTGGGAGGCACCAGTCCATGAGGTGCTGGCATCTCAGCATATTCAGCTGCAAAAGCCCCCCAAAAAGGAAGCCCAGAGCCTCAGTCCCATGAGCCCCAGCGTTAATACGGCACTGCTGCTGCAGGATGCACCTTCTGAGCAGACTTCTCCAGAACTGCATCATCCTGCACCCACCCCTGGTTTCTCTGTTTCCTAGAAGCACAAGGCAAACAGCCTCCGTCTACTCACGCTCTGGGCAACAGGCTCCATCACAAGCAGCTGCCTGCTACTGCCCAAACACAAGAAAAGGGCTGTCAATGACTGACAGCTCAGAAGAGATGGTACCTTAACTGAACGCTCTTTGCTGGTCTTGCCTCATTGAAAAGACGGATGGAGAACAATCTCAATGCCAGAAACTGCTCTGGTGCAACTCCAAAATAAGAACCTGAAGACTTTACATCTTTTTTTGTTTTATATACAAGCTTGTCATGATTTCCGCTAGGAAGGAGTTAATTTTCTTGCTAGCAGCTGGTGTAGTGCTACATTTTGGATTTGGGATGAGAAACAGGGATGATAGCACACTAATATTTTTGGTTGTTGCTAGGCAGGCAAGGCCTTTTCTGCTCCTTACACCACCCTGCCAACGAGCAGGCTGGGAGGGCACAAGAAGTTGGGAGGAGACACAGCTGAGACAACTGACCCAAGGGATATCCCACGCCATATGATGTCATGCTCAGTATATAAAGCTGGGAAAAGAAGAAGGAGGAGGGGAGACATGTTTGGAGTGATGGCTTTTGTCCATTACGCATGATGGAGCCCTGCTTTCCTGGGGATGGCTGCACCCGCCTGCTGATGGGAACCAGTGAATAGTTTCCTTGTTTTGCTTTGCTTACATGCACAGCTTTTGCTTTACTAATTAAACAGTCTTTATCTGAACCCACAAGTTTTTCCTCACTTTTACTCTTCTGATTCTCTCCCACATCACAACCAGGGGGAGTGAGCAAGCGGCTGCGTGGTCTTAGCTGCCAGCTGGGGTTAAACCATGACAAAGCTAAATTCTCATCTTTGCTTAGTGAAAGCAGTTCCAACTAATTTCACCGGGATCCACTGGCTTTTAATCAGGGATGTTTTGATCCAAGCACTGCAAGTATCATCATTCATACTGTTCAGAGGAAAGCATGGGGCTTGCATTAAAGCTACCTACAAATGTTCTGAAAAGTGTTTTTTCACATGGACTTTTTATGACTCCCTCTCTGCACAGCTGGTCATGGCTTAGGGTGGCAAAGACCTTCAACCTCCTAAAATGAATAAAGGGATAATATTCGTACACATTCTCTCTTTGCCGTGGGCCTGATCCAAAGCTCACCAGGAATCTCATTTCCTTCAGCTTTCATATGAAGCTGCGGGTGAAAAAAAAATAAATAAAAAAAATCAGTTATTAATACATGTGGATTCAAACTAACAATGACATGCTTGGAGGTTGCCCGTGTGCCATGACAGAAAGAAGGCACACACATACATAGCTTCCCCCTCAACTGCTGAGCAGTTTCAGCTTCTTGCTTGCAGGTGGTTTAGTCAGAGGTGATTCACTTTTGCCTGTGCCTGAATTCTGCGGAGTGACTCAGGCCTTCTTACCTTTAATGCAGTGCAAATACCAAACACACAAGGATCAGCTTCAGTTCTAATAGACCAGCACGATGAACAATCTTTTTTGAAGGTTTGAGTGGGTTGCTGTCTCCTTGTTATCCTACAATAACTTTTTCCTGTCTTGTAATGCCTTTTGTTACCATATAGTCAATGTTTCAAATCACACTGATTATTACATTCTAGAATTGGCTATCATCCTCTGCAAACAAACAAATAATAAGATCTACAGCCAGTGCATAGGGAGCCTGATTTTATTTAACCTGTAAGCTAAACGCATTCACTCACAAAGTTGTGCAACCTTTGGAACAGCAGTTTAATGAAGCCAGTTTATTTGAACCGTGTCAATCTCACCTCATTAGAATTACATGTTAAAATATGGATTGATGCCCAAAACTCGGTCTCTGCAAACTGATAAAAGACAGAGAGGAGAGCCCAAGAGTTAGCACTGACGTTAATAACATCTATCTAGTTCTCTGATGAGCCTGTAAATCAAATCAAATACTATATCTAGCTAAACACTTTTATACATGGACAAAATATGTTATCACATGGGCAGGAGGGCTCACAAACATTTCCTTACTAGCCCCCCTTTTACTAGAAATAAAACCGAATTAAATGATTTCTCTGCTTAAAACAACCAACCTGATCTGCATTTTACAACATCAGGGTGTCAAAGTCAGCGTGAGATTACTCACCCAACTGTCGCTGAGGATAAACAGGAACATTATTCATTGTAAAAACAAATTACAGTATGTCCTATCCAATCAATTCTATTCAGGCAGAGAGACGAGAGAATGAGAAAAAGAACAAGAGAGACCACAGTTTTGTCTAGCTGCTGTGTGTAAAGTATTATACACCTCTCCTCTGTTAATACCTCTTCTCTACTTCCAGCAGGGGAAACGTTTTGGAAAAGGTAACAATATTCTCAATAAAACAGGGACTCTATAGTGTGAGAGCATCACAACAGTCTTCAAAGCAGACTGGTTTGTTCCTGAAATGAGCAACTTGCCCTCTCTGAAGGGGACAACAATTTATCAGGATTTAGGAGGTTGCACCCCCATCAGCAGCTCTGTTCAGTTACCATTTGGCGTGCCTGGGGCACTGCTCCTGCAAGGAGCCACTCTTGGGCTGTAAAAGCTGCTGTGTAAGTGTCACTCAGCCCCAATGCTGGTGCTGCTTACAGCGAAGACATCCTGAACCCAGGAGTGGTGCACTCGCCCATGAGTGTGCAGCGGGAAGTACGACACCAGGGAGCAGCCTGATCACAGAGCCTCCGGGGAGCAGGAGGAGCTCCAGCCTGCACTACTGTCCAAGAATCGCATTTATCAAAACGTGCATTTATGCTGGGCTTACTGTCACATCGTCCGAAATTATATTACCTCAACAGGCAGTTTAACTACGAGTACTTTATTTAGTATCCCTTCCCACTATTCTTCCACCCTCGTAGTGTATTAGTCATCCAAACTCCTTTGCTTTAGCAATGATAAAAAAAAAATACACCAAAAAAATGAAAAAGAACTGCGCCTTGAAGGCAGAAAGGTTGGTGGTCACTTCAAATTCTGGCAGCAGGAAGAAAGTAATTTTCCATTATGTTCTATAGTTTAGGTGAGAGGTAGGGAAACAGATCCAAACATCCCCATCACTAGCTTCTAGCCTGAAAGATCTAAGAATCCCTCCAGTCTCTTCCAATAGAAAAAATAATTACTGCAAAGAAGAGTGACAAGAGAAGAGTCACGCATCCACATTCCTACCAAGAGATGGATGTGAACTTATCTGGACCCAACAGATACCCTTACGTGGTGGGAGGGGAGATCCAATTAAGTGGGCGCAGGCCACCCCACAGGCTGCACAAGCCCACCCTGCATGCCCTGGAAATCCTCAGTGCCCAAATCCTGTGCTTTGCTATCAAAATCACAAAGCCAGAGACTCTGCATATGAAGGTGATGCTGTCTGGCATCCCCCAAGGGATATTACCTGCATATAAATTCTTATTTAAAAATATTCATTTTGGAACAAAATTATCACGGCAAAACTAAACATTCAAGAATTAGGAAGAGTTAAGCTAAAGCTAGTTACGTGGGTTTTAGTTCCACCCGGTAACACTGTTTCTACATACACAGCCATACATTTTTCCAACAGAATCTACTGTTTTATTCAGCATAGAGGGAAATCATTTAATGGGAAATTATTCATCCTTACCACTGTAAGACGTCAAGTCATATTTAAGCATACTGAACCAAGTCTATACCAAATACAGCATTTTCTTATTTGTATGGTCCATCCAAAGACCACCAATTCAACTCCTCAATGAACAATAAATGCTATTATCTCATATGTGTACACAGATAATCCAAAAAATAAAAAGCATATTCTTAGTCACACAGTAAAGCCAGATTCATACAATAAAGAAAATCACGCAGCCACAAAATTTATTCTGCGTGGGCATTCAGTTCTCCTAGTGCAGAGCTCACCCTTGCCAGCTCTGCAATACCTTGCTTCCCTCAACGAACTCCCACAGTTAACGAGGCAATGATCCTGCAGAGAGGACCCCCCTTACTACATATCTCGCAAGCGGATCCATTCTGTATAGTGAAGGAATAAGAGATCTGTGGAAAAGTGGCAGAATATAGCTTCATAATTAAAAACTACTTGCATAATGGTGGCCAATAAAGGTTGTGTGAGCAAAGCAGACCATGCCAAATCACAAAGCATTCATTAAGTTGTAACCTTATACATCATTGGGTAGGAGTTATTATCTCATAAAAATTAAAATGTCTTCCTGAAAAACAATACCGTTTTTTAACAGAGTATTACCCTAAAAGGAGCTACACTCTCCAAGTATTTCAGCTGAGTAACTTGTATAGAGAAAAAGCTGCATTAACTATGCTAGACCACACTGAACCCTAATGCAACTTTTTGAAATAGACTTTAAAAAACAACTCATAAAAATGCACGTATGTATGTGTGCATTAGGTTTAATAGAGAGTGTTTATGAACTATAAAAAAAGATATGTGAATTAATGTAATAAAAGAAGCCTGTTTATGAAAAACAAGTATTTATGATAATGGCACAGCTTTGCGAAGGTTTGGTAAGATACCAAAAAGGACCATTAAAAGTTCTGTTCAGAATAAATAAAAGTGGGTTGGAATAAATTTATTGCAACAACAAACGTGATTGGAAGTTTAATGCAACATAAACTTGTAAAAACAGTGCTAAGAGGTTTTGTGTTTTAAAGTTATTGGATCAGTTAGTTAATGTAATTAATAGAAGTCATCTCATTACAGGATGTTAAAATGAAGCAAAAAAATATGCAATAAAAAGTTTTCTTAAAAGGCTACAAAAGACACAAGTAAAGTCGTCCCAGAGCAGAGGAAGGGATCTATTTTACTATGCTGATGCTCCAAGGACTTATAAAAATAAGCAAAAAAAAAACCCAACCCAAAATAAACAAACAAAACATGCAGACAGTGAAAGAAAAACAAGCTAAAAGAAAAGGAAACAATTAGGCAAATCATTAGCATACTGCTTGCTGAGCTAAAGCAAGGAAAAACAACTTTGAGAAACACCAACAGATAACTAGTATGTTAAATACACATAGCTAGGAGGGAGAGGGAGGTACACATGCAAATAAACATCAGTTGTTTGATGCAGCTTCTGAGCAAAACAAGAAGCTCCAGAAGATGCCAGCTAAAAACAATGCCAGGTGCTGCAACAAACTGCCAACCTTTGGCAATAGGAAAATTAGTGGTATTTAATTATCCTCAGAAACAATTGTATAAAGAACCAATGATTCAATACTACTAATTTATCATCTCTCACAAGACAGTTATAAAGATAAACCAAAAAATCCTAAACAACTGGAAGCTTTCAGCACAGGCAGCTACAAAACGTATCACAAAAAGGAACCCAGACCATCAAACCTCATTTAGAGATTACACTAATTCCACAGGTATTACCCACTATCTACAGAAAGTAAAGGAAGTGGATATTTCAAAGCAGAGCGAATACAATGAAGCATCTCATGCATTTCAAAGAGCGAAGACATACATTTTTATCGAGCAAGCTGTGCACTCTGGCATTGGCTAAAGGCTTATTACCTCTGTATACATGAGCTAAAGCATCTGAAGCTGTAAAGAAAAATTATATCAACTGGTAAAGGCTTTCCTACACACATCACTCATGCTCTCTGTAGACCTGGCATTATGGGTATAAGCTGCATCTACACGATAAGAAGTAGCACAATGCAATAAACCCCCAAACCCAGCTAGCTCAGGTGTAAGTAGAATTACAGCCCTTGATTCTACTGCTCAGGACACTGCCCTGTGCCACATCAATATAGCCACATGCTTTGCCAATGGATTTCTCTAAACAGAGAAATCCATTGGCAAAGCACGTGGCTTTGCAAGGGGATAGCGATTTTGAGTTTAAAGCTCCGTAGCATATACATCCTAAGGCTAACATTTCTCTGCCTTCCTCTCCCAAACTCATCCTCTTCTCTCTCCCTCCTCTGCCCCTCTGTCCTTTTAGCTACTGTCACAGTATTCGCCTTTCTCCCCTACTTGCATTCCCCTCCTTGGTTCTCCTCACCAGCTTTATTCCTCCAACACTCCCTGTTGCTGCAATGCTTACTTCTATGCTGCATGATCTACCTGCCCACTGCTGACCCTTCCCCCTTCCCTTTCCTATTCCTCTCTCAGTTCCTATTCTGACTTGCTGTTCTCCAAAAACACTGGAATTAAACAAAATAGCAACCTGACTCCAGCCTCTCCCATCTCCTTTGTCGCCAATCCATTCCTCAGCTGTCCTCATCACACCCCAGCACCTCCTCCAGCTCCAGCCAAGCAGTGAGGGGTGAAATCAATGAAGCACTTCTGCTCTCCAGTCTGGACCCTACTGTGGCCAGCAAGGGCACAAGAAGTCCCGCTCAGCCTCTGCGCCAAAACCACATCTGGCCCAAAAGTCAGGCAGGATTTCAGGAGAAAGGACCGCTGCTCTGCTCTCATGTGGCCTCTGGAGACTGTAGGCACAAACTCGAGAAGTCTAGGGAGCACACATAAGAATTCAAACCCACGAGCAGCAAGAGGCTTATCACCAATAACCACAGGAGCCATCTTCCTCATCCACGTGCTGAAATCACAGAACCAGAGAATGGCTTAGGTTGGAAGGGTCCTTGAAGATCATCTAGTTCCAACCCCCCTCCCATGGGCAGGGACACCTCCCACTAGACCACGTTGCTCAAAGCCCCATCCAGCCTGGCCTTGAACAGTACACCAGGGATGAGGCATCCACAACCTCTCTGGGCAACCTGTTCCAGTGCCTCACCACCTGCACAGTCAACAATTTCTTCCTATTATCTAACCTAAATTTACCTTCTTTCAGTTTAAAACTGTTACCCTTCATCCTATCACTACACTCCCTGATAAAGAGATGCCCCCTTTAAGTACCGGGAGGCTGCTATAAGGTCTCCCCAGAGCCTTCTCTTCTCCAGGATGAACAACCCTAACTCCCTCAGACTGTCTTGCACAGGAGAGGTGCTCCAGCCCTCTGTTCATCGTCGGGGTCCTCCTCTGGACTCGCTCCAAAAGGTCCATGTTCTCCTTATGTTGGGGGCTCCAGAGCTGGACATAGTACTCCAGGTGGGGTCTCACCCTAGTGAAATAGAGGGGCAGAATCACCTCCTTCGACGTGCTGGCCACACTTCTGATGGTTGGCGTTCTGGGCTGCGAGCGTGCATTGACAGCTCATGGTGAGCTTCTCATCTGCCAACACCCCTAATTCCTTCTCCTCAGGGCTGCTCTCAATCCATTCTCCACCCAGTTTGTATTTGTGCTTGGGATTGTCCTGACCCACAGGGACAAATGCAGAACAAGGTTTTGACAAAATGTTCTTGAAAAACATCAGTCTTAAAACAGAGTTCTATTGTGTTGAATGTCAGGCAAAGTTCTGCAAACCTATCAGCTCCCTAAATACAAGCTCTTACAAATAATAAAAACAGCACCAAGTGCTTTTATTATGGGAAGCATCAACTTTCCTGTCAATAATTACTGGAAGCCGCTAAAGCTGCAGAGTTATGTCTGGATTTACCTTTCCATTACAAAGCCAATCTTTACACTGACCTCTGATTCTTACCCTACAACCCAAAGTTGGGACCTACCCTGACCTAAAAATTAGAAAGTCCTACACCATTCTATTGGTAATCTTCCCCAAGTTTTTTATTCCACTTTTGTTTCCACTCAGTTTTCACTGCTTGAAAGGTATTTGGATGGACATACAATCCTTCTGACTTAAATTTGTTTTTTCCTGCCAAGGTGCAATCCTTCCTTAAATATCCACTGCCAACCCTACCTCATTTTTAAAAAGTTAGAGAGGCCCACTGTCATTCATCAGCCACTCAAAGGCAAGGTTTTCCACGTTTTTACCCATGCTTTCATTCTGTTTAAAAGAAATTGTTGATGCCCTGCTTCATTAAGCTCCAGGACAATTATCAGGCAGGTTTTGCGTGTGGAAGCCAGTTTTTTTGCTTTCAGAGGAAATATGCTGATGAGCACTTGATCCTTTTCTTGCTTAATTCATTTCTGTTCATTCCAATTGTCAAAAAGTAAATTAGTTCCAGAAAGGTCAGATGAGTCTGGCCGGATGCCAACCACCACTATCATTATTATTGTCATTGAACTAGTCATGTAACCAGGTTCTCTCATAAACATGCTGCCCAGAAAAACTTTGTTCTTATTCAAAGAAAATTTAAAGCAATGTATGGGAATCCTAATAGTTAACATTTGGAGCATATTTGAGGAGATTTAGACATACTTTCAAAATTCATAGCAGGGACCTGGGTCTCTCAGGGCAAATCTAGTCTATAACACAAAACTCTCACAGGGAAAGTTACCAGCCAAATTGGTGAATGAAAAAGGGTAATACTGCAAAATAAATAAAACTGTGTACACGATTAACAAGCGCAATCATTGCATAGGTTATCACGTTTTCAAGTTAAACCTGCATTTGTGAAATGGGCATGAAAGAGAGGATGTTCTATCATTAAACTACTTACATGCAGACACCTTTTAAGTCAATCCACACTTTTTTGCATCACTATTCTGTCAAGTGAAAACGTTACAAAAAATTCAAATTCATAGCAAACACAAAGCTAATAACTTCAAGAGGTATAGAGTGTGATTCACCTTTACAGAAAGTATTTACACTTCTATAGATATGTAAGAAGGTTGAGTTGTGTCTTCACCCAAATTCAATTGAGGATCCTGGGTGAAAATAGCACACTTTAAGCTCACCATCACACTAGAAGCGTATTTGGTATGTAAGAGAACACACATAGGTAGGATGCAAGAGGAGTGCTTCTCATCACACAAAGATGAACTGCCAGGGATTCCTGAAAAAGGGAGGAAGAAGCGTACTGTAGGTCATATGACTCTTCTAGCAAGTTCCTCTCCACCTATGCTGGTTTAAGATCAGGTATTTATGTTTTATCCCATCTTTGGGACTTGGGAAAATAAAAAAACCAAATCAATACTTTACTAATGGGCAACATTTAAGTAAGCCAGAAAGACAATAAGCTGTTTTCAGCAACACATTTAATTATGTAGCACACACAAGTACTATGCTTATTCAGGCCCTTAATTAGTTCAATTTACTCTTTGCTTGCTGTAATTAAAAGCTGCAAGTTCTTAAGTGCGAGTAACACGAAGAAAGATTTGAGGTCCCTACATTTAACAGAGTATACCAGTACTGCAAAGAAATAGAAGTGGGCAGATAATACGTACTTCAGTTATGCAAGACCTGTAATGAGAGCATAGACCAAAGTTAAGGTCATTGGTGACCTCAAACACCTCTGTTGGAAGCTAAGCTACCTGCTAGACTAGCATGGGCAAGGCATAGAGCTAGTCCAGTAGCTTCCTTGCAGCTGGGTGTAGCGGTGTTTATTTCACACTTAAATATCTTATTCACAGTCAGATCAGCTGGGGGCAACTCCTCAAGCTGTCGCAGAACCAGGCTCAGCTCTGTCTCTGCAGAGGTGTGCCTTGATATCCTTGACATCACATCTCACGGAATGACTTTAACAAAACAAAACCGCTATACAGTTACAGCTGAAAAATTGCTGGAAAACATGCAGTCCTGCCAACTACTCTAACTCCCACAGACGCAGTCACAGCAAGCCCATATCCTACAGCAAGGCTGTCCAGCTTTTACGCTGTGTCCAGCAATGCAGAAGAGTAAATTCTTCCTAGAGGGCCTCAGGTGACCAGATCTGTACCTGACACATGAACAACATGCAGCTGCTCCCATCACCCATATATGCACCTCAGTGTCCAGCCACATGCAAAGTTTTCTTCTGTTTCTATCAGACGCTTGATGAAGAATGTCCATCATGTTCTGGCTGCAGCAGAAGCGGAATCAGATCATATAGGTTTTCATTGTCCTTAAAGGAAATCACATATCTCACCCCAGCTGAAAGTTCATAAGCCACTGCTCTGTTGCATGTACCTCAATCTGAAGTTAACCAGCAATTTTGTCTTAAAAAAATAAATATTTTATTTCTTTAAACAAATAGAACTAATAAAATGGAGAATGGCATTACCACATGGCCCACAACAGATGCATGTTAATAATATCTATCTGTTAATGATTTTTAAAAGTTATTTCTCCCAACAATCCCTGTATCTACCCTTGAGATGAGCAGCATATGTTCTAGAGTTCTCTGGCGTACTACCAGATGGAGACTAACAAACAGAGGCAGAGGTGAACTTGAAAGACTCTTTTTTTTTTGGTTTTTTTTTTTAAGCAAACCGAGATTGTCAGTTAGTTTGAGACAGCTTTTAGTGCAAGGAAGTATAAATTTTGAATTGCTTATGGGTTAGCAAATGCAAAGCAACATCTTTTTCACTGAAAAAAGGTCACACCCTCTTTCCAACATTATGGAGAGCTTTCTGGAAACTTGGTTTTATTAGAGCAGAGAAGGGAAGAAATGTAATAAATGTCTAATCCCCTTCACTGTATCCAATATTTGAAGTGAAATTTATTTTCTTGCATGTTAAAAGACTAACAGGTAGTTTAGCTATATGCTCACGTAGCCATCTGCTAACTATCTTCGTTTTAAGAAGATCTCAAACTATGGAACTGGATGATTAAACAAAAAGTGAGAGAGATTAAACCGGACAAGGTTTAATCTTGTCCCCTGAACCAAATGTTCCAGCCGTGCATATACTTCAAAACCACCTGAAGGAAAACTCTCACACAAACATCTGCTTCCTCAGCTCTAAAGCTTTCCGCAGACCCTTCTAAGAAAGCATCATTTATTGTTCCCTTTGGTCTGTCTCGCATAGGTTACAGTAGCGTTTCACCGCCCCAGCATCATTACCCATAGCAGGTCTCACAACCAAAAGTGGGCATCGTCTTTCTGTTTCTGCTTTTTGCTCGTGACACTCTGTCCCCAAACTCCCTCCCACTTTGAGCCTGAACAGTGCCCAAACACAGGCAACCCTGGGGAGAAGAAAGAGGACCAGGACAGTGGATTTAATCCTGCAGCAGAGCAGATGCCCCAGGAGTGCGGCTGCTTGGACATCAGCCCTCCATGACCATATTTGATGGGGTGGAGAGGGGGGACACTAAATCTCTTTTAGGAAAAAGCTGGCTGCAGGAGCTTTTCCAATGGCCTGCAGATGGTGGACCCCGGAGACTGGTAGGACCACATTGCTCGTGGGACAACACTTGAGCAAGACTTACAGATAGATGAAGTCAGTTATATCACTCCCCCAACCCCAAACCAGGGCTTACCACCAGCCTGCTCCCCCCACCACGCTGCTGCCTGCCCAGCCTGGGAGCACACTGCTGTGGGGAAGGCATTACGCTACAGGCCACCCTCACCACCAGTCAGTGACCCAAAATCCCTGCCAAGGCAGAAGTCTACTTGTAATCCTCTCTCACCTGGGTCACAGTATGGCACATCACAGACCCAAAGCACTTGTGGCAACACCTTGGCAAACATGACAAGGCTCTCTTTTCCAGCCCTTCTCCTTAGTGGGCGCAAACAACGCCAGATGAATCTCTCGGATCCCAAAACAAAATCAATTTCAACACCTGTGTTTCTGCTGCTTGTGCAGCAGGGAATGGGATCTGCAGTATTGCTGTTCATGATACCATTACAACTGCGTAAGTCTATCATCACAGCTTTTGGGGAGGGGAAGACGCCACACAGGGGGGAAGAATTAGGGCTTGCTGCGGTCATAATTTAAACAGTAGCCAGGACTAAGCTAGACACTAATGCAGGGTGGGGACTGTGCAGACAATTTCCATCATCTCTGTTGCACCACAAGAAGGTTTGCCTATAACTTGTAGCCCTAGGGAAATTGCTTTTAAAAAGCATAAAATTCTCATGGTCACACTAGTAACCTCTGGCACTTGGCAGTTCTCTGGTAATGCCCCATTTGGGCCCAAAGCCTCATGCAGAGCCCACACCTACCTAAAGACACTGTCAGGAAAAGCACTTCTGTCACCAGAGAGGGAATGGAGAATGCTAGAAAAAGGGGCTCAAACGTAGACTACAGCAGGGGGAAATAGGAAAGAGCTGACCTGAATGTGCCCTTCCACCTAAAGTCACTCTGGAGAGCAACCCCAGTCTCCGGCTTCTGCATTACCATGTCCTCACATGAAGCTCGGTTCATGCAGTCTCTGTGACTGGCAAAACCATTGTGCGATGTACAGCTGTGGTCCCAGGTTGCCACAACACCCCTTCAACTTACTAGATTTAATCAGACTCTGACTGCATCTCTAGTAGCCAGAGGCAGCCACAAGGTTACTATCAGAGATCATCTGATATTACTGCTGGGTTATTCTGCCACCAGAAAGACTTTCAGGTCTTTCACGTTACAGGCTGAAAAGCTATGTTGTTTCCAGGGGTCCCCAGGCTGCGCTTTGCCTGGTCTGCTGGGAGAACAAAGGAGCGGGTGTCACCACTGTGACATATAACGTAGTAAAGAGAGAATAATATAGAAAATCAAGTGAATTATAAGAGACAAGTGATTCAAGCAAAGGTGAATGACAATGGAAGTTATTAGTTAAACAAAGGAAAGGATTTTAAACTAGGAGAAAGGTGGTTCTAGTGAGCATGGGGAATTACGAAGGGTTGAGGCCTCATGGTCAACAGCAGTTAAAGGCACACAAGCCATCTGGCCCTTTACCTGGCACAAGAAACATTCCGGATTTAATGAGAGCTTGGTAATTCAGGAGTCCTCCAATGGCCCGTGTATGGTCATACTGGAAGAATTCACAGTAGTACAGACAAATCATCAGGTCTTATATATCTCCATCCAGGACTGAAGAGAATCCAACGCACACCTGGAGCACAGCATCTGGTTTAGTTTCCTCCAAAGAAACCGACCCCAGAACTGCTCAAACTGACTCAGTCTCAGCAAACATGACAATCAGGGACTTCCTTCAAAATTCACTGCAATGTCAGAGCAAGATACCAATACAGATACAGACCAGCAGATAGTCAAGCCAATTCAGGTGCCAGACACCTCAAAACCAGAGACAGGTCCTAAGCCAAAACAAAAGCATTCAAAGAGTTCAGAAGATTCTGAGTGCAGATCTAAGTAACGGCCACACCTGTATTAACACAGGTTTGCAGCCAGCCTTTGCGCAGCCCAGTGCATATAGGAGCAACTGATGTGGCTACTGTTCACATAACTTTTGCCTGAAACTAGTACCCCTGGAAGGTTTTTTAATTAAAAAGGATTTAGTGCTATTAAACAATAAAATATCAGAACCCCAGAGGGGGCATAATTGCAAGATGAATTGTGCAGCTCCATGGTTTCCAAATCCACATGGTGTTACTGGCAGCTGGCCTTCAATTATAAGAAGGTAACAAGAAAAAGCACACAGCCAGTGACAGTGAGCTGAGGTGCCCGCTGTCCCTTAAAGGAATACTGCTCCCCTTGGAGGTTTCTGCACTGATTGGACTTTGAGACAGCTGCTGCCCAAGTATAATTGATAGTAGCTCACTGACTGCAATGTGGATAGCAAAACATGCAAAGTTTACCTGGTGATAACTTCAGTGCTACCAGAAACTGAGTACGCTTTCTGGGTTTTCACTAAAGGCAAGGTTTGGCCCAAGACACGAGAGACATATGGGAACAAGAGCTTCAACTCAGGCAGCCAGAAGTATGTGAAATTTGCTTTCAATAAGCTTTGGCCATGGTCCAAAATCTGTGCTGGAAACTTCACAGAACAAATCCTTCCAGCAATAACCTCCCTTCTGCTACTTCAGCATCTCCCCATAAGGACCTGCCCAATGGTGGGAGCTGTGTAAGAACAAATGGAAGCAAAACAAAGAGGTGGAGTGAAATAGCTCATACAGGTTTGAAATTGCTGTAGTTTGCTGTTTCAAAGAGTCAGGCTATTAGAAGCACAAATCCAATCTTTTCTTACCAAAAGGTTTGGGGTTTTTTTTTTTTGTTTTTTTTTTTGTTTTGTTTTTTTCCGAGGGGGGAGGTGGGGGAGGAAGGCAGGGAAGCAAGGCATGGCAGAAATTAAGCATGCGTTTGTTTTGATAATTGAGACATTTTCAACTTCATGTTTTCAAAGCACTTCAAAACACCACTTTGAAACACAAGAAATCGTCCCAAAGAGAAATTTTATGAATTTCACCTACATAATCATTAACAGAATGCTTGCGTCCACAAAAATTTGATTCCTCTCCACCTTCTGTTTACCCCATTGCCACTGCTTCTCATTGTTCCAAAGAGCTTCCCCCACCACGTGCACAAAGCTATTTTATATAGCACTAGAGGGACACAGATAACTTCATGAACTCCTACCATGTAGTTACGGCCCAGCAGTGACTGGGCTCCTCATTTTCTATGATACCAACCCCCTGCACTGTGCTGTAAGACACAGTAGCCACCTGTTTCTCATTCCAGTAACAATGGTTTAGCTTGCATCGAAGCAAAGATTACTCTAAACCTCAGCTCCTTTGGCTTCAAGTGTGATACCGAGTACCCAAATATGTATAATACCCTTATTTCATGATTTTTTGTTGGGTTAGGGCAATATTATAATGACCAATATACTTGAAGTAGATAAATGCTAATATAGCTGCAATCGCACCAATCAGGAAACGGATCTGCATGGAGGGGGAGAAGACTCAAAGGAATGAGGACCCCCCCCCGTTTCAGTTGGGTGAAGTTCCCAATCTATTTGCTGCACAGCTACACAAATGCTGAGTTTATTTAGCAATTAGATGGAAAAAAGGCCACAGTGAAGTGCCACTGAAGAAACACGTAATACACCAACCTTTGGGCCACATCCCAAAAGGGCACTGACAACTCAATGCCCATTACTTCACCACGAGTTATAAAATAAAATTCCTCTAAAAATTCAGTTTTAACTTACTTGCCTGTCACAAATCAAGTCTGTAGCAGTACAGGCATACATGGTTTCGAACATAAAATCTTAGTCTGAGGTTGCAATATTTCTTTGAACCAATTATCACAGACACATTCCCAGCCTTCAGAGTCCATCCTTGCAGACAGCATGCCAATACTGAGTTTGGCAGGGATGCTTACACATACACTAGGTAACACAACAAGAAGTCTCAGGCTCAGCATTTCCGAAGAGATCTGACACACAAGTAGGACGATATTGATTGTCTCTGCTGTATTTTATAGGCCACCTTAGCAAGCGGCACTTTCAAAAAGGGCAGAAGACAAATGTTGCCATCACATAGCGAGTGATGCTGCGAGACAAAACCTTGCAAATGCACGCGTTGCTTAGCACAAAAGACCTGCAGGCCCATCCTGCATGGATTTGCCTTGTGAAAGACTGGTTTTGAGTCTCTATATGCACACAAGTCTGAATAAACATACAGTATTGAGAACACCACTCTACGCCCAAGTTTTTCAATGAACAGACTCCCATCTCCCTACAGTTGCTCTTGTACCTTGATATAAACGAGCAATCCAAAGACCTGGAGAAAGCATTACTGCTGAGCCCCCACCCACAATGCAGGCAGTGATTGCAATGCTGCCACATTATGGAAACAAGAAGAAGGTTGTACCTCAGTGAGCACACCTCTGTGGCAGCAAATAGAGACAAGAACCTGCTAAAATCACGTGGGGTTGGACTAGTGACAGAGCACATACCTGCTGAGCAGGTAAAGAGTTCTCTGTATCATTTTCAGTTTGCCACTCTGCTAGGCACCCTGCTGAGCTACATCTGCTCTTGAGATTTACAGAAGGGCAGGCTCAAGACTGGCAGGGACTAGGATAAGAAGAGCAGGACACAAACAAGAATAAAAGCTGTTAAGACTATAAGGTTTGCAAAACCTGTAATTGATCAAGGAATGTTCCAGCATTACAGACTCTTCCCATGCAAATTTTGTTCCCCATCTCCTGTTCTCGCTGACACCACTGGAAATTTGTAACACCTGACAGTAACTAGTTACTGAGACTTATTGCATTAAAAAAATAAACAGAAACAGAGAACAACAAAACAGCCAAGATTGGATGGGGAGTCTGGAGACTTCTTAGTGCAACACCCTGCTCAGAGCAGGGTGAACTAGGGCAAGTTGCTCAGGTCCACGTCCAGTCAAGCTTTGACCATCTTCAAGGATAGAGACTCCCAAACCTCTCTGGGTCACCTGTTCCAGGTGTTTGACCAACCTCACAGTAAAATAATTATGTTTAAAGGAAATTTCCTGTATTTCAATTTGTGACAATACACATTGATAAGATCCCCCCGAGCCTTCCCTTCTCCAGGCTGAAGAATACCAGCTCTCTCAGCCCCATCTTATGAGGGACACTCCCATCCCTTAATAATCTTCATGGTCATTTGCTAGACTTGCTACTGTATGTCTATATGTGTCTCATACTGGGGAGCCCAGAACTGGACAGACCACTCCAGACGTGTCTCACCCCTCCCAGAGGAGGGAAAGGATCATCCCCTCAAGCTGCCGCTGATGCTCTTCCTCATACAGCCGAGGAAGCTGTTGGTGTTCTTTGCTTCAAGGGCACAGTGCTGCTCCTGCTGAGCTTAGTATCCACCACAGCCTTCAGGACCTTTTCTGCCAAGCTGCTTTCCACCCAGTCAGTACTGGTGCATGCAGTCCTTTTGCAGAACTTCACAGGATTCCTGTCGGCCCATTTCTTCAGCCTCCCAAAATCCTTCTGAATGGCAACACAATCATGTGGTGTTTCAGCCACTCCTCCCACTTTTGTACAGTCTACAAACTTGCTGAAGGTACACTCAGTCTCATCATCCAGATCATTAATAAAGATGTTAAACAGTATTTGCCCTACTACAAGTCCCTGGGTACACCACTAGGGACTGATTTCCAACTGGACTTTGCACTACTGACCACAACCCTATATGGCCAGCAGCTCAGCCAGTTTTGAGTTTCTCTCATTGTTTATTTGTCTAATCCACACTTCATCAGTTTGTCAATCAGAATGTTATGAGAGACAATGTCAAAAGCCTTACTAGAGTCAAGATAAACAGCACCTACTGCTCTCCCCTTATCTACCGAGCTAGTCATGTCATCATGGAAGGCTATCAGGTTCATCAAGCATGATTTCACCTTCAGAAATCCGTGCTGACTAATCCCAATCATTTTCTTGTCCTTTATGTGTTTGGAATCAGTTTTCAGGATTTACTCCATCACCTTCCTGGGGACTTATATGAGGTCAATCACCTATAGTTGCCCTGATTCTCCTCCTCGCCCTTCTTGAAGACAGTGGTGGCGATTGCTTTCTACCAGTCCCCAGAAGTCTCCCTCAATTACCATGACCTTTCAAAGGTAATCAAGTGGCCTCACAATGGTATCAACCTGTTCATTCAGCACTTGTTAATACATCTCACCAAGTCCTGTGGACTTGTATGCGTCTCGCTTAAGTGTTCCATAATCTGATCCTCCTCTACCAAGTCTAAATCTTCCTTGCTCCAAACTTTATCACTGATCTTGGGGGCCTGGGACTGCTGAAGGTAAGTTTTACCAGTAAAAGCCATGGCAAAGAAGACAGCAAGTACCTCATTCATTTCCCCATCCTTTGTCACAAGATTCTCCTGCCCCATTCAGCAGTGGATCCAAATTTTCTCTCATACCCATTTAGAAGCCCTTTTTGTTGCCCTTCACATCACTTGTCAGATTCTGTGTGGGCTTTGACTTTCCTAATCCTATCCCTGAATGATCAGCGTTTCTATATACCTCTTGGCTCACCCATCCCTGCTTCTAACTCTTCTACACTTTTTAGGGAAATGGCCAGGTCCTAGAGAGACTTGCACTCAATACTTGCTCCATTTCAGTACCCTGTCACAAGCAGTATTCAGTTTCAAGTGTTTCAATTTATTCCCCAGGGGATTTCTGGGGGCATGGTGTGAAGCTGCCCAGCAAACTTTTTTTTTTTTTTTAAACGCACTTAAAAACTTGACCTCTAATCAAAGAAATGAGTAAGCTTGGCTGAAGCACTTTGTACTTAAGGATGACCTTCACTAAACATGTTTCAAAGGTACTTCCCAAACAAGGTCTCATCTTTTCATTTTCTCCATTTTCATCAGGTGAAGAGATGGAAGCCCTGCAGTGCTAGAATCTATTTCAAGTTCCAAATAGGGGGGGCTAAACAAGAACAAGTAATAAGCATGCTTTAGTGATTACTGTAAATCACAGGGATGTCCAATTTCCTATTGCTCTAGATCTTCCATTATAAAGATGTTACCTCTTCATCGTGGCAGCCCATTAGCATTCACTTTGAACATGACTCCACAAGACATCATGAAATAGTATCAGGTCATGGTAATTCAGGCTCCTAAATTGCATACCTGGCACCAATACAAACTTCTTGTTTTATATTAGACAATGAAAGGCCTCCTTGTTCCATTCTTATTCCTCACTGATAAAACAGAGATTGAGGTATATGCACAGTATGCACAACAAATATGCACGACCAGAGGTCTAATGACTTTCTGAAGTACTTTTGCAATCCTCCCTAGCAAGGGGTTATAGAAAATGCTGTTATTCTTTTTGCTGAAACAAACACTGTTTTCAGGACAATTAATTTTTTTAAAAAACTTATTTCCAAAAGTATGAAAGATATTGCGCATTCCAGTAATTTATTAATCTGCAGTACTGTGTTAAACCTTGGCTCTCTCCAGCAGTGATGTTTCAAGAGCAGTTGGAAGTCAAATAACTGTGTCCAGGGTCTTAAAGATTGCAAGTAAACAGGTTTAGAGGAAAGTAGTTTAATCCTGTGAAGAGTTTTAGATACCCAGAAAGATTAACATTATTGGAAAAAATTCTGCAGTGCCCAATAATTTTATGTCAATTAATTTTGAGGTAAATATTAATTTCATACATTTATAAAAGCTTGTTTACCCATTCCAAAAACATAACATCTTTATTAATAATCTGAAGAGGATTAGCAAACAGCATTTTATCTTCACAGGTTATCAAATTGGCAGTTACTACCAAGACAGTTGAGGTAATACAAGAGATGTGCAGAAATTAGAAATATGGATGCAATAGGATAATATTCACCGGGTAGAATACAGAGCAATACATCAGGGGAGGAGGAGGTGGGTAAGCCATGCTAACATCGATGTTCAGCACAAACAAGACAGGAATAAAACTGCCAAGGCATGCAGGTCACTTTGGAAAGCAGGCAAGGCAGAGGAGGTAACCAAGTGGCAGCAGAACCCTGGGGACAGAAAGAGTGGAGCAGATGATCTCCCCCCGACACACCACGGGTGACCCTAAACCACTACATACACCATAATGCTGGTTCCCATCTCTTCCTCTGAAACCCTAGTATAAAAGATGCACCAAGTTAAAGTGAAAATAGCAACCCAGACTCAGCAAATTTGTTTTAGGAACTTACCTCCGAGACAAGCTTAAAGCTAGCCAGAAAGTTAAAGGGCCATGATAGTTGACCTGACGTTCCCCACCCCCCCCATCACCAAATTTGTACGTTTCCAAGCATCTCTCCTACTCAACAGTAAGAGCCATTAAGTGCTACAGCAGGTTACCGAAGGGTCCTGGACATCTGTGTCTAGCAGGTGGCAGTGGGCAGATTGCAGGGTGGCCTCTGTGAGGAGAGGCTGGAGCTGCCCCATGCTGGACACTGCCGGTTCCAGTGGACCCACCGCAGGGCATAGCTGAGCCCTTCAGCCAAGATGGTGCCACCTCAGTGGAAATGCATGTAAGATAGGGCCAAATGCTGCCTGGCAGTGAGGGGGGGGGG
>NW_009647419.1:5112421-5144671 GCF_000708025.1 Charadrius vociferus | reverse complement strand
TGGCTGCTAAATGCCCACCCAGCCACTTCCCCCCCACTCCCTCCTCAACAGGATGAGGGAGATAATAAGCTGGAAAAACTCATTGGTTGAGATGAAGACAGTAACTGGGAAAGGTAATGGGCAAAACTAGGACTGAATATTGCCAGAGAGGGAAATAATTGTGGGGAATCTTTTGTGGTTGTAAAGCGGTGAAGGGAGGAGGGGTGGAGTTTTATTGTGCATGTAAATAGTCCGGTTTTGTTGGTGTTGTGATGACATTTTGAATTTGGCGTGAGGATTTCCTGTCGTGTACCCCCCACACACACTTCAAGATAACGACAATTTAATAAGGAAAGCAAAAGCTGCAGGTGCAAAACAAAGCAAAATATGGAATTTATTCACTGCTTCCCATCAGCAGGCAGATGTTCAAGCTGCTTCTTGGAAAGCAGGGCCTCAGCACGCATAACAATTACTCCAATCTCCTGCAGGCCCCCAGCCTACTGGCCTGGGACAGGGCATGGGTTGGAGCAGTGTTCAGCAACAGCCAAACCACTGGTGCATTATCAACACTTCTATCCACAAGTACAAAGAACAGCCCCACACAGGCTGCTGTGAAGAAAGCTACCTCCATCCCAGCCAGACCCAGTACAATCTCCACCCCTTATTCCATCCCATTTGCGTCATGCCCAGGTCCCGCATTATCTGATGCATCTAAGTATCCTCTGACCATCCCATCCCTTTTCTTTCTCATTCCTGAAATCCTTTCATACCAACATTTACTGCACACTTAAACTATATTTATGTCCAGCAGTCAGATCTATACATCCCCATTAATCAGTACCTTCTGTCCCTTAACAGGGGCCAAAGCCAATTCACCACACCAAGGTAGCTAGTTAATAAACTGTTTCATTTAGACTTCAAAACATAGAAAGGTCTTCACAAAGAACAAGCTGTATAAGTCACTGGTTTCAAAGACAGAATACTACATGAAGTCATCTAATACAACATTGCCTTCAAGTGGTATCAAACGTCCATGTACATAAGAGTGTAAAAATCTAAAGGTGACATTCAGTCCTTCAGAGAAAAAACAAGTCTTTGCAACCACTGACAATGCCTTCATCTTGCAGCATGATGAGAAATAATTTATCTCAGGAAGCAGCACAAACCACTTTCGCTTTAAACCTTTGTCTTTATCTAGTACAGGATGACCTACCACCTAGCTTTGCTACTTTTATCTCAGTTTTCAAACTACACCATTATTATTGTTAGATAGTCTTCAACAAGCACCACAGTACTATTTTATTAAGTCACCACTATTCAAGCAGCAAAAACAGATGACAGCACAAAAAAAATCCAAACTAAATGCAACGCTTAAGAACAGTCTCTTCTCTCATTTTCATCTTCTCTTGTGAAATAGAGATAAAGGGTGTACCACACTGAGCCCCATTCCTATTTTTATGTTGCAGAGAACCAACCGCACTTGTAGCCATTTAAGACAGTTTCATCCTTGCGAAGACTGTGCAAGGAAAACAAGGTTGGTTTAAAGCTGTGCCTATAAGGAAAGGCCCTTACCTGCATTAGCCCAGGGGAGATACCAGGGGCAGCTGACATTCACGTAGGTGCCGGGCAGTCCGTCTGGCCAGCAGGCGTAGTTGTCAAACGTTCTGTTGCAGAACTTGCCTTCTGCAGAGAGATAAGGGAGGGTCATGCCACTGCCTTGTATTAATACTGCAAGGAGGAAAAGACTGAAGAGTAGAAGATAAAAGGAAACACGGACACGTGCATTTAAGCCGTAACAGCATCATGGAATTAAGCTTTGATGTGGGGTTAAATGAGATTTATTTGTCCAAAAGAGTTTATCCCCACCCAACAAGAAACTGTTGTTTCAGAGGGAAATTGAAGAATAGATTAGGGTCTTTGACTACATTAAGGCACAAGAAAGGTAAATCAGTACCGATCCATTCCCATCTTTTCTCTATGTGTCTCACTTTAATTTAAAATCATTTTTGCTATGAATACCATAGATAATCATTCCTGAGAATGGTTCACAGCCATGAAGTTGGAAAGTCTAGCCTAATATATAGATCCATCAACAAAATACCCACACACAACCATAACTTTGCATTACAGCTTAATCAACATGAGAATACTTCAACTTCAGATTTATTAAACAGTCATTCTTAGAGGGCAGCACTCAACCGCTCAACAGGATAATGGAGCAGAGGGAGATGAATGTTTCACTGCCATTGTTGTCATCAGCTACTGCTCTCACGCTGCCATAAGAATGCAGTTAAGAGAAGGAAAATTAACAGTTTTGAAATAAATCTTCACCGACACAACTTTAGATCCATCTTATCTTTCCCAGTGTGTCACAAAAGCCCTGAAGCGTAGAAGAGGCCACACTGTGTCCAGTTGTCAGCGTAACTGACAAGTCACCAGTGTCCTCTAAACACCATGATGCTGGCACATCGCAGCTGCTCTCAGCACATTACAGTAGTTCAACTGCTAAGACAAGCTGCATTCTCATTTTCACTAAGGCACTTTTTTTTTTTTTAAAGCCATTTCAGCGTATTACAATGCTCAAAATAATTTATACCAACTTTAAGGCCCACAAGCCGCTAGGTGAACGTGAACAGCTGGTCCCAGATTCCCTAACACCTGTATGCTCTCTCAACCCTGACTCCTAAAAATGTTTCAGGGGTACTACATTAGCGTGCTGCTTCGACGTGCTACAGGCACCATTTGCCACTGCAACACACTCTGGACCTAAAGACTAACATCTTTACAATTAAATCCTTCTATAAAATGCTTCCTCAGCAGAGGGAAAAGTCCCACAGAGAGCAGGCAAAAGCAAATGGGACAAAGAAGAAATGGACTGGAAAGTAAGCTGAAGGAGTATTTTCAAGTTCATAATCACGCCTTTGCTACTGTTATCACGCATTTTAAAAATTGATACATCCTCTCCCTACCAAGCAGGGTTACCTGCCGCGATGGGGGGTGCCTCATACAAGTATTTCAGGCACTGGAGCTGATACTCCTTCCACTTCTGCATAACTCCAGAGAGGGACCCATCCGAACTCTGAAAGAGAAATCATGAACGTCAGATATTGCAGGGATTTAAACTGTGTATTTTTCATGCAGACCGAGCAGGTGAGTGTGAAAATGACTACCACAAGCCAGAACAGCACTGTTTATCAATAAAGGGTAGGTGATCCTGCTACAGGTTTGCCTGATTGCAGCCAAAGAAATCCCTTTCTATTTGTACCACAAGGAACTGAAAAGACCCACAAACAACTATACCGTGTCCTCACTGAAACCCAAACTGAGCTAGCCTTGCTCTCTTGAACATGTCCCAGTTGTATGATTTATTACCTCATGAAAAGACAGGGACAGCAGCAAGTCCTTTTAGGAGAGGTTTTCTTTCCAACAGCAGTATTTCTGCTATCCCATAAATGAGATCAAGTTAATTCACCGTATTCAGTGAATATTTCCCCAAGCATTCTTCCAGAACGTGGATGAAAGCTTTTCCAGCTCGGCTTTTCTTCCACAAACAACAGCTTTTCCCCGCATCCTGCACTTTTCCCAAAACCGCAGAAAGAGCAGGGACCTCCTTTTTTTTTTTTGTAGTTTGAGAAGCTGCAGGTTCCACCATCGGCTAACCCCGCGTACTGAGGGCGCCGGGGAAAAGTACGTATAAACTCCGAGCACAGAGAAGATTAGCCGTTATTAAACTGCAAAATTCAGCATTGGCTGCTGGCTCAGCCCTAGCAGATGCCCCACCTGGCTCACAGAGGCCCAGCGCACTCATCCCATTTAAGTAAAGAGTCATCAGTCCTTTTCTCCCCCTCTCCACATTTGTATAAACTCCATTACAAATGTCAGGATTAGCAGGCTGGAAGCGATCAATAACGCAGCTAACTCCGCATTCTTTTTCCAGAGAAAGGCCCAGCATGGATGTCTCAGACATGCAATCAACAGCACGAACCTAATGGCACAACACACTAAAGCGGAGTGGAGGAAAATTCATTTAATCCTAGCTGTCAATCAGTTTATTAAGTGAAGCATGAGGGTTAATAATCCTTGTCATTTTACCCCTTGCAGCTTCAACTGCTAGTTTTTATTTTCCATTTGTGCTTCTAAGCCTTTTTCACATTGCTAGAGGGAAAGCAGGGCATGGGAAGGATTGTTTTAAAACAAAGAAGTGATTTTAAGCCTATACCCCATTCCAGGTAAGCTGATCTGAATGCTTTTCACTACAACCAATGTGACTAAAATTTAGACACCAGGGCAGTCACCTTGGTTTAAAAGAACAGAAGTAGAACTGGTGGTATTGGACTACAGACCTCTCAAGTCTTCTTCTCTCACATCCTTCCGATCAAAAAGAAAGTATTTGAAAAAACACGAAGCACCACACGCATCATGCTTCTGCCTGGATTAAGCCACTACATTTCATTACAAAGATGCTCTTGTACACATGACAAGAAGTACAACATTTAGTAGATACCTGTGTTGTGTTTCAAGAATAACTGCCTGTATTTACACGCAGCTTCAGTGTAGCTAGGCCCTCACGGCCATAATTTTAGAAGAATTTATCCAGCTCCCCCTGAAGTCAAAACAAGCACAAGGCTGTGGATCTTTGAAACTCTGACCCTTGTCTGCCTGATTTAAATCATCTTATCTATGCCAATAAATGCTGCCAAAGCCTGTCTGTGCTAAAGTCCCTCATGTAAAACGAATGCATCCTACTGAATTTTAACTCCATGTGCTGATGAAAACACACAAACCTGTAGCGTAGTGATCTATGCTCAACATCCTTGAAACATCATCACCTAAATTAGGTCTACAGGTGTGCGTAGAGAAACACGTTACCGGTAACTCTAAAACTAAAATGCCAGATCTACAGATTGATGTAGGCTGAATGAAGATAGGTAACTGGAGTACAAGGAGGAAACAACTTTCAAACCTAAGTTTCTCTCAGGATGTCTCTTTAAAAAGTAACTTTCCATTTATGCATTGTTTAAAAAGACCTTCATTTTACAAGGGTGGTCATTGATGTTTTACAAGACTGTTTCACCACCCTCTCATCACCAGGTTAATACTTTAATAAATTAATTAAAAGCAACATTTTTAGGATGAACTCTTAAATTATGACTCAGAATAATTTCAGAAGCTACTAAGTGTCACACATCTTCCCAAAAAGTAACTATTGAACATGCATGCAGATGACCACATCAAGTTAATCCAAATTCATCTTTTAAAATCGTTACAAGATAAAGATGCATGCAGAGTTTCATTTAGACAGAAGACTCTACCTTTTAAAATATCCTGAAAACATCTTAAAGCTGCTTGCACTAAAGAAAATTAGCTCTTTGGAGTCAGCAAGGTCTTAAAGTATTTTCTTCTAAATCAATTTTTCATCTATTGCCTTCATGAATGCAGGAATAACCAGCTTTAATTACAGCTTAGGAAAAAGCAAGGCTCCATCCCTCCATTTAATCAAAAAGCAGAAACATTCTACTTATATTGGTTTCTCATAATGTGAGAAGACAACTCTAACAAGGACATCAGCAAACTACAAGAGTAAAATAATTAGACATACCTTTCTGTGGAGTGACTGATTTGGTAGACAGTTTTCTATTATCTATAGTCTGTTACAATAAGACAATCAAATATAAATCCCAAGACTACACAATTTGTTCTCTCTATGCAACAGTTTACTCTGGTTCACCTAAATACCACATTTTTTATCAATTTGACTTAAATTTTATTTTAATATATGCAAATTCTCATTTCCCAGAGATTTTGACCCACATGAACAAGAATCACAAGTTTTACAGTGCAACAGATTTACAATGTGGGTAGTTATTCAAATAAGAGATACTGCACTTTCTTGAAAAGTGATTTAATTCCTTCTGCAACATCAAAGAACTAAACACACATATATGACAAGAAAGTTCCTGCATCAGTACCCAAGATTTGGGGCAAATTGTGAAAGTCCAAATAGCTTTACTAAAACCACAGGACCATATATTTGTTGCTAAAAGCACTGGTCATTGCATTTTAGTTGTGGGTTTGGTTGTTTTGGTTGGTGGTTTTTTTTTTTTCCCCACCCCCCAGTTATACTCAACCACGGGAGGAAAAACAGTAGTAGTTTTGCTGTGGTGAATATATATCACAGAAGAATAGTGGAGGAGAAGAGGATGGAAACATAGCTGACTGGTTAAGGTGGAGGAGTCAGAAGGCAAGAATGGATGAAGGACATTAAGGAGATGAGTAATGGTGCCACCTGAGTAGCATAAAACAGATGCAGAAAAATCAAGACAGGCAAGAGCACAGAGACTGGGAGCCTTTCAGTGGATGTATATAATTAAGTGTAATTAATCTTTAGTGATAAATTAGCTCATTCAACAATCTGAAGACAGAATTCCTTAACAAATCCTTAACACCTTTACAGGAAAAGCCTCTTTCTATAGCCATCATTTGTCTTCATAGACACTACTGTAAAAGGAAGCATTTTCATGCCTTTTCAACATGTATGAAACTGTTCCTGCTGTGACAAAACCTTCCAACTCAAACTATTCTGATTCCATCAAAAATGGCATCCACAAAGATCCAAGGTGATCAATGCTACAAAAGCACTATTCTAATACCGTGAAATCTGAGCACACAGAGCATAAACCTGCAGGGGGCTCAGACCAGACAAAATGCAGCATGAAGCAGCATCATTCAGATGTGGAAGGGAGAATTCTCACAGCTTCAGAAGCAGTTGGTGACTCCTGGGGTTATCTTCTTCCCTCTGCCCCCATCACCACATAAAAGGTCTTCTATGCAACAGAATGAGAAATTCCTCCTTACATTTGTATTTCTTACGTCTCTGCTTGTCTGTGTTTAAATAGGAACACTCATGTTACAGATTTTTCAAGCTTTTCAGGATAATAAGCAAGACTCAACTTGCTGCTAAAGGCTCATATATAATGTTACAACCACTGGGACCTCCAAAATGCTAATCTTAGTCTTCAAAAGCAAAAGCTAGACAACCTGGCATTGAACCACACTTTGCTATGGCCTTGGTATTCTTCCCTCAGATAGTAAGCATGACATATCTACCTCATGAGAGGAGGATTCAAATTACATTTACTGCCTTTTATCTCAGAAGCTCCAGCGAGTTACTTTTAAACTTTACTGCCCTTTTTGAAAAGTCCAATGCGACACATTATTTTAAGGCTCTTCTGCTTAGGATCAGCACAGCAACTAAGTCCAAGAAAGGGGAAGACTGCACATCACTGGCTTTACGCTCATTCTGACTTGACATTCTTTCCTGTATAATATGGATCTTACGAAATCATCTTACGTCAGCATAAGCTATAGGTCTGCATCAATACAAGCCAACTCAGAATGGAACTAAGCTGACCACCAAGCAGGTTTATTCAATTCACAGCGTGGATATAAGCTTGAATTTACGAGACAAGTTTGTCCTCAGCTCACAGCCCAAATGGGGCAGAGCACAACACTGCTACCCCTGAAAGCTTTGCTGTGACCCAATATCACCTTGCATTTATTGGGATGAGATTCCTCCTGTCCAAGAAAGATTGATTTCCAGGTTTCAAACTTAAATGAATTAATTTGTGTGGGGCTTTAAATACAGTCACCTTCCTGCAAGCGCTTTCCCATCCAACAAGACGCTTCGGCTTGCCACGGCAGCACCTCTGGGAGCAGTTTAAAAACTGAGGCTATAGCACAGCACCACTCTGCAATAGGGCTAGCTGCCCACTGAACAAACGTCTCTCCCCCTGCAATCGGTCATCACTTTTCTCCACTTCTAATGTGAAGTAAATGTGAAATGCACATGAATGGCAAGATGCTCTTACTGCCTCCCTAGGATCATCAGTCAAGATCCAATTTCGCAATAGTTACTATAAATTTGTCCAAAAAGTCCTGCAAACGTTGATGCTCCAACCACCGGTTTATAAGAACAGTTATGTTTCTTTAACTGTTGCAGAAAAAACCCAACCGAACACTAAAAACATCCAACACTGAACTTCATATTAATAGAGGCCTTTGACCCACTGTTCACCCCATCACAACCCAATCCTGTTGAGGATCAGTCCTTCAAGTACAATGCTTCTTGAAAACCAGAAGAGATCCTGGAAATGTGTTAGTATGGGAGCTAGCTTTATTGTTCAAACTGCTCCCCTAAAGAGATGGGATTTAATAACTACTTAGTTCAATTTCTGTGTAATGAGCTAATCTGAATCCATTATAGGAAACATATCCAACAGTCTAGTTACTGTCCTTTAAGTACTGAAGGTATGCCAAAGGACGTGGTACATCAAAAATGACAGTGCTGTCTCTACTATAGATAGTACAAAAGAAGTATTATTAAAGATACCTGAGCAATACCTTTTCCAGAGATCATACTTTAGGAGAGCTGATTCCCCCCGATTTCCCTACTTATTGCATTCTTTTCCCATATTATGTTGCCCAGTACAGAGTTTAATGTAGTCATCTGACATTATGCAAGACGAAGCAACCCTTTGAGGCAAAGTCATCATTCTTGGTCCTTTCTTTAGGGCCGCTTGACTGATCAGATGATACAACATTAATTATGCTCCCCAAGTCATATTTTACAAGATACTCCGTCGGCAGTTGGATCACTCTGGACAAATCCCTTACCCTTTAGAAAAAACAAACAGGATCAAAACAACTTTTCTTTCAGAGAAGAGTCTATTGCCAGCTTCTAGGAGCTTTTCCTGTAAACACTTCTGTTCCTTAGTTACTAATGAACCAATGACTTCAGTAGCTCAAGAGTGCCAGAAAAAGAAACCTTTCAGCATCCTCCCTGCTAGTGAAAAGCAGCAAATGAGCTCCCAACAAAAGGGGCTACCAGATTCAGTGAGAAACTCCCTGGCAACATCTGCTAGCGGAGTTTCCTCTGCAGCTGCAGCAGCTTAGCTCTTATGATGAGACCTTCAAGGAAAACAAAAAAGTCGCAGGACTTTGATACAGGCAGATCTCGAAAACAGTGTTTCACCAGCTGTCTAACCATGGACACCCCTCTAATTCTGTCACTGGTTTAAGACTTCAAGGTTTCATGACATCAAGCTTTTGAACTCAGATCTGCTCGAGCAAGCTCTCATCAAGCACTTACATCCGATCAATACACAGAAGAGTCACTTTTCCTCTGCCTGCCTCTTCAGAGCTGCTCAGCACAGACTAACAGCGCACCTCCAGTCCTGAACAGTAACACTGGATTTTCAATACCTTCCCAAAACACACAAAATCCCCCCCCATTCCATTTCATCCTCTGCCTGAGCAGCTTCAAAACAGTATTTCAGCCCATCCAAAGAGCATCCTGAAAGAACGAACACCACTCCCGTCAAAGACAAGAATTCCTATAGAGACACCTGTGTGGAGGTTTTTGTTTGTTTGTTTGGGGGTTTGGTGGTGTTTGTGTTTCTTCTTTTATTTGTTTGACTGAAATCAGAGGATGAATCTCAGGATTTCTGTCTCTCAGCTGAAAGTAAACACTGCACCGCATGGTGCCACATCCTGGCCCGCCTGCCCTCATGCCTTTTTCATCTCTTTTGCACACCTGCACAGCTTCAGAAGGAAGGGTTGGCTGTGCTCAATCCCAGAGCAGCCTATACTAGCACAGGGCACTAATCACCACCACCACCCCTCCCCTCATTCTTAAGACCTGTTCTTGCTCAATTAAGGAAAAAAGGATAAGCATACACATCTCCTAAAGCAGGTTTGGAAAGGCTTCTGCCTAGAGTGCCAAATAAGACATTTTACAGAAAGACAACAAAACTGACTTGAGGCACATTCCTGCGCTCAGTACTTCTGTTGACTAGGTGCAGGCAGCTCCCAGTTCAGCTGACTTATTGTTTTTTAAGTCATTCCAAATATATAAGCTGTCTGAACAGGCAGGAGAATTCAGCCCTGACCACAAGGGTTTCCACTCTGGGCCCAAACATCCCAGGTCTGTCCTGGGACGTTTCATTTGTGCTTTCAAACTGACCAGTTTTCTCTTCCCATGCCTGAAATTCTTGTTTTGACAAGGTGCACTTCAATGGGAATAATATCTCTTGGCCCCTAGCATTTTCTGGATCAAGGCAAAGTATTTGGCATTCAGAGGCACAGATGTCAAAGCAAACATTTTCAACACCTAAATCAACTTGCGTAACATACAGCCTCAAAATCAAGAGAATAAAGTACAGCCTAATATTTCAGCATGCTACAAAATTAAGCATAATCTTCTAGAGACATAAATAAATAAAATCAAACTCCTGTAGGGCAGGTATGATAGACTGAAGATGTGTTACAAACCTGTGCTCCAGGGGTTTATTTTATTGTTTCTGTCTTCAATGATGGACAGACCTGGGACGAGAACAGTTACCTGCAAAGTTTTTCTGCCCCATGAAGAGCTTTCCCAGCCTGGAAAGAGGTTTCCTCTTTGGTCGCTGTAGGGCCCATGAATCCATATGCTTACAGCTGAAGCAGACACATACCTAGATTGACAGCTGTTGTTACCAGAATATGCATTTTCATTACAGTGTCTTTCATCTGTTCTGGTAAATGTTGCTGTCAAGGATGTACTACATGAGCCAGTCGTAAACATGACAGAAGAAACTACTGAGCAACTATGCAGAGAGACAGAAGGAAAAAGCAAATTCAAAAGTAACTGTAACTCCTGAACTCTTGGAGAGCAGAAAGCAATCCCCCAACTTCAGTGGGAGACAGTGTGCCAGCACTCATGAGAATTAAATGATCATAGGGCTCCTGTAGAAGGACATGTTACTTTGCATTGCAAATCTAGATACACGCTTTCTGAAGTGCTCTTTCGAAGAGGACTTAGCACTAGAAACACTATGGAAGGAACAAAGGCAAAGTTGAGCAGTGTCGTGGGAGCAGGGCAAGCTACAAAGCTGAAGATGAGAGAAGTGCTTTAGATCTACCCTCACATTTTAAAAACAAAAATGTAGCCTATGCTACTGGAAGAGGAACTCAGCATTTCATTAAAAATGTCATAATAACATAGAATGGTTTGGATTGGAAGGGACCTTAAGGATCACCTAGTTCTAATTCCCCTAACATAGGCAGGGACACCTCCCATTAGGCCAGGCTGCTCAAAGCTCCATCCAGCCTGGACCTGAATGCTACCAGGGATGGGGCATCCCCAACTTCCCTGGGCAACCTGTTCCAGTGGATTACCACCCTCATACTAAATAGTTTTTTCCTTATATCTAATATAAATCTACCCTCTTTCAGTTTAAAACCATTACCCCTTGTCTTATCACACTACAAGCCCTAGTAAAAAGTCTCTCTCCATCTTTCTTATAGGCCCCTTTAAGTATTGAAAGGCCACAATTACGTCTCTCCAAAGCCTTCTCTCCTCCAGGCTGAGCTACCCAAGCACTCTCAGCCTTTCTTCATAAAAGAGATGTTCTAGCTCTCGGATCATTTTCACGGCCCTCTTCTGGATCCACTCTAACAGGTCCACATCTTTCTTGTACTGGGCACCCAAAGCTGGAAGGAGTACTCTAGGCATGGTTTCATGAGAGCAGAGTAGAGGGGGAGAATTCCCTCCCTTGACCTGCTGGCCACTCTCTCTTTTTATGTGGCCCAGGATAGCTGCAAGTGCACATTGCCAGCTCATGTCAAATTTTTCATCCACCAGTATCCCCAAGTCCTCTGCAGGGCTGCTCGCAATCAATTCATTACCCAGTCTGTACTGATACTGATGATCACCCTGATCCAGGTGCAGGAACTTGGCCTTGGCGAACTTCATGAGGTTCACACAGGCCTGTCGAGGTCCCTCTGGATGGCATCCCTTCACTCAAGCAAATCAACTGCACCACTCTGCTTGGTGTCACCTGCAAACTTGCCAAGAGTGCACTCAATCCCACTACGTCATTAATAAAGATACGTAACAGTACCAGTCCCAATATAGACCCAAGGGACACTGCTATGGAGGGACAATGTCCTGAGGGACAATGAGGGACATGTAGGGCTGAAAAAGTAGGAGATTTAGGAATTCAGATGCCTGATCACAGGCACCTACAGTTCCTCTCAACATGCACAAGGGCCTTGCTTTGTCTCCTGCCACATCTGCAGAGCGGTGCAGGTTTTCCCTGCACTTTACATCACATCCGTTAGCTCCATACAGGGTCTTGAATACCATAGCAGCACTAGATGCCTACATTTGGGCAACTGACTCATCTTGAAGGTCTCTGAGCTCCTGAAGCAAAACAAAGCAAAGAACATCTGTCAAAGCTGAACTTCTGGCTGCTCTTTCTGTGGTTTAAAATTCAATTAGTTAAGCTGGTTTCTATGACATATTGAACCAAGCTCATTTAAACGGATCTGTTTCTTAAACTTGTAACTGACTGGTTTCTCTGTAACAGTCAGCAATGGTCCAGTCCGAGAGCTGGCTGAGAGAAGAGACAGAGTCTGCAGTCCCACAGAGCCAGAGAATTGCAACATTTGAGTTTTCAAGCACACACAAATAAAAAAAAATAAAGAGGATTTTGAAAAAAAAACAACAACCCAACCCAAAAGTAATCTTCACAATCCCAGGGACTGAGAGAACATCACTTTGTTGTAAATAACCTGCATTTTCACCAGGCAAGAAAAGCTCTGAATCTTTTCACCTTTCACACCAAAGTGTCCCAAGGGAGTTAAGCTCCCCCCAACATTTTAAATGACTGTTTAACAGTGACTCTTCTTAAAGAGCCACAGTGCTGCATCAGAAGGCAAGGTGTAGAGAGTTTTTCCCATGATCACAAATCCTATAGCAGCGTAAACCTGGTTACCAGTTTGTCATCACATCACTGCAATCCCTCCAATAAGCTTACAAGAAATGACCCCAACTAAATCAGACACATTAACCTTCACTAATCTTTCTCTCACTGAATGCATTTCCGTTTACACTTTTTTATTTTTAAACAAACTTAGTTCTCCAGTTAAAAAAAGATTTGATAGAAAAAACCATCACCACAAAACTATTTAAAAAACACCACCACACACAAACCAAAAAATTCCACTGTATAATTTCATGGGTACTGCATCTACCGTTGTATAGAGAGCGCTAGAGAAGAATGCAATCAAATCTGTATGGCTTCTGCAGTTCTAGTTAAGAGCAGCAGTTTATTTGGGTTTTAACTAATGTGAATTACCTCCCTCAGCAGCTCATTGTCTCAGTGGCTCAAGGTCCGCTGTCCCATTATCTGCCATATTGCTCTTCCCCGCCTACCCATCCCCTTGCCAAGACAGTTATATGTAGCGCCTTCGCAAATTGCTAGTGTTTTCATCAACAGCTATGACACATTTGAGAACAGAGCATACAAGAGAAGTTCTGCCAGTGAAGCTCATTCTCCAGACGTCATCTGTTTTCCTTCCAAATATTAAATAAAAGACAACGCAGAGGTACACCTTTGCATAACACAATGACAGGACAGAACCCCTACAACAATATCTTTGCAGTATTGCATTGTATACAGTAGAGTTCACATTTATTTGGTTGGATGCAGTGTGGTGTTTTACAGCCTGCGTATAACCTTACACTTCTCAGCATTCAACCCACACGGCTGCCAAGTGTTATATTCCAAGGGCTTGATTTGTCAAGAGCAAGACAGGAGCAATGTTGCATAAAGGCTACAATCTTAACGCAGCCCAGTATGGAGAAACATGAAAATGAACAAAACAAAACAAAAAAGAAGAGTAATAGGACAAATGAAAAAGGTGTACTGAGATCCCACCCAGGGACTTCACTTTGATCACATGAAACACAGAAGTAGTAATACACACAGGTTGACGAACAAGGACCAAATCAACATGCGTGAAGATAAGCCCATGTTGGGTGATCATTTTATTTCATCCAAAGTTTGAGGGGAAGATCTTGTAGTCCCCGGACATCAAAATCAATAGGGGGCACAAGCTAGAAGAAAAAAAAAAAAATAATCTGGTACCACACTCCACTGCAGCACCATTTTTAGAGCTGTGCTCTCAGGCAGAGGGAGCCAGATGACATTACCGCTTCCGGAGGCCACCCAAACATGGCACTTGCATTCTTGCCTTCATTCCACCTCCTCCGTCCTTTTCCTCCTACTTTCTTTTAAAACAGAGCTTAGAAGAGTTTACCTTCGCTATACAGGGCTGCTTTTTTTTTTTTTTTTTTTTTTGCCTATGCCCCTGAAAGCCTCTAAGCAGAGCGGCAATCTAAAGCATCATCTTAACTTGACAACAGCCTGCTGCATTTGTGAGGGCTCGATAGCTAATGCTGTACAGTCATCTTTCTCCACAAGTGATGGTACAAGCAAAGGTCAACAGCAGATAGGAGTGCGCTACGATGTTTGCTTTCACTTCTGTAGTTTTACATTTGCTTTTATTCACAGAGGCCAAAATTCAGCTTCCTTGAAGGCAAAAATAAAACAGTTCCAACCTGAAACCTAAATTTTCTGCTTTCTCATTCTCTGAGGACAGTCATCACCGTCTTCTACAATAATTAAAGTTACAATCAGGCAGAATTTACCTAATCGCAGGACACAGGAATGAAAGCCATTAAAACCAGAAAGAAGCCTTCATTAACACATTCATTGAAATTAGCTTTTTCTCTCTCTCTTTTTTTTTTTTTTTGGTATTTTTAATATAGGACTGATGCTTTTAGAGCTTTCCATAGGACTAAACAGGGTGAAGACTTTGAAATCAAAGAATTCCAAACAATTCTTAGCTGGTTCAGTATTCCATCATAACCATGTTATGTTACCACCTTTGACTCAAATGATTTGGAAGGTCAGTAACATACTCCCCTTCTCCCCCTCTACACAAGTAAAAGCACTTGTCACATTTGTCCAGAATAGATTATTTCCTGGTTTTCCTACAGTCCCTCTCAGCCAGGGAAGCAGACTACAGAAATACAGGCAAGTCAAGTCGAATCACAGACTTTCCTCACTCTAGGACTGCAAAGCGACTTGTGAACTGCGCTATTACTATAGGAATCAGATCAGGCTTTTCCTCAAATCTGAATTATTCTACCGCAATACTGCTTTCAAAAAGACCACCCTAGTTTCTTCATTTCAGAAGCACAGCAGAATGAAATTATTACACGAGATGCAAAGTGGTACTGTAAGCAAATGGGTGACAAAGACACAACTAAACTCTGGGAGTTCTTTCTCCTCCCAGCTCCCCAAGAAGATGGCAATAATATCAGTTCTCTGAAGTTAGTACCACGACAGCCGCATGTGTAGATGACACAGAAGTTAATAAAATTAAAAATCCTACTGTATGCTTAATCCTGAGATCTTACCTTCAGTGTACCCTTCTCTCGAGCTCAGAGGATTTTGTAGTTTAAGAATTCTAATAAAAAAGCAATCCTCAAACATTTCTTTCAGTAGTCAATATTGGGCCACTTCATCAGACATTCTACACTATGAGTCTCTCAAACAAACGGAACAGCAATTTTCCCAATTCCCTGAATATTTTGGTCAGGTAAGAAATAAAATGAGCAAGCAGCCTGCAACCCATTTCAGTATCACACATACATCAGCTCCCTGTTCTCCCTATTCCTCTACGTTCTTACCTCCATTGGATAAACCTTGCATAGATAATATTCAGATACTAAGACTAATTCAGTCCTTCTTCTGCCCAGAGATCTTGGCACTGGCTGCACAAGTTGAATCCATAGCAAAGGGTCTATGCATTAGTTCTGCAAGGCAATCCCACGTGCTACCATGCTTCTGCCTCCCAACAGCAGCAGCAGAGAGGAACTCGGATGCAAGATGTAACCTCTAGTTTTTCAGAAGTTTATCCCTACCCCATCTTCAGGCCACTTCTAGCAGGCTTTCATCTTCCTCAGTTGGAGTCTTGCAACGTAATTTTCCCAATATGTGGGAAACCAGTGGATTTTCTTCATTCAGAGTCCCTACCAGCCCCAGGGCCAGATCACATTTCTTTACTTCTGGCAGATATCACAGCCTTCAGCCATGCAAGTCTGCTGTGGCAACAGCCAGTTTCAAAGACAATCAAAACTCTTCATGGAAACCAGGCTGCCTCCCCCCTCAGCCCCTCTTTTCTTTCCATAATCTCGTAGAGGTATATGGAGCTAAAGAGGTTTGCAGCTTGAGCTACAGGAATTGAAGAACTGCAACGGTATTGATGTTAAAGCTGAGTGAACTTCGATTTCTTCCCAACCTTCTTTGGGGACACCTTCAAAACAACGGGGAAATGTGAGCAACGGAGGAAGACTGCTGTTCAGGCAGCACACTGGTTTTCAGAGATAGGATAAAGCCCAAGGGCAGGGTGAAACAAGTTCATAAGCCAAGCAAACAAAAACATGCAGAGAGCTTCTCAAGAAAGCTGTCCAGACTGGACAAATGGAAACACAGAAGAAAGAGCTGCTCCTCCAGTCAAGTCTCTAACCTTTCTCAAAATACTCACTTTGACTTGTGCACAAAGCTTCCCCTCCCCCAGCTCCAATTTTCAAAGCACCGAGGGAAGCAGTGACCATGCAGTAATAAAGCTGAAAATGGATAGGTCACTTAAAGGAATTAAAATCATTCCATTAGTTCCATGTTAGTAGTTTCACAGCCACATACTTCCCATCTGACATTACCCTTAAATCAAGCAGCACTTGTAGGACCAGAATAGATTCACAGAGAAGAGGCTAGAGAAAAAAACTTGGGAACTTAAACAGCAGTGGCTTTATTTGACATGTCTTTTCTGAGGAAAAGTTTGTTCTCTGAGCTAACTTGCTCTGCAAAGGATTTTTACGTGTTACGTCTCAGTTCATCCTTCAGACATACTTCTGGAGCACAGAGTCATCTTACAGCATAACTGTCAGCATTTAAAGCAGCATAAACCAGCACTGCTGTTGAAAGAAGTGGTTTTGCTCTCCCCAGAGAAAGGCTGTGATTTCCTCCCCCACGCCTCGCCCCCCTCTTCTCCTTATGCCACCATAAGCACGCGTGCCATCACACTATGAGCCGGACAGGCAAACTCTCCAGGGTAAAATTAAACAGACAAAATGTTTGAGAGGATAAGAGTTGCTGTGAAGCGGAGAAAAAAGCAGCACAGCTCACAGTGAGGCATAAGAATAATTTTAATTATCCACCATCTTAGAACTAAGAGGAGCCTAAAATGAAGCCCATTACTTGTACAAAAACGTTAAGCTAGGAGTCAAATGTTTATTACTCACAAAGAAGCAAAGACTTGAGGACCTCAGCTATTGGAGAACCAGCCTTTAAGGTCTCTTCATCTATGCTCATTACTAGACAGCTCGTAATTTTTCACCTTTTGCCACTAGGAATGGTACATGGCAACCATGGTGACCTTGAGGCCAGAAGGACCCACGATTATCTCATCAATTTCCTGCATAGAACCTTCTAGAGCATTACACTAGCTTCTCTATCCCTGTCACACCTGCTAGCTTAACCAGAAAATACCACTCAGACACACATCTAATCTTGGCTTGAAGACTCCAAGTGACAGAGAATCCACTGCACCCTTCAGCAAGCTGCTACTGTGGTTAATTACCGTCAGTATTGAATTCTGCACTTACTTCTAGTTTGAGTTGAATTAACCATGCAGATAAGTTTCCTTAAAAGGAATTACCGTGCAAAACACGAAGGATGTCATGATAGTTTTAATTAACAAAATGGGGCAGATGTAATGAAAATACACCTGATTCAATTTTCCCTAGATAACACGTTGGTTAGTAATTGTGGTATTAGATAATTTTTCAGCCCTTTCACAACAGTGTTGGGTGAGTATCAGATTAAAAAGCAAATAGTTACCAGTGAAAGAAAACACAAATTGAGCTTTTCATAGTATTGCTAACATATGGTACCATGCCGTCACCCGGCTCTGGAGCCCTGCGGAGGGGAGGCCAGACCCCGCCACCATTAAGACTGAGTTGGTTTCTGACAGAGAAGCCAGTTGTCTTTAGCCCCAGCTGCCACCGACTTTTCAGATACTTTAACCTTCATTAACATTTTTTAAACTGTCGGTTTGTACCTGTTCCCATCAGCTTCCTTACCTTTTTGTTATGCATTGTCGCTGAAGTTATTTTAGCCATCGCTTCCATTTCTTACAACAATGGTTTAAGTTGTTACAGAAGATGACCACACAGCTGGAGGTATTTGGGACACTATGAGCACCTTCAACACCTCGAAGTTAAAAGTATTTGTGTTTTTATATGACAATATTTTCTTTTGACATAATTTTTACTCTTTCAGCTGCACAGCTGCAGATGGTAACTTACATTTCTTTCTGCTTTTCCACTTAGAAGAGAGAATGGATTGGGTAAACAAGTAAAAATCTGTAGATGGAAGTGCTGCAGTATCAGGACTGTATATCACATCTGTTTCTAGATTGGTAAAAACTTTCATGCCCGACTACCTTGCCCAAAAAATAAGTTTGTTCCTTGCAGCTAGCGAAGTAGCACACTGATACACTACAGACAACAGCTCCTCTTCCACCTCAGGTCCCCTTTTCCTTTAGCAGCATAGATTTTGAGGACAGAAAGTTCAATGAAACGTTTAAGTTTAAAATAGGCAACCTAGCTACTGTATGGGAAAGTTCTGCACAAACATCACACCAGCCACATGCGCACATGTGTGGATACACACACACACACTCCTCTTACACCCTTCCAAAGCCCCCAGAGAACACAGCATTACACGGCTCTTGACTTTTTCCTTTCTTGCTGTCTTCTTCCTCTCTCCCTCTTACTGAGTGCATGTGGAGTCTGGGAAGGTATGACTCAAAGCACAGGACCGTAAGTGGATTCACAGGTGGGAAGCGTTAATAGCCCTATTCACTTTCTAACTTTAATTACTGGATTCTGTCCAAATTCATTATTATCTTCCTTTCTTATACATATACCCACCTTATGCTGAAATTCATTTTTACTTTGTATGTTATGAAAATGCAGCAAATCTCAACCTTAAGATTAATATCTCCAAAGCTGTCTGAAATGCTCTTGCAGTTTTATTAGAAGAGCACCTATTAAAAGAAACTCACTACATAGATTCTCTCTCCACATGTTATCACTCTGTCACACCTAGCTCTCAAAAGGCTGAAAGCAATCATCGATATTCCTTTAAAACAGACCATCAACAAAACACACAAAATAAACCAAGTTATTCTTTATCACCAAGTAATAAAATCACAAATTTTAAACCCTATGAAAGCCTAATCAGTAGATCAGATAGACCTTTAAGATTGATATGTGATATATACACATTGTAGAACATGCTGCAATTAAGATTTTAGCTAGTGAGCCAATCATTCTTGATACCCACGTAGAATTCCAAGTACTAAGTGGAAAGGAAAGTAAAGGAAAGGAAAGAAAGGTCAGCTTTGATTATATTATTAAAGCCCGTAGCTAAAATCAGGCTAGAATGGTACATGAAAAACACTGTGCTCCCAACAACCTGCAGTGAAATCTGTTCAGGTCATTGTAAGGTGCATTCTCCTCCTTTACAACAACCAAGATTTATTCAGATCCTGCGAATAATGTTTTGCACTTGCAAACCTCTCTCAACATCCTTTACACAACAGTTTCCAATTATTAAAATGAGCAAGTCATGAATTCATTAAAGTTTCATCCTTTGTGCTTCCTCTCTCCAAGATAAAGACTCATGTAGCTATATAGACTGTTTAAAAAGAAAAAAAAAAAAAAAGAAGAAAGAAAAAATGACATTTTTATTAGCTGTTCAAAAACAAAAGAAACACCAACGCTCACCACCACCACCCAGCAAGGCCTGAGTTGAGTACAGGATCTCACTAGGTCAATCGCTACATAAACAAGTGTTGGGGGGGGGGGGAGGCAGAAAGCAAGCCTAAAAACCTCAGTCTTACCTGGAGTTCTGCGGAAGTGTCCATTTTATGGAATTCAAGGAAAGAAACAACACAACCGAACAAGGCAGTAACTCACTATACAGAGGACAGGAAGACCACTCTGGCCAGAGCTGGGACACGCTCCCTGGAGGAGCCCGTTACATGAGCAACGGGACAAACACAGAGCAGACTGGCCAGCTCGTCTGCTTTGTTTCTACCAAAGCTTTTAACGGAAAGGACACTAACCCGCAGAGCATTTCACTTGTCAGATTACTTGGACCAGAAATGGTCAAAACCTTAAGGCGCCGGGGTGGAGGCAAAGACAGATGAGAGGGAAAAGAAGGCTAAAAAGAAAGTGATTTAGTTAAGACCAAAGCAGGCTGACACTTTCCGTTCCCAACTGTTCAAATAGTTTATTTTCCAGTTTGGACCATAAAACTAAATAAAAGATGAGCATTGCAAAATAATCACAAAACAGTTCGCTCGCAATGGTATTGGAAGTTAAATATTTCCATGTCGGCTGCCTGTCATCCCATACTTGACAGTGTTCCAAGCTTGCTACAAATTTGCTATGAAATTATCTTCTCATTTCCCAGTGATACAGTCTGCTGCCCATGCTGCCTTTCAAGAAACACTTTTCTTCTGTGCTGATCCCAGCTGTCCATTGAGCAGGATACAGACACTGTGAACGGTGTAATAAATCTGTTTATTTCCAGAGCTTGATTTTGCTCCAAATATTTCCAGCATGACAAAAATAGGGGAAAGAGGGAAGAATAAGAACAGCTATAAATTAAGAACGAACCAAAAAGCTCCAGAGGCCATAAAGCAGCATCAACATAAAGATCATCATCTCAGATGTAATTTGGGGACAAGAGAAAATATTTGGAATTCAGAATTTTTATGCAAGTTCTTCCTAGCACACTAACTGGAAATTTAGTTTCTCTTGATCGGCCGGTACACAGGCTCTCTCTCCCTCCCCTTCTCTGAAGTACAGGCAAATTCATGAATTACTTGAACGTATGAATTTTCTCTAAAGCTTTATTTAAGCATTATGCCAAGCAGCTCAGATAGAATGGCAAAGTCAAGATTAAAGAGGACCGTATATGCTTCTGTTGAAGAAAAACTATAGAGTATTTTCAAAGAGGACAACACACAAGCAAAGATTAAAGCCAGGCTGCGAACCAAGTTGCTGAACCCGAGAAGAACTCAACAAACAAAGGGCAAAAGAAGGGACAGACGTGAAGGAAACTAATTATCAAAAGCTTGTGCAAATAGAAAGTTAACCTCATGAACTATAAAGGATGTTTACATTAGCTTTGTTCTCTCAATATTACAGCCTTTAGGCTCCCAAAGTAGTATGTGTAGCACCAACTGACAGCTTAGTTCATTATTAAGTGCCTGGCTCTAAAGAGTATACTGTTTAATAGTACAAATAGTCTCATTGATTAAGACGTCTACTGTGCAGCTGTAACCCCTCTTCCCCCCCAATCAATTATACAGAAACGGAGAACATTTTCAGAAAAACACAGCCCTTACTCGATAGAAAAAGGGATTTGTACTCTACCGCTTCCTGTAGCTTTTACAGATATTTCCAAGGCACCTATCAGACTAGTATCCAAGCACACAGACTTGGCAAATTGAGTGCACACAGAAGAAAGCTCATCACTACCACTCCTTCCCCAAAGCAGGTATTTGGAATGGGTCATCTCACTGCATAGACTACAGAAACGTGCATGTGTGGTCATCCTACTTTGTTATTAATAGTGACAACTGCTCCCACTTTCTATGCAAAATGCAAGACGACACTGTAACACATTTCCCTATTCAGTAATTAAAACATATGCCTGTAGGCATGTTAATCACCTAACTCAATCTCCCTAAAATGAAGGGAGTAAGATATTAAGTTTCAAACTTTAACTCTTTCTGTGCAAGATAGCCAAGGGAAAAACGCAAACATGCTCCCTCCCCGCCCCCCCCAAGCTTGGGCATTACTTATCATCTATCAGCCACAAGATGTTCCACCAGAATTACACAGGGACCACAGCAACATTTAACACAAATCTTGAGCCACCTCTGTTTCTTCTCTTACCTGACTATTCCACTCCCTATTCCTAGAAAAACACATTTATCTGCAAGCACAGATAAAAAAAGAAAATTCTACCAAAGAACAACTTGTGAGTGAGCCACTAGTTTCAGCTTGGCCAGACTCCTTGCCACAAAGAGCCACTGTCTGGGATGGCACCTTTGATTACCCAGACTAACCACAAACGCTACAGCGACAATATGGACAGTTTGTTACCCACCTTCTCCTCCTTTCCTGTGTACAGGAGTCACAGCCTTGTCCCTAAAGAGGACCCCAACTACATTTTGTAGCTGAAAGCAGGTCCTTCCCACCCATCCCCATACTGAAATTTTAGTTTTCTGTTGAAAACAAGAAACATTTTATCCTGAAGAGGTCTTGAAAGAGTTTCCCCACAATACACTCCCCTGTCCTGCCCCCCGCCCCCCACTCTCTATTATCTTCCCTCTGGGGAAAGAAAGAACATCCTGGGAGATCACTATAAAGATCCAAACAAGAGACTGCTGTTCACATTTGGAAAGCCTGTGACACCCTTTTGCCAAAACCAAGCAGAAATAGTGAGAGCTGCACTAACTCAAGGCTTCTTTTACAGAAAGCTAACAGAGTACAACTGGAACACCTTCCTCTACAACTAATATATAGGGGAAGAGATTAATCCATGCACTCATGTGCCCATTTCCCTACTCTCATAATGTTTCATTGCTGGTGCAATCACATAAAGGCCTACCTGAATCCAATCAGGTGATTGCAAGTCTGTTGTATAGAGATTTATTAGAGCTTTGCATCCTGGAAAAAAGTTTTGGGTGGTGCAATACCACTTGTAAACTCAGATCGGTCCTAGCTAATTAAGAAGGAATGAAGGGTGGCAGAGTAGGGAAGAAGGTAGGAGTGAGGAGAAAGATTAAAGCTTCCCTGAATTGTCAGAGAATGTTATCTTACCATACAAGTAAATAAATAAGGTTTTCTGTCATGAGGCCAGCTCTAGGTGGCCCTGCTTGAGTAAGAAGATCGGACCAGATGACCTCCAGAGGTCCCTTCCAACCTCAGCCAGTCTGGTATCTCAGGGCTGGAATCACAATGTAGCTTAGACACCGATTGTTTTGGTGTAAGAAATCAAGAAACACAGTATCAAACCCCAGCTTTGTTTCCTGCAATTTACAACCACCTCTACTATTGCAAGACTGTTGAGTTCAAACTATAAAGCTAACATTCTTTTATCCTTATCATCAGTAATAGAATCAGTTTTATTCTAGAAAGCTTTAATAGCCTCATTCATTACCACCAGGTGTCTTAATCCCCAAAGAGCAATGAGCAAATTCAGAGCATACCAAAGTATTCTACAGATACCTTCTCATGCAAGTTTATCCTTTAAGGAACAATACCTGCCCCTTACAAGTCCATGGGGAGCTAAACTGAATGAGACTGGATGCAGGGGTTTTTCTTCATTTGTTTGTTTTTTTAGAAGGTTTCCTGTGTCAACTTTAGCTAAATTTAACTAACAACACAGGAGTGCTGAGATATTGGCTTAAAGTGCATCTCTCAACGCCAAATGTGCTGGAACCTAGTTTTCCAAACTATTGCCTGAATAGGATGTTTCTGACCACCTTTATACCTGAATTTAGAGAAATCATACATATTAGGGACTTGGGGCTTTTTGAAAGAAGTCCACTACAAATAAAAATTTATTTGATGTGCAATTTATAACTACACAGTGGCACTTTAAACAGCAAGTGATAGATTCCTGTCTTTTTTTTTTTTCCCCCAGGGTGACACTGCAAGCAGAGTACACTGAGCTTAAAAGGAATGAGATCTTTTTGTTATTCTTAGAATGATGCATTTCAAATGGTACTTGATGAATTTTTCTTCATTAAGAAACAGTAAAGGAGAAGGGCAATAGATTAGAGAACATCACAGCATCTGACAAAAGCAAAGACCCATAGCTATTTCAAATAATTCAGATCAAATATTATACCCTTAATTTTCCCATCTCAAGGGATAAAAAATAAAAGCCTCCTACGTTCTGTATAACCAGCTTTGTGTAGCAGAATATTTTTATTCAGGAAGAATGGGACTGAAGGAGGAAGATGGGGATTGACCTAACCGAGTATCACTGATGGAGTGATACAGGGCTGTATCTGTTATTTGTAAGCCATGCACAGCTGTACCAATATCCACAACACTTTTAAAGGTGATTTACGTGGAAGCATAGGGGCTTGTTCCAGGGTCTGACTCTTTCCACAACAGCAGTAGCACCTCTAGTGATATTAGGGCATATGAGGTAGGCTGTTAAGTTCCTAGATGTTGGCGTTCCCTTCAAACTTCATGCTTCCTACTCAATTTCACCTGCTGAAACCAAGAGAAAAATTCAAGCGTTGATACCCAGATTGTCACCCTGTCTGAAAGGGGCAGAATTTGGATTTTTGGACACAAAACTCAGCATGATGATCAGTCTGTAGAGGAGTAACAGCCAGCCATAAAGGCAACAGGCTTCTGGACTTCCCAAACCAGAGAGGTACCTTGCCCTGCCAACCTATTCCAGCTCCCAAGGGGCTCACTGTAACCGAGTCTGAACAACACAAAGACCAAATCAGGATGAGTAAATTCCTTCATTTCATAAAGTACTAACTTGATTAGGATATTCTGTAACTTATGAGCCAAATCTTTTGAAAGCTTCCTGGTTTTCCCCCTCCAAATCAGCAGAAAGACACCTGAAGCTTGCCAATGCTTCTGTACACCCAACCCTTTCTGTATGTCAAAGTGCCTTACAGCAACTCTTCAGTAGCTTCTGGACAGCACTTTAGACACGCCAGAGGAGCAAACGAAGTTACCAATTTCCATCTTGAAGAAAACCTATAGTCTACTAAAGTCTACTGCATCACCAGGAGTCTACGCATGTCAGGAAATTAATCTTATAACACAAGCCCTCGGATATCAGGCACATCACTCCCAGGAGGTTTGAAATAATACTAGTTTTTCATGCCATAGTTGAATAGTTATATTAACCCCATACTTCAGAATTTCTACCAGGCACCTGCAGAAGCAGAAACCTAGACCAGAAATGCCCTCCAAAGGGAGCAAGGCTTCTACCGTTGCTTTACCTGCAATAGTTCTACATTTGCTTTGCAGGAAGGAGTTAAAAAAACTCTGCTGGGTTGCTGACAGCATATAAGGCATGCTGTGCCTAGGATTTATCTTCCACTCAACAGAAAGATTCTGGGATATTCAGAGATGAATATCCCAGAAGGATGCAAGACAGAAGTCAAGAGAAGGGTAGTCTAATGTTTCCAACCCACCTGCCCCAAAGATGGGGGTTTCAAGAGGAACTGCAGCACAGCATACAGTCTTCAGCCACATCCACGACGGCTCCTGCGAACATGCACATCAGATACTTTCTTGTATGCTTTGTGCATGCATGGCCTCAAATCTAACAACCAACCTAAAAACAGAGGCTCTCACAGACCCTTTGTCCTTCTCTCCATTAAAAGCTTTTTCAGATGCCGAGAAAGACTGAACTGATGAAAGATGAGAAAATGCAAAATGTGACTCAATGGTAAAAACAAACTCTTTGAAACTTAGTTGCAAAGAGTTAAGCTGCAATGAAACAACTGGAATATGCTTTGAGGGAAAAAACATTTTTTAGAATGAAACAATACACAAGGATGAACATAGCATCCAGGAGATTTTGGTCAATACCACAAGCAGTGTTGATATCTATAGAGCAGAAAGGGAGAAGGAATATTAGCAACTGGAAGAATAAGACAATTGTTTCCTATAGGAAAGAAACACACAAAAGTTTGTTGCTAGCAGAATTCAGAGGAAACGGAAGATTGACGCTACATATCCTGAAACATCCTGAGTCTGATTTAAGAGGTACAATCCACACACTGCTTTGGAAGGAGTTTTGTACGCCTCCCTTGATTATCAGAGCTTAGTAGACAGCATAGTAAAGCTTGGTTATGGCATTCAACTTGCTTCAACAGATAAAATGTGCTCATAAGTAGCTGGACCAACTTCCAAAGTACCAGAGAAATACCCGTTATGAAGCGAGCCAGAGCACTCAGGAGGCAGCTCTCCTGGTAGCTGAGCTTCTTGCCTCCGTTTGGCTTGTCCACACGTAAGAGCAAGTCACAGTCTAAACTACTCAACACTGCCCAAAAACCACGCTCTCGTGTAGGAGGACTGTTCCATAAGCTTCTGCCAAGCACCAGAGATGCACTCAGTGCAAAAGTCTCAGTGGCCACCATTCTTTATACAAGAGCACTGTTTTCCCTCCAGCTTTTCCCTTAGGTTGGTCACAGAAATGGTTTGGTTTCTCTGATGCCGGGCCTTTCAGGGTGGCTCACTTTTCAGACTGATGTGCTGAGCAGCACCAGAACTGCAGATGTCAGAGAGGTTACCAAAACGTCCTAGTCAGGAATGCGAGTCTTAAAGAGAGTGAGACTTTAGCGATTGTCCTACACAGATATGTCCATATGCACACCCCTCCTTGTTTGCCCTGAAGACATTACGTCTAACAAATTGGCAAGAAACTGCTTCACGGGGGCAGGGGTGGAAGCAGTGCAGTTTTACAGACAGGGCAGGAGAAAAATCAGTCCGAACAATGCTAAGAGGCACGAGTTGGTGAGCAGACAATCTGCTCCAAGTATAACAATGTTTAGATGACAAGCTAACTTATACTCACTTGTCCTTTTAGGAAACAGGAGGTTGTGAAGAAGGCAGGACGCCAAAAGAGCCACAAGCTTCTCGGTTGTTCTCAAGGAGCTCATAGTCTCAGATTTGCAGCAGGTTCTTCCACACAGATCTTGACTCTTTAGCTACTTCCAAGGCACAATCAGAAAGCAGGTTCACTTTCTTGAACTTCTCCCGTAGTGCAGCAGAAAGAACACATAGGAGTAGCAACAGAGCAAGGAAAAGGGCAACAGCAGACAACAGCTAAAACTACACATCAAGACAAGAATTCAGCTTTCAAAAATTGCCCCAAAGGCATCAAAGAAGGCACTAGGAGACTGGTAGGGCACGTGCATAAGTGACACAAGGCAAGAACAGAATAGGGGAATGTAGATGAGCTCAACGGACAGAAGACCGCAAGGCAGAAAAATATGGCACCTATGAAAACCAGCATAAAACAATTTACGAAAAATATGGTGAGAAGGTGAACTAACAATGAAATGCAATCAATTGCAAGAAAAATAGCAGTCAATACCAGACTGCACTAAGACGGCAATCCATTAACAATCAATTATAGTGAAACAGCAATAAGATGTAGTCAGTAAAATGACCAACTGAAGGAACTATTCTTTTTCACATGTTTGAACTACAGTTTCCTCTAGCCAATTACCACTTTTATTTGTTCATTAAATGAAATTAAGCCTGTGTCTATTCTATACATAGCTGCAGTATTAATGAAACTATTAAGAAGCCGTAGTTGAACCTGGGGTGGGGGGTTGCTCATAAGGCTCTCACATAAGCATTTGGGAAAGAGATTCTTATGCTATCACATCTGCACTTCACAAGCTGTATCAATTCATTCACGTACATTGGAGGGCAGGGGCTGTTGCTTGTTTCTTTAAGAAGATAAGACCATAAAGATTAAGGGGAAGATGTTCTCCACCACAAAGATCTGCCACACTGTATCCAAGGAACACTGTAAGGCTTACAGAAGCCCCGATAAAACTGCAGGGATTTTCCCTTCGCATGGGTCCACGTTCATGGCAGTAAGAGTAGAGTCATCTACTTTCCTTCAACAGTGGAAGGGGTGGACTTCCCATGCTTATTCTTACAAGCTACAGATGATGATGATGCAACTTCGCCTGGAGATTCTCCTCATACCTGTGAAGATCAACACACATTTCATAAGCTCCTCCACGTTCACACCATAGGATCACTGAAACGCAGCAGATCATAAGCCAGCGTACTTGCAATTTACAAATACCGCTTTCCAATACTGAACAAAAAGAAGCAGAGAAGAGTATTCAGCCACCAGCAGCAATCCTAATCATCACCAGCATCTATCCTAAGTTCAAATTTGCTGCATTTTGTATAGAACTATGACATTTGAAGGGGCTACCTTCCATCTGGCAAGCTAGAGATATCCATATACCATTTACCTTATCCCTCTTCTGATGGGAAGCATTGGATGCAAACATTAAACTTGGTCATTTTTGGGGTAGCTAGGTTAGGAAGGTTTAAGTCAATTAAAGGAGTGCCTGCACAATGTTTTAATTCAGCCTCACAAGAAAACAACATAGTAGGGCTTAAATAGAAGGTCTTTTATCTACTAAGCAGACAACTTTTTTCCATAGCAAAGACATCTGCTATTGTGTAAACTTACTTTTGTTAAGACACAAACTAATAGAACTGATGCACTGCGCCAAGGAAACTTGAGCAGACAGCCTTGACGGTAGTACATACACTGGTTTACCACAGCAAAAGAAATACAAAAGCTTTTAATGAAAGAAGTCAAACGCAAAGATAATAGCTTTCATTTCACTACAGCATTGCAGAAGGAAACAATCAGTTTTCCAAAGGACCGCTCCAAGTTATAAACTAACGGAGGCCCTCTGATTTCAGAGATAACAGCTCCTCCCGGTTTGTCCTCTCAAGTAACTGGTGATCAATCAACGCAGCAAATTAAAGCTCAGTTTAGTCTGACAAGCTAACAGAAACAGGATATGATACAATACCTTTAAAAATCTCTGTGACAGCCAGCAGACGATGTTTACGCTTTGTGTATCAGGCCCAGTTTCACTGAACTTTATTGCAGCTCCAGAGCTACAACTTTTGAAGGGCCAGAGATTTAGTTATGCTGAGCTCCACCTCCGTCACTTTGAGACTATGAGTTTTTCTTCTCACTGAAGAGCACTGCACGTGCTTCACTGCCCGTGCAGCCATGAAACATGCCCTTCTGTGCCCAGAGGTATCTGCCCATGCTTTACCTCAAATACTCTTGTCCAAAGTCTTTCATGCTGCTGCCTAGTTGGGGGGGTGGGTTGCAGCAATGGCGCTAGAAATAGGGGGAAAGGTAGGAAGATTTGACAACTATTTCACTGACTTAAACTTGTCTGGTTCAGACATCAGAGCTTTAAAACAACGTGAAGATCCAAGTCGTTGTTCTGCTGTGTGAAATACAGTCCTCTCCTTCAGCCTTTGGAGATCTGAGACGGTAGACTCCTTAAGCCCGAAATGTGTCCTGTCCCCCCCCCCCCAAGTTTGGGATATTATAACAAATAATTAAGTATCTAACAAATAATTAAGCATGTATAATCAGATTTGCTGGGTTAGGGCATCTGGTTTTATAGCACACACACTGTTACCAGCTTTATAGAGTTTCTAGAAAATTAGGGTTGCTTCTTAAAAAAAAAGAAAACAACAAAAAAGACATTATTTTCTGACTACATAAAGGTGTTAGTCATTTGGGATGCCAATTTAATCCGTATTAATATAGGTGATTGTACTATTAAGCAATTTAAAGTTTTACAGCATATTAATATAGTCATGAATGTAAGTGGCCTGCGAATATTAAGATTTGAAGAACCTGGCCGTATTCCTGGGAAAGGAGCCCATTACCTAGAAGCCAGCCAAGTACCCTTTAATAATAACTACAGCAAGGTGGCACAGTGTCAGACCTTGTCTCTTCATCCTTTCCTCCACTGCTTTCTATACCACTGCCAGTATGCGCTGCTAAGACTTGTCTAGCAAGAATGCAGGCGACAAGAAAGCCAGCTCCATGCAAGCTTTTGGGAGCAGAAAACAGAGAAAGAAAAAGAATAATGCAGAACTTCCAGCCAACCTAAGCCTGGAGGGAGGGGGTTTTGCCCAGGTGAAGACCCAAGTAATCAAAATGCAGTCCAAGCCCCCATCTTTGCTTCTGCATGGAGTCACTAGTTTCCAGGTCACTTTTCGATTTGTTTTTCAGCCAAGCTCTATAGCAATTTTCCCACCCTAATGACTTCTAATGAACACAAATCTACAGGACAGTGGTGGTCAGGAGCCTTAGTTCAGTTCTCTCAGCGTTAGGGCACACAACAGAAGACGCAAACTCAAAATATGCATGGTTCTGCAAGCTTGTGGCAGGAGTACAGCAGAGACGTTCAAAACCACCCCCTCACATTGCATCTTTTCATCATGGATTATCAGGATTCAAAGGTAGCAGTCTCTGAGACAAACACCTGATCCTGGATACCCACAGTCAGCGAAGCAGGTGCTGCAGAACTAGAAGCAGCAGCAGAAGGCTTAGCAAGTAGCAGTAACTATATGCATCCCCCAACACCTGCAACCTAAGAAGCCACACTGACTGCTGCTTTGAAAAACAGACTAGCAAATGTAGCTAAATAAGCCTAAATAGCACAATAGTAATTAAGAGAGCACCAACAACATACATATACTTAAGCACTCATACGCTCTAATTAATGGAAGCATTGATATTGATGCAAGTACTTTTCTATTCCCACACAAGAGCACTTCAGAAATAAGAGCTGAGGAGAGCAAAAGATCTTTCCACTGAATTCAACTGTTTATGTTTCCATCCAGAAGCCTGTATTATTCACATTCCAGCCTGAGGAACAAAAGCACCGGGGTAGTTTGAAGAGCAGAACCCCCAATTAAGAACAGCGGCACAGCTCCTGTCTGCTCTTCCCTGCGATTTAAGCTACTTTCTTCAAGATTATCTTATCAAACCTTTGAGCGTAAGTACAGCATCAAAAACCGGGATCCAAGAGAGAACCGGATGGTAGGGAACCAGCAGCCTGCTGTGTGTCAGCTCTGTCAGCAGCGGGACATTGCTGCTCAAGGCCAAGCAGGGAAAGGACACAGGCTTGTCATTAGTAATAAGCGTCTGCAATGCAGCCATGTGCTACCAGCTCTTGGTCATTTTACTACTCTCAATGCAGTAAGGAAGATCTAGGCACTTACTAAACAATTTCTAGTCACCCTGTGTTTAAGGTGATGGCAAGTATGAAGCACCACCTCTAATAAAAACTCTGGATTTTTTTTTTTTTCCCCTTCTACGTACATTCTCAGCTTCCTCTTCTTTTTCTCACTTGTTTTGAGAGGAAAGGTCAAAGAGCAGCCACTGCACCAATAAAATAATTCCTCGCCCAACTCTGCATCAAATCATTCCACCTTCCTCTCACACCTGTCTTGCCCATTTAAGCAGTCAGCTGCAAGGTCGGCTGGTTATCAACTGGATTTTACTATTTGCTGCTAAGCAGTGCTATTTTCAGTTTACTTTAAATATTACCTTTAACACTATTCTGAACAGAACCTGAGAAGAGACTCCCGACAGCAACAGTCCCATGCTTTTGTATACTTACAACTGAGCAGAGTATTTTGTATGTTTTCTCAGCATACAACAAGCCAAATCACTGCTCTGGACAAGTTGTCGGATAAGACCCTCTAGTGTTGGAAGAGGCTATAAAATTACATGTTTTACTGCAAGACTGAAGTCAAAGGACAATCATAGCGTTGAGACTAAAGAAGACTGCCTCTTCTCACCTCGCCCCAGTTCTGTATCCAGCTAAAGACGACCCTTTTGCTAGGAAAGGCACCTCACTTTGGTTCTCTGCCTCTGGCAGCCCCATCATTAGTTTGCTCAGTGGGACACTCTCAACCTGCTCAGTGCCTTATCCTGTCAGATAACCCTGTCAAATAACAAAGACCTCCATGCGTGGAGGCTCCTCAGCCTCTCTGGAGCCCCATTTCAGTATTTGATCCTCTTCACAATGAAGAGATTTTCCTGAGTGGAATTTTCCCTGTTGCTCCTTTAAGGGCCTCATGCCCATAACAATGAAAAACAAACCCGCAAAAAAACCCCCAACCCAACCCAGAAGCCAATACCTAAGACAACCCTACAGGCTTAGACCTAGTTGGGAACTAAACAGATTATCTTAGCGCTGTTCTTTCCGTATAAATCAGTAACCTCAAAAACTTTAGCAGCTGAAAAGCAGCTGCACAGACAGTAAACTTGGTCCATCATCAGCTTTGCTTTCCCTCCCTTCACCTCTGCAGCCCACAACCTCAGGTTCAAGTCCGCCCTTGCTCTCCCTCCTGTAGCAGCCCTCCTCCTGTCACCTCCACCCTCGTCTCTCCCTCTCCCCACCCCTACCAAGCCGCGGTTACCCCTCTCTGCCCATCACCCCTTCCCCTCTTCCCCATAGCCTCTCGTCGCACTTCACAACGAACGGGGACTTCGCCTTCCCACCCCTCGCACCGCCTGTGCGCTACGCGGCCCCGCTCCTGCCCGAGCAGCCTCCTCCCGAGCCCGCCGCGGCCCCGGGCCCTCCCGCCACACAGCTCAGCATGGACGGCAGCTCCACGGCGCCCACGGCTCCCCCTGACAAGAAGAGAGGAAACCC
>NW_009647419.1:5094528-5111503 GCF_000708025.1 Charadrius vociferus | reverse complement strand
GGTGCGGCGCGGTCCGGCGGGGCTGGGGGGAGCCGGGGGTCGGGCTGGTGGCGTCAGCGCGAAAGGGCTGTTTCAGAGAGGGGAGAGGAGGGGAAAAAAAATAAGAAAAAAGAAAAAATGCCGAGAAAGCGGCTTTGAGATCCTATCTCCCACCTCTTCAACTTCTTTTTTTTTTTTTTTTCCTTTTCTTTAAAATTATTTTATTTTAATCTGACTTTGTCCAGGCTCAAGCATCTTGGTGGCCTTCATGCTGTTCGTGACATCCGGGTTTTATTAGTTTTTAATAACAGTAAATGCAGTTACTCATTTATAACACGAATTTGCAGAGCTGCACGTCAGCTCAGAGCTCGGTTTCTCAGTTGAAGTCAGGGCCCAGGTCAATCCTAGCAATAGTATGATGTGTAAATTTGGAGGATTTAGAATACTTATTTGCCTAGCCAAAGCAGGCTCTCAATCTGCTTTGTACTAGATTCATACTATTGTCCTTATTTATTCACTGTGTACCGACTAGTAAAACTAAACCTTCACTAAATCACGTATATTTGGTGAGGTTATACGCCAGAATCTGGAAGAAGAAAGCATAGAGAACCTAACAGATTTAGAAGGAAAGCTCAGACTTGAGCTGGAAACTGGAGAAAAGATTTCACATTGGTCTGTTAGATGCTACTGGAATATAAAGAAGGTAATAGCTTAAATATTAATCATGGATATTAATTTCAAATACAACACAGCATCAGACTGATGCTTTGGGAATGTAACCAGTCAGAGCATCGATGCTGTGAGATCATGAAATCATGACATTCTGCAGCATGTGAATTGCCACAACAGCGGTTACATCTCAACAGCTAACTCCAGGCAGAAAGATTTTGCCATGGTGGTTTGATTGACTGAAGGCTGCAAAGGTATTTCCTTCAACTTTTCTAAAGTGATTGGAAACAAAGATTGAAGGAAAAAGAAATTACTCCCAAAGAGGAGAGAAAGAACATACATTTTGGGTAGTTAAAAGAGATGATCCCCAAACACCCCAAGTTAGTTGAAACCTCTAATGTCTGCCTCAGGTAATATTTTTTATGTTGTTCATTCAGATTAATGTTTATACTATCCCAGTAAAATAAATACTTTGTTCTTGTAGAATAAGTATGTCTGCTACAGACATTGCTGAAGACTTAGGGAACAGTGAGAAGGAATGAAGACTAAAGATCTAATTGAAAAAACATGTTTAGTCACAGCAATGTCACCTGGAACAATGAAAAGACTCCGTGCTTTTTAAAGAAATCAGCCATCCCCTGGATTTTAAAGATTTAAACCCATACCTAATGTTTGCCTTAAAGGGATGAAGATAATGAGACAGGGAAAAGCCTGCTTATTTTGCCTGAATCTGTATTTTTTTTTTTTTGTGTGTGCATGTAGGCTAAGACAAATTACACTTAGATATAAGAAACTCCTGTAAAAAGCTACTTTCCTGTTACCTGCAGTTATCACATGTCCTTGCAGAAAGCATCTGCAATACCAGACTGCTGAGAAACGTGAGTAGGAAAACTAACAATTGGCTGTTAACTATTTGATGTGGTTTGACTCCCCCCGAAGGGCTAAGAGAGGACCCTGCCCAAGTCTGGTTACACCTCACAGGAATGTTTTACTTGAAGCCCAACACCTGATCCCATTTGGAAGCACCAATGGGCTGGCCTTACCTCCTGGCACCTGAGGAATATGCATGTTACATCTGCTTTCAATAAACCAACAAAACCACCGGGCAACTGAGCAAAATATCCCCCAGCTTCCTTCAGGCCAGGCAACAGAAACCTGTAAATAAAGGGAAAGAAACTTCTTCCACCTGGATAGCACTACCAGCCTTAGCAGGATGCACCTACTTCACATGCACATCTCTTCTGCTTTCTATTGTTTCGGCACTAGGCCTTTTAATTAAGTTTTCCAGTTCGGACTTCTGGTCCCAAGATGACTCACAGCACCTGTGTGCAGCAGAGGGCCAGCTGCTTTCGCAAGAGCTTAATAGGCTCGTGTCTCCATTGAAGAGGGCTCTGAAGGTGACATATATCACTTTAGAAACAGAGGTATTACTTTAGAATAATTCTGCTTTCCAGAAACAATCAAAGGTAACTTTTTCAGTATGATGACATATGCTAGTGTTATCTACATGAATGTTTTTGGAGGAAAAAAACCCCAGATCAGAGTAAACTCTGAACAAGCACATTTTCATTGTGCCCATCTAGAACCTATTATCAAATTTCAGAAGACTGAACAACTCCTCTTGATTTAAGTCACTGTAATAAAAGAGAGGTCATTTTCCTAGAGATAGAAAGGTATTCATCGAATAAATTCAAATCTTTTGGGAGGGAAATACCAATGAAAGATGTCTTTAAAACCTGGGTCTGCTGGATTTCTGTTATATTTATTAATGGTTTTATTATTATTAAAAATTAACTTGACCTTTCATCAGTGTTAATGTAAGAAAAGAACAGCTTGGAAATAGCTAAGTGAAGCATTAAAATTACACTATCCATATTCGAAAGGAGCTGGGGTCCTTTCAGTTTGATAAATACAAAGCAATGGGGAAGCTTTTTTTCCACTTAAGAATTTTGTTTGTTGAGGCAAACACCTCTTTTTCTGTAGCTGAAGGACTGTGAATGCTATTTAAAATGCAGGACTTTGTAACTTCCCTCTTGTTCCTTTACGTCTAGGCTGGACAAAACCTCTCAGATGTATTGAGGAGAAGGTACCTTGCAGTTACACTGCGACACGGGGATTATTGTACTGCTATGAGCATTGAGCATTATTAATGCAATTTACTATATTTTGAGGGCAAAACTGCATTTTGAAAAAGCTCAGTGTCTCTTTTAATAACCTCCCCTGATAATCCTTTTCTGTGGAAACAGCGTAACTAGTGGCTTGCCACAGGAGGTTCCCATGGGTGAAAGAAAAAGCCTTCGCAACAGTTCAGGCTTCCCGGTGCCTGGGAACTCTATCACCACTAGCCTTGTATATGCAGAAGGTCACATCCCTGTCCCACGTGAGACTGAATGCTTCGTCTCTGAAGCTATCTAAAGAGAAAAATCTGTTTCATGGAGAAGCTACACGTTTCTGCTCTGACATTTGCTGAGTAACAGACATTTTCCTATGCTGCCTTATGCACTATCCTGAACAATGTTATCAGTTTTCAGCGCAAGTTATGCACTTTGTGCTTCTCCGTGACCAGTAATTATTTGCTTTTATAAACATTGTCTTTTGCAATAAGTTTGTTTATCAGGTAACAACTCTTGGAAACAACTGCAGTGCAGATAGGTCTAAACTCTTAGAGGGAGTTGCTGCCCCGTAGAGGGGCTGTGCGAGAGTTGCCCAGGTACCTGAAAGGCTGTCAGCTCTTCTGTTTTGTAACTGTAGTGTGCTGCAGCAGCGAATATACTTTGGCTCATTTTTTTTTCTTTACAAAGCCAAGAGGAACTGTCAGTAAAGATCTTTCCAAGTTCAATAAAAGCTAAAGTGTCTGACCTGCGTACCAGCACCTATGAAGTTATTCAAATATATCACTTAGAAATTTGAAATACGTGTTTAGGAAATGAAGCAGAAGAATTTTAGTGTTGAATCACTGAATGTGGATGGTGTTTGCAGAATTTTAATTTATATAGATACCTACTTAACTCAAATAAAAATTCATCTAAGAGAAATCCTTCTGTAGACCTCCTGGGGAAAAAAAAAAGGTAGCTCTGAGCAGCATTACGCGAACAACCGTTACAAACACATAAGCTACAACTGCGATTACAAGCACGTTCATTTTTAGAAGGGAGGTCATCTTGCCTTGCAGCTATATATACTTCAGTATCTTTGGAGAAGCTAAATCATCTGAATTGTACCTGGACTTTAGGAAGTCGGTAATTTAAGCATCTTGGTAATATTCAAAATGATCTTACAGTATTCTGTATCAGAACATGGCTACAGCAAATGCTCTGTATATGACAGATGAATGTACAAAACTTTTAAATGTGTACTGCATTAGGAAGCAGAAGAATTTCTTCTGGTTACAAAGTTGTTGAAGGATTCATGCGATCCTGTGTTAATTTGTGAATCTGACCCAGACATTCCTATATTGCAAAATCTTAGAAGTATAGAAATATAAAGGTCATTTGCAGTTATGTAATATAATAGGAAACACCTTTATTACAGTTTGAATTTCTTACCACAATCTCTGACTCCTAATTCAAATTTCTTAATTGAAAACCCCCTGTTCAAGAATACGTTGTTAAGAATTGTATTTTGGACTATAGAAGGCTGCTCGGGCGAACAAAATGAAAAGATGCCTGCACAAAGGAAACAATGGTAAGAAATGCTCTGTAAAGCATTCAATTTCTCTCCTCGTTTTTTGCAAGAATAAAGTAGGAAGCTATGAATCACAGAATGAAGGAAGGAAAGAGTAAAGCCCAATTATTATTTATTAAGTAAAATTGACAGAAATATCACTCTCCTCTATCCGTCTTCTGTAGCGGTAGCTTTTTTTATGTGAGGAAATTATTTGGAAATCACTTTATTCAATACCTTCTCACCAAGGGAAACCTTGATACAGAAAAGGAAAACTGCCTTGTACAATTTGATATATGTCTTGTGCAATGATCATAATGCTGGTCTTTTCTAAAGAGATGGAGATGATTTCTGTCTCCTGTGCTGCTAGACACCTAGTAGGTGGGACCTGGATTCCCTCAGTAAAAGGCTTCGCAAACGCCAAGACAAGCATTTAGTAGCTTGTCTGCAGCATCTGATGGGTTTTTGAGAAAAATATCCTTTGAAGAAGGACAAGATGTGTCTCTCGAGAAAGAGGTGGTATTTTATAGTCTAGCATTTTGGTTGAGTAAGTGACATGGGGGACCAGTTTCACAGGTTTCCCATGTGCTATCATGGCTAGAGGGAGAGACAGGGGTTAGGATTAAATTCTCTAGATCATAAATATGCATGTTAAATCCTTTCCATTTCCATCGCCATTTGCATTACAGTAATTTTTACTTTTTGTGCTCACTTGCCCACTGAGAAGGAGATCACAAACTGTTAGTCACAGTGTCTTTTCAGGCCATAGCTTTTCATATCATAAACATCCCCCCAAAAAAGAGGCTGACCCTAACCATCATTCATTTCCATTGCTAGACAGCCTGCTCATAAGTCATCTGCAGCTGCAAGGAAGAAGGGCAATTATCTGTTTAATGTAGTTCTCTGAATTACCACGTCTGTAAGGCAAATAGTGATTCTGCCTTTGAGTATCTCTTCACAGAAATCACTTTGGTGATTAGCCAGCAGACTTTGAGAAATTAATATTAGGAGTTTTAATTAGCTAACCTCTTAAACAACCGCTTGCCTAATCTGAATATCAAATATAAACACTGGTAGGAGGAATTACTGATTAGTGAATATATGCAGGAAGCTGCTGACAGTTTATCTGTTAAGACATGCTGCCAAGATTGCTTTGGAAAAATGAAACGTAAGGTAAATTGGAGGAGTCAACCTGTTGATATTGTAAGACATTAGAAGCTGCAGATCCACAAGGGAAGTCTGGTAGTTGGGGAAGGGGGAAAGGCAAGGGGTCGGAGAAGACCTGCTTTAACTTCAGGTGTGACATTTTGTCCTAGAAAGATAAAAAGGTAAAGTTTTCCTAATATCCAGAGAGTAGAATCACATTTCCCTGGAGATGAATGAGGTTTAGGGGGAAAAATACTGATTACTATTTGTTATTTAAGGTGAATGTTGGAACTGACAGTAAGGATAAATTTTGGGTGAGATCTCAGTATTTATGAAAAATGATAAAATACTTTTGCTGAAGATTGAACCTCACCTGAATGCTGTGAAGACTATCTTGATTAATAATAAATAATACAAAAATTTAAGTCAAACAATAGGCCTATCAGCAAGATACAGATTAAATTAAGTCCCGAAAAACTGGCAGAACACAACCACTGATCCTTTTAAACATTTGGGAATGTGAAGATAGTGGAAGTTGGACAAGTTGGGTCTTGCATTCCTGGATATCTGTAAATTAGTAGTCATCTAACTAATACATTAGTTGAGTCATTCCTTTATTAAATAGCCAATGCAGTAAATCAGAGATTGATCAGATATCCCCAAGGACCTTATTAGCATATATTTATATCTAATAAATTAGAAATCGGAATGGAAATAAAGGGGCATAAAAATAAGTCATACATGTTAGCAGTTGTTTATTTCCCAATCCTAATCTCTGCTATATAAGAATTATGTGGCATTTCTATTTCTAAAATCTATTTCTGGATTTGACCTTTATAGTAGACTGTTGCTAAGTTAAAAAAAAAAAGTTTTCCTGAATTTCTAAGAGTTAATCTATGCAGGTTTCTTTTGTGCTCTAAAGGCAGCATTAAACACTGGAAAAGGCATCTCTTTTGGCTTTTATGCAACTAGACTTGCCTCAGGAATACCCTGCTTGTGTGGTGCAGATATAGGTACCACATCTGAGAATGTCCGGTGTAGTATGTATGATGTCTGCCCGAGGACTATAAATAACACCAGAGGCTTCTGAAGAAATCTGATCAAGAGACTTATAACATCTGTGCAGTTACACTCCAATATTAAAAAATCAGCTTAAACATAACTATAATTAAAACTGTTGCTTGCACATGCTATACACTTGATTTTCAGTACTTGTGTCAACAGAATTATACTTACATACTGCTGTCAAATGTTCTTCCAAACTATCAAAAAAGTAATGAATTAGTTTAAATATTAAAATTAGATATTTATTAGATATAGTCAGCAAATGAGATTACTGAATAAGAAAACTGTAGGTCTTTCCATCAAATATTTCACCTTGAAAATGAATTTTCTAAATTTCTGCTGAACGATTTTTACTTACAACTAACCAAAATCTAGAGGCAGAAACAGAAGGTGCAGATAAAGAAAATTATGCTATGGAATTAACAAATGTTTTAAGTTAAAGTTTAGCTGAAATCTTACCTTCTTGGCACAAGGTCATTCCAGTCAGTAGTTTCGTGAGATTTAGCAGCTTGACCAGAAAACAAATTCCTTTCCCTGACATTTGCAAGCTTTTCCCCATAGTTTTTATTAACTCTGCCTATTGTTATATAAAAGCTCATCATACAGCCATGCTCTAGACTTCTCATGAATCATCAGCTGAGAACAAACACTTCTATGAAAAGTGAGTGTCTTGACATACTGGCAGATCAATGACTCCCAATTAATGTGTTCACTCTGAAGCAGCAGAAAAGAACATGCCCTCCCTTGTCTTACCTGCTTGAACTTACCTCTGAAAATCAGAGGAGACGGGTAGGGAAATTCTCCTTGGTGACAGTTCCACTGAGTGAGGAAAGAATAATACAGATGAGGGATGCACCCTCTGAGCTAATTCTGGACATGTTCTTCTTTACATTCCCAAACAAAGATCTTCAAGAGTTAGGCCACTGCTTTCACAGAGACTAGTTCAATGCCATATTTCAAGTATGTGTGTTTTTTTGATCATCTGTTAAATATTTGTGTTTAGTCGACATGGCATTCTTGTCTCTGTCAATTCAGGGACCACAATACTGTCTCACAACTCAAACAGCAGCATCTTGAATGGCAAATGAGCATAAAACAGTTCAGGCAGTAACTTGTTCAGTAACTTGAAAAAAAAATGTTAGAGTTAATTTAGGCATTTGAATGCTTGTTACAATATCCTGGATGTATAGAGCGTTGCTGGGAGTAAAAGGTCTTGAATTGAGGTCTTGAATTCCTATACATTATATCAGCTGGGAGGAATAATTTATGGTGATTCAAGTAATTAACTGCTCCTTGTTAAATGTTTGAAGAGCTGGCTGTCACCAAATTAAGTGTAAGAATTTACTATCCCACAGAGAAATACTTTGTGAATATTTTTAAAGCATGCAAAGACAAAAATGGAGCCTTCTGAAGAGATAGGAGATTGTTGCTGTCACAAAACATAGATTATTTCTGTAAACTAACTGGAAATCTATATAGAAATTAACATTAATTGTAACCTGGAAGTAATGAGCTAATGCATGGTATTGAGGAAACAGAATGGAACAAACCCCCAGACAGACTCACAGGAGATGGGAAATGGCAATAGGACTTTGACAAACAGATGCTCTTAAGAATCTGATGCAATATATGAAATAGTTGAGATCATCAATATACTATTCATCTCTATTCTTGAAATTATACAGGATGGAGAATAAAATCCTCTTCAGTGTAAGTTATATAATTCAGCACATTTTAATTTGCATCTTCCCTGGTATTTTCCCATATAGACTTTCACTTGTAAATGTGGCAACGCACATCTTCCACCTGTGGAGGCATTCACAGGGTTACACATTGTTTCCCCATTGTAATTAAGCTGAAAGGCCAGTCCAGGAAAAAATCTTTAGGAATAAATACACCATAGTTCTTATGCTGTTTTTTGGATATGACCTTTTCCCCTCTCTGTGCCTACAGCAAGTAGACTGGGAGTATGCGGGAATGCAGGAGGGGAAAAAGCCCAGACAGCTGACCCAAACTGTCCAAAGGGTTATTCCACACCATATGATGTCATGTTCAGCACCAAAGTCTTGGGGAAAGGAGAAGGAAGGGGGATATGTCTCCTTACTGCATCTGTCTTCCCAAGCAATTGTTATGTGTGTTGAGGCCCTTCTTTCCAGGAAGTGGGAAGAACATCTGCCTGCGAGTGGGAAGCAGTAAATAAATTCCTCAATTTGTTTTGCTTGTGTGTGCAGTTTTTCTTCACTTATTAAACTGTCTTCATCTCAACATATATGTTTTCAGCTTCGACTTTTCCAATTTTCTCCCCCATCTTGCTAGGGCAGGGGAGAGTGAACAAGCAACTGGGCAGGTACTTAGCTGCTCTTCAGGTTGAACCCACCACAAATACTGTCATCAATTTTTTGATTACTTGGAGCAAAACCTCTTGCAGTTGCGGTCAGATTCATCCCCCCTCCCAAGTCTGTGCATGTATAGTTCTGTAGTACAACTTTTAACGTTTACAATTTCTGTGGATTTTTACCTAAGACCTTACCTGGTTTGTTGTATTTGAATCTAACTAAGTCTACAGAGGAGAGAGAAGAAACTTATTAGTTAACTGCATGTGGAGATCTTGCTTTTTGTTACTCTGATGATTATTTTGTATCTATGCATTTTTTTTTTCCCATATGCCACAGCCTTTCTGCAAGAGGATATCCTGGGATGGCAACCTCCAACAGAAAGCCATAGGATTCTAACTCAAGAAGAGCCTTTTACCATCCCATCAGATGCCCCAGGACTTTATCAAATAGTAGCTGCACTTTGCCACAGCAGATGCATTTGATCGCTCTTAAACTGCAAAAGGAAGAACATAGTCTATTCATGGGGTGTAAGTGAAAAACTGCGTTGCCAAATAAAACTATCTGAAGGAAGAACAAATTTTACGCAGATTGTTAAAGAGATAGTATAGACTGCATATCTTGTTTAGTATGACATGCATAGAACTAGTTTAATGCTAATTATGCCTGGAGAATACATGGATGTTCATCAAGTTAATCACAGAATAATTCTGTGACAGCCACTCCAAGGATTCCAGTCTATATTTCAGAGCTAAGATGAGATGCAGGAAAATAATTGTACTTGTAGGTATCCTGGTTCTCTCTTTAGTTACGAAACCATCCATATTAATTAGCTGGCACTGTTCTACTTCTGTAGCTATGTTCCCACACAACTAAACTGGACAGAGAACACCCTGGTCTCTGTCAGATATTCCAGACACAAACATTCCTGGTGTAGTTTTGCTTAATCTACATAGTTTAACAAGAACGAGTGAACCCTGAGAAACCCCAAGCAAAAAATATGGATGAAATATACTTTTCTGTCTTAAACATGAAGTTTCCTGCAGAATCAAAGAAAATAATGTATGTATCATGCAGAATCCAGGAATGTTTTAAAACTTGTATCTAGGAGAACTTAATTTTTGTTATGTTCTATATTGTCTTCTGTTGTCATCATACGTCACTGAAACACAAGCTAAAAGTTGTATATGAGAAAGAATGTGAAAAAGCCGTTTTTCTCTTTTAAGGTTTAACAACATTTTATTTTACATTAATTGTGTTATTAAAGCAAATACTCCATTTGAAAGAAATGTAATGGAAACAAAGAGTAAAATCAGTGAACTTATTTTGAAAACTTTACTTTAAAACTATCACCAAATAGCCAAGACCAACTGAATTTACTGGAAGCAGAGAAAAAAATTCATTAAGCCAAGATTGAAATCAAAGTTCTAGTATAATGACCAATGACCACCAAATAAAAAGCAGCAGAAGAATTACACATGTAATTGGTTACATGTGCCATATATTCTGTTTCTGTTATGGTATGAAAAAAAGTTTACTTGATGTCACACAGGAGAGCCACTCCTCTCAATATCCAGTGGTCTGGAGACACTACTGTCCTTAAATAGATCACTGTAATATAGTTCAGATCTGTCCTCTTCGGCTTCTTGTAAAGAGGACAAACATAGAGCTTGGAATCCTTAGGACTGGTTGTATTAACAGCAAACATATGCACCACAGGCAGCTGGAGAAAAAGAATCTTTGGTGTAGATTCAATGAGTTTGCTATTTCGTCTGTCCCAGCCTGCCCCTTCCAAGTATAGCCCATAGACATATACTCCTTCCTGTGTGGACAGTAAGCAGATACATTACACAAAATAAAGCATCTGTTTTATAAAATGAGTAACTGGCTTAAAACATTAAAAGGAATGTATGTTTTACAGTAAAAAATATCTGACATTGCATCTTTTCAAATTATTTAATTTTGAACTATAATATCATCCTTTTTCGGCAGATAATGCTACTGAAATCGATAGCAATAAAAGTGTTTAATAAAGCCCATACACTACACAGTTTCATCTAAAGTTTACTATAAATTCCAAAAATCAAGAAGTGATACAATAAAATGGTTCTCTTAATAAAATATTTTTGTAACTGCAAAATAAAAAAATTAAAATCTTCATGCTTATTTTTATTTATCTTCTATGCTGAGCAAAACCAGTGAGGTGAAGACAATAGTAACTTTTTCCTCTAGCAATCCAAAATGACTGAATGATACACAATATAAATTAAATACCAAAAATTAATACTGAAACATCTTTGCATGTCATACATACAGAAGGAGGTGCTGTAATTTCTTCTTTGTTTTGCTTTAGCACTTCATTATGTATTGTAACTGTATCTAAAGCCCAGCCTTTATGTGATCGAGTTGCTTCTTGTCTCATTGCTGTCAGGAATCCTTGAGAAATTAAGCCAGAGATTTAGTATATATCTCATATGACAAAAAAAAAGCCCTTGCTCTGCTATCTGCATGGCTCTGCACTGAGTATTATAGACAGATATTCAGAGTTCTACTGAAAATGAGCACCTTGACTAACAATAGCAAACTTTGCTTTTGGACCAAAATAGAAACAAATGACAAAAGTGGTATAGAATGCATTACACTGAAAAAAATATTTTTAAATGGCATATAAAATAATGTACTTTTTTAATATACGGAATTATTCAGTTAACAACTGTTTGCTCAGAATACTGATTTACAAATTATCATTAGGCAATCAACTACAGGATCCACAGTAGATTTGTATTTCAAGAAGGAATTTGAAGGCAGACAAGATATCAATTATGTGAGCTGATATTTATGTAAAAGCAACTTAGGACAAAGGCAATTTCTATTTTAATGAAAAATGTAGAAAACGAAAATAAATTTTGCCAGTGAAAAACAGAAAAGGTGTATCTGAATGTGATAATAAAAATAACTATACATGTGTGGGGCATCTAGATAAGGCAGTGCGTATGAAGGATGAAAAATTTATGTTTTGTTAGTGAATAAAAGGGAGAGTGATTACTGTAAAGACTTAAAGATGAAATGGCATCAGTTCCTTCTTGATGGGGCATATAGGAAAAGATGACTAGTGTTTTGTGCACTGTCAAGTATCTACATGGAGGTGAAGCCACTGACTAAAATACTGACAAGCCAGGAGGGAAATCCTGAAAGTACATGGGCATGCAGTAGAAAACAGCATTTCAAGATTTAAGAAGTGGTTTAACATGCTAATTAGGACAAAGCCAATTAGAAGCTAAGGTATTTGTCACAGCTAAAATATTCATATGTGATGTAAATACAACTAATGTTGTAGTTAAAATGAACGTGTATGCATTTCTCAAATATCATACACTGATAAAAATAAAACAGTGTGATCTAGGCTTCTAAATTTTGCTGAAAAATACTTATATTCTATAATCTGATATTTGCTTTTTTCATAAGCCTGTTCATTCCAAGTGCCACGTCTACTGAATGGAATATCGCACCACCACTAACATACATTCTTCCTTAATAATAATGATTTATAGCAGACAAACACTGATAATTACTAAAAAATCACAACAGGTTTAAATATAATTATTGGTGTTACTTTATAGTACTATAAATAGATTTTTCCACTAAACTGATAAAAAACATTCCTCATGTTTTAACATTATAATGTGTTTGCCAATGCTATGTTAGATTTAGAGCCTGATTCACCAGTGCAATCAGTTTAGATTTTCCTGCAATGGCAGCACAGGATAGTCCAATTTCTGATTTGCCTCACACCAATCAATTTTTAAACTTTACTGTATGATTTGATTTAGTCAGAGTTTCCTGGTGAGCAGTATTACAAATACAGTAACTGTACTTATCTCACCCCTAGCCGTAGCAAACCTTTTGCACTGAGCAGACTTCTTTCTCCACCTACAGGACTATTTTTTTGGAACACAGAGGTGGAAGTGATCACCAAGTTCGAGACCATGTGTGCCTCAGGTTTGTTTGTTTTTAGGCTAAATATTTTCTTTGGTAAAAAGAATCTGGTCCGTTATCTTCTTTTGCACCTCCGTGTATACTGCTCTTGAATCACCAGAGAACAGTGTGCTTACCAGCTGTGTCATTTATGATATAAATGGAATGGTGTTTTGACTAGCATCTCAATACCACCTTTTAATGATAATTTGGATGTGTTCCAGGCACCTCAACTGCTGAGAGTGACTCCAAAAAGAACTTTGACATTAGACAGATAACTGCTATAAATTCTGGTACACGTTCATAGAATCACACCACAGCCCAGGTTGGAAGGGACCTTGAAAGATCACCCGGTTCAACCTTTCGTGGGAAAGAGAGCTTAGATTATCTAGCACCTTGCCCAATTGCATCTTGAAAACCTCCAGCAATGGGGACTCTACCATGTCCCTGGGGAGGTTGTTCCAGTGAATGATTTTTCTTATTGTAAAAAAATTCTTTCTGTTGCTACTGTACAGCATATATATTGCTCTAGATTAAAGCTCTTCCATACGCACAACTTACAGTTTGGAATAAGTTAAACAGTCTGAAAGCACAGGAAAAGCATATTTTCTTTAAAAGCTGTATCATTATCATTAAGTATATTTTCTTTTGAAGATGTATCATATCATGCTACAATATGTCAACAAGATAAAGCATTTTATTTGTTAGCTACACGTTTTCCTTCTTGTAATATAAAAAATGTGTTTATAGGTCAGACTAAAAGACCATCTGTACAAGCATCCTGTCTCTAACACTAGACAAAGGCGGATGCTTAGTGAAATAATATTACAACAGGCAAAATGGCACATAAATCCTCTCTCTTCGATATTCTTCCAGATTCTAGCAACCTGGAGCTTAGGGACCTCCCAACTCGAAGGTTAAGTTTGGACAGTCATGTTTATTGCTACCATTGGACCTGTTTCCCATGACTTTATCTAATCTCTTTTTTGAATCCACTTATCTTGGCTTCTGTGACATATTTTGAGAGTGATGAAAACATTTTTTCTAGGTGTCATATTAAATTAGATATGTAGTAAGAACCATTAAATTATGATTAAATACATTATTACTCAAGCCCTTTCAGTACCTTACCTTGTGGATTAAAGAACCCAGTTATCCAAAACACATTTGGTCTTCCTTCAAATATCCAAGTAGAGAATTGATTATTTCTTTCCAAAAGTTCAGTAAACCAGAAGCCCAGTGTTGAAGAATCCCAGGATACTCTTTTCCATACTTGAGGAATTCGAGCATCATACATATTATCAAGTGCATCTCTCAAATTCTGAAGGAATGAAATGACAATATATGAACTAAAGCAATCAAGGTAATAGTTTAAAATAAAATATTCCACACGTAGTAAATACACTTTTACTTGCCTCACTCATAACAATAGTTCCTTCTATGGCTAATTTAAGATCATTCAAGCTGTTGCGGAGTATTGTGATCACCTTTTGCATTCGGTCAATTTCTTGCCGAAGAAAAATATTCATAGAGTTAAGTTGTCCCATTTTAATGAAACGAGCTTTTACCTAAAATATAGGGGCACAGAAAAAGGAGTTTAATTAAATCTGAAATGTTGAGATACTGTTTTCATATATGACATCTTAACTTTCTTGTGTTCAGAACAGTAAATAGTAGGCTTGTACTTCACATTATTCAAGTAACTCTTACCCCCTTAAAAATATTGCAGTTTTTATTTATATTTATAAATATATTTATATTTATACTGTTTATATTTATACTGTACAATTATTCATGATTTTGCTAGAATAGGACTTCACTCAGAAGGCCCAGGAGACTGCTGTCACAAAAAGTCAACACTGATTTTTTTTCTGTGTTTTCACATGCAGCTTTGGAAGTCCAAGCATAGTCTCCATGACATATCTCGATGATCAATTGTTAGATGTCTTGATTTTAAATAAAAAAGCCTCATATCAATTCACACTGATAGCGATAAAGATGTTGGTTCCTTGCTTGAATCTGCTACTAGGTATACAATCGTTCTTTACAGTTCAGGGTTTCTTTTTCAGAATGTCTTACATGAAAACTCAACAGAGAGAACAGTAAGAAAACAACTAAGATTAGCTTGCCTCATGGGGTATGTAATCTGGAGGAAGTTTCTCTAACATGTCTTCAGCTAAACGATAAACAATTGCTTCACGAGTTTCTCCAGCTCCTGCACCACTTTCTTTAGGCTGAATGTTGGTAATAGTATCTAGAATATCAGCTGCTGTATTACTTTGGTATCTGAGAGGATAAGAAATATGTTATAAATTACATGGGATTTTTTAATAGTTAAAAGGATACTTTGCAGAACACACAACTTGAAAGTTGAGAAAAAAAGCTATACTGCCTCACCAGGTTAAATCAAAACTCCTAGAAGAAATTGTTTTCCTTTGTGTCCTGTGCTAAGCTGAACACACCGATAGTGAACAACGTGTGGCTTTCCATGTCTGTAAAGAATATGAACTTCCTTCTACACACCCTGTTATACACTTGCTGTTTTTCTAATTCAGGGCTAAGAAGAAGAAAGAGTTCTGCAGGCTGCTTCTCAACCTTTGAGAATGTGAGGTGGCAGAAAAACTTATCATATGATTTCTAGGGATTCTAAGGAAAGGGAAGAAAACAGCACATGCCTGAACTTCTAAACAGCTATTTGCTGGGAAGAAGGAACAAAAGTTTTGTAACAAGGAAGAATATTTCCCTCATTTAGTTGCTTCTTAAAAGTGGAATTCAGAAGAAGGAGAAGATGGAGGCATAACTCTGCAAGCTGTGCCTTTATTAAATAGTAAATTCATTCTGCCTTGAGGTATTTCAGGATTAATGATAAAAGCTGCTAGATTTACAACGTTGTAGATTAAAACCTTCTATTTCATAGTACAGCATGGGCAGTGCTAATGTAAATTTATGTTCTGAGTCAATACAAAAAGTGAATTAAATTCATGTGGCATTTGATGGTAAAAGATAGTAGACCACGTCAGTCCTTCAACACAAGCAGAATTATAGGAGCACTTTTGTTATAATGCTATCTAGTGGCATAGAGCTACAAGAGGCAGTAAGAAAGAAAATATAACAGTGTATGTGTTGGTACTGCAGTGCTGGCATTGCCTACTTTTACCTTATGGAATCAGCCACATGAGGAACATACAGCCTGAGTGTGACTCAGTACATAAATTTATACTGACTCAAAGCATAATTTTGCATGTCAGTTTTACTTTTCGACCTTCATATGACACCCATCTCCTTCTATTACTTTGTAATACATAATTATATAAGAAATGAAACCAAGGATTGTGCCACAGGATAGAACACGTGAAGTCCTAAAGACTTCAACAACCTATCATAGTTTGATAGCTGGAGTCTCTGCCATCAAGAATTTTCTTTACTGGAAGTTAAAATAAGAACAAAAGCAGTTTTACAGAAACATTACCTCAGCTTTGCGTAGAAAACAGCAACGTGGTATTCATAACCTCACATACAGCAGAGGACGATGGGAGAGTCTGCTCTGTCTTCAGCTGGTTAATAACAGCTTGCAGTAACTTTACAAAAATTCAGTTAGATTTAAGGCTTCCGCAATTTGAGAAGAGGTTTTGACAGAAGATCGTCAGAATTCCTTGCCTGCTTAGGTGTTAACTATGTTGCCTTTGCAGAGCCTATGGTTCACATAGCATGTTAAAAACAGTCGTAATGACTTCAGGTGTTAAACCCAAGTGGATTAAAGTATTAACATTCAGTGAAGTCTTAGAGTTGGAACCAATGGGTCAGGCTTTTGGCTGAACAGGAAGAGTGTCCCACTAAACCAGTGGGAGACAAGGTCTTTCTTGTCCCCAGTAGCATGGAGACATCCTGGCTGTCTCAGGGTTCCAATTCTAGCTGTTCACCTTCTGCATACTCCAAGATGACTTGATAGGATATTTTAAGGAGAATTTGAATTCAGCTTTTTATGGGATTGTATGGGATGCTAATCCATTTGGCCTGTATGCCACAGATGAAATTCAGACAGAACATGTGCATAGTTGCCTATAACAAACTGTGATAAGACACAGAAAAACGCATGAAGCTGTTGAACATTTTCCTAAAACTCTAGAGAAATACATACAAAGAAA
>NW_009647419.1:5070633-5094517 GCF_000708025.1 Charadrius vociferus | reverse complement strand
GAAGCAAGTGGAAGAAAAACTCAGTACTAGAGAGACATGAAAGAGTTGTTCGTACTCACTAAAGCTCCCCCCACACTGTTAGTCTCAAGTTTCCTTCTAAAAATTAGCCCTTCTACAACCCTAATTTTGGATCTGAAGCATGTCTTTTTAGGACTTCGTTTAGTTCACTGTTAAATCTTAGCTCTTCTTTAATCAGTTCTGGAAGGGAGGTCTTGCAAGTATCAGAGAATGACTTGAAACAGAACTTACTCTTGGATTCTTTTCTTCAGAAGTATACATTTACAATGGTAGGTGCTAGGCAGAGTTGCCAATAGAACTGTGTACTGCTCCCACGGCATGCTTAGAATACTGGGCGTTTGATATGGCATTGGCCTCTCAAATTTCAGACTGAAAAATTGTGGGAATTTTTTTTTGGTCCAAAAGTGTTAGAAGATATTATGTTTCCAGAGCAGTTGGGCATTTGAATAACTTTTGTTTTGTTTAAAAACCCCAAAAGTTGTTTTAAGAAACAATAAATGTGGACATAATGAAAACGCAATAATTAATGGCAGAATTCTTAAGAACTTCAGTGAAAAAAATATGATGATTATTTCATATACATGATATGAATGATATCCTTCAACAGGGCATATAACATTAGAAAGAAATAAAAGCCAAGCTGTTACACACATTATTTGGAATGAAAAAGTGAATTAAGTCAAAGATAAAATTTTAAATGGAGTTAGTACTTGGTGAGGTTGAAAAGCCTCTTTTAAATAATGGGAATTGTGGGAGCGTACTTAAGAGACAATGGACATATACTGAACCAGCCATGTAAGGAAGCGGACTGGCTGTAGGCCCTCGCCCTTGGAGTCACCTTGAGGAGAGAAAAACAGGAGTGACAGTGATTGTTTCACACAAACTGAGAAAAACAAGCCTGGAGGAGGTGGACGAGCAGGTGGAATAACAGAAATTAGACAAACCAATCAGGAAAGAAGCTGAGTCGCGCATGCTCGCCTCATGCACAGGACTATTAACCAATCAACTAATGCGGGAACGCATGTAGGGATAGATAAATTGTATATAAGGGACAGTAGAATATCAATAAAGTGGCTTCTGTATGATTCACATTGGACCGTGTGAAGTCCAGTTTCTCTCCTCAGGGAATGGCAGGACTAACAGCAACAAAAGATTGTAATTACATCCAAAGGTGTGCTGTAAACAAAATGACAATCCAGAGAATCATTTAACAAGTGTACACAAAATAATTATATAGTACTTGGAACAGAAGGCAAACATTAGAAACTTTCTCTAGTTGAACTGTATAGAACCTTGTATCATGTGTTCATATAAAAGTTTTATAATGCTTTCAAATTTTAAAAACGTTTTTAAAACCGTGATGAGTAAGTAATACAAATTTTGTCAGCTTTAAAAGAACATGTGAAATGTAGCTGAAGATACTGCATTCATAATCATGTACATGCACATCAAGTTTTGACTTCAATAGTGAAATTCACACGAATCCTAGATTTCCTATGAAAAATATACTTTACTTAAGCATTTCATAGTGATTTGTTTCCAAATACTATAAGAAAGAGTCTTTGTTTTCAAATATGTTGAGACCTACTTACGTAATATCAGCATTAGGATGGAGACCAAAGACTTTTGGGCTGTCCATGGCAGGGAGTGACTGGATGTATTCAAAATACTGTTCCAGGGTTTTGCACACTGGAATTTTATATCCAGTGTGAAAACAGAAAGTACTGTCAAACATCTTTTCATTAAACCATACCTGTGAAAAATCCAGAGGGGAGAAAAAAAAAACAACCACAATTAATTGGCTACTCAGGTTTTTTTTTTAAAAAATCTCATTTTTATTCTTGGAGAATTAGAGTTCTTGTTTTAGCTACTACTTCTAATTTTACTTGAATACATGAGTAAATAATGAAACGCTATGTCTTCTAAGTCTGAGTTCCAGCTGTCTTTTTAATAGTTTCTGCTCCTCACTAAAGAGAAACCAAGGGGGAAAACCTCACTGCCAAACAATGATGTTTTGAAAAATTCATTTTACTCTGAAGAGTCTTATAAACTGGTGAAGAAGTGCATATTCAGCAGAAAGAAGGTCTCCTGATTTCTGTATTGCAGCTGCCAATAAAAATGACAAATAACTGTATTTTCAAGGTCTCTCACCCTTGCAAAGCAGTTAAGAAGACGCTTATCAAAGTCATCTGTGACTCGGCCTCCATATTGTACTTCTCCAATCATGTAGCGTACTGTGTTCCATGATATCCCCTGGATGCAAGAAAAGTAAATAAAAGACTGTAGTTATAATATGTAAGAAGAAGGTATCCAGCCTGTAATTTTGATATCATTTGAAGCTCATAAGGCTCTGAAATGTAAGCTGAAAAACATCATTGTTGAAAGAAAAAAAAAATACTTTATTTCTAATGTATTTTCTGAGCTCAGCTCTACAATTTTATAGTAGAGTAGGGCTTGGATCCTGCTATTAGAAATATATCTCATTATTTCTTCTGTGACTTGAAATGACTCCGCCCCTTCCAGTTTCTCATCTTTCTCTATTGACAAAGTGCTACCTTGCACAGAATGGCTATTCTATTACATTATTCCCTGACAAATAATAGAAGACCAAATGGCAGCCACAGAGAAGTTTGATTGGCTCTGTTAAACTCTGTAAATATTTTAGCTCCCTTTCCAAAACAGGTATTGTATAGACCTGTTACTATTTTAGATATCATACTGAAAAAATGAGATCAAATTCTGAAGTTCTTAACTGTCATGTATTTTTACGTGGATGATAGCACACAAAATATTCCAGCTTGACTGTCTTACAGAGAATCTGAAACTTTGATCATTAGAAGCTGCACTGAAAGAAGAGCAATGAATAAGCTATTAGAAATAGTAACATGAAGAAAAAAACAATTACAAATGCTGTACAAAACAATTAAGTATACTGTATGCAAATTTTAGTCTTCACCTTCTTGATGTCACATTCGTCTAGGTGATTTTGTATAAACTGAACACTGGCTGTAAAGTCTGCTGAATTAAATTCATAGGGAATATTCCAACCCAAAGGCCCAAACTTCCGTCGTTCCTTAGGAATACAATAAAAACCAAATATGTTTATGAAACAACATATAATTGTATTTCATTATTAAAGATCAATAATAACAATAATAATAGTGGAGTAGAGAACTGAAGAAGGAAGCTAGCCTAGGAAACAGTTGTGCGTGTCATACGCATCAGTAAAAAACGAAGTTTATTATTAAGTTATACCATGGGATAAATATTTATAGAAAAAGCAACAGAATCATTTATTGCTACCTTTACTAATCAATGTATCAGTCATAGGTTTGAAACGTCTCATGTCTGTGTGGATGATCAGATTTTAATATTAATTAATTTAAAGAATTACCAAAGCTCTGGATCTTCAGCACACTCAATGCTGAGTTGTACAATTTTTTGCTTTTTTTCTACATATATGGTCTACTAATGATAGTTTCAAATTTACAAGCTCCTGTATTAGTGTTCAGTTATCCAAGGGCTTCTAGGTTGCCCATTCTGTCTTACTGTTTCACTGTATTGTTTTAATATATGTTTTTCAAAATTCACAACTTTATTATAGGGCTGCCACCACTATGTTATTCAAATTTATTACCGCACAAATATTTGAAAATAAAATTAGAATACTTGCAGGAACAGAAACATAGTTGACTATAAAAGTAAGAGAGTATCACCTGCAGCCCAAACATCTTAAACAGCCAACACTATTAGATTTTGCACAACTTTATTTTAACCACCTCAGTTACATCGCTCAATGATTTTGTTCAGAACAGGGAATAAATTAATCTAAGAAGTTATGAATTAAATTGCTGAATAGTGCTGACACTTATTAAATGAATGAACAGTGCAATACTGACATTCTAAAATTAACTAAGTGATGACATATTTATTACCATTTAAATTACTGGGTCAACAATGACCGACAGTCTTTGACATCTAGTTAAGTAACATTTAGGTACCTTAGCTACAGTATTTAAAAAGAATTAGAACTGAAAAAAAAAATTATTTTTTCAAAATCAGGTATTGTTTATAAGCAGATGAGACAGCATTAACCAATACCCTGCAGAAAGGTACAATGATTTTCTGCCAAATTCTCTGAATTACTTCTTAAGCTATATTTATCATAGCAATCTTGTCACCAAAGTGTATTAGCAATTGGTCAGTTTAAAGGCAGGCAGGGCAGTGTATATATTTCTTGCTGATTGGCAATCCATAAATAAATTTTCTGAAGAGATTAATAGCTGTAATACTTTTTAAAAGTACTGATGGTTGAATAAGCTTAGGTCTTCTAGTTCCCAAAGAGCAGTATAATAATCCTGAGGCAGTACAGAGAACAACTTTCTCACTGTTTATAAAAAGGTAGGAGGAAAACAATGCAGAATACCGTATCTTAATAGGGACCTCGACAAATTGTCTTTCTCTTTCACCATCTTTCCTACACTGAAAACATGAGTAGCTCAATAAAGCATGACTTAATAGCATTTTATAACTATTTTGAGATCCTTGCTGAAAAGAAAGTATTTTCAGAGAGCTCAAAATGTTGGTATTTATTGTGATCTCAAAACTTACATATCTTTAAAGTACAAAGCATAGATATTGTGCTCCCATTGAAAATAATGTGTAAAATACATTGACACAGCCAAAATACGATAAGAACAAGACACTAAGTGATAGAATTTTATTTATTTTTAGCCACCTAGAAAGTAGACAGCTACTCTAAGCTAGACATGTAGATTGCCTTTAAAATCAATGGACAGAAAGAGTGATATATATCCAGAAAATGATTCGCACTTTTATAGAGACACAGCAAAGACTTATAGATTGATTTTTTTTTTTTGAGGTGCTTATCTATTTCTATTGACTACAGAAAGCGCTTTTTCCCTTACACTGAATGACTAACTTTTGGACAGCTGAAATTAGATGAGAAAATGCTCATTCTAAATGCCCATAGTATGAAAATTGTATAAAATTTATAAAACAATTAAGAGAATAAAGAACCTTGAAATACAGATTATAGAAATTAAAGTTTCAACCCTGAAATATGATGCTACAATAAATATCAGAAAGTGTATTTTCAGTAACCTCTGTTAAAGTAACTCCATATATTATAACACTATTTGCAAACCTTATAATAAATACCTGAACAGTAGAATGCAGGAAAGCTACAGTGTAAAGCAAAGGTTTCCACATAGGCATATTGCTAACATCTAACAGATCCTGATTAATTCCAGAAAATGTTCTTTTCAAACTGGCACGTACACCTTGGGGAGGTTCATTTGTGAACTTTATAGCAATCTATCATGCGAAAAAGATAAAGGAATTGGATTTATTTACTGCACAAAACCAGCAACATACAAAAGTGTCACAACTATGAGTTATAAGTAAAACGCAAATAGCTGAAGCATTGTAGATACAAAGTTGATACATAGTTTTACTATAAATTGCACAAAAGAAGTACATATTAGATTAGGCCACAAAACTCTGTCATATACATTACTTCAAGATTTTGAACATAGACCTTCAGTTCACGTTGGTCAGAACCATCACTGACACTTGTCCACGGATCTAAGAATTTTCATTAACAACCCAGAAGCAATTGCCATGCTTTTCAGAAGGCATCATACAGTTCTTTATCTGTATTTCAATGACTGAACGATAAAAGAGAACTATGCAGAGTAGATGAAAAGAACTCTGTTGTATGTCTGATCCCAGGACTTCACAGTAAATACAAAGAAATCTCACCTCGCCTCCAATCAGATCATTGTGTTCACAGTGGCTACTCTGGTCTCTGTGGCTATGTCTGCAGCAGTAAATTAGAGTCACCTGAGAGTGTTCCTGAGCACTCTGGTCGGCAGACATGGAATCTACATTTGTGGCAGTAAACTGCTACAGCCCCTTAGAAGACAACCCCTTAGTTTCATGCGAACTGCTTAATGGGAGTAGTTTCTACAAAATTTTAATTGTCAAACCATGCCTGCAAATTATTTGAAAGAGTGCTAGTTAGCACAGATTTTCATGCCAGAGAATGTTTTAACTACTTACCCCTATGGACTACTGCATTCCCATGCTGGGTAATGTTAATGGCCACACTTGAATCTATTAGTTCAGACACAGACTGGCCTTATCTTATGCAGAGTCTGCATTCCTTGAGAAACTTTCAAATGCTGAAGGAACCCAAATAAAAGTATTTTTCTGCTCCAACAGTAAGTACTTGTCTGGCTGGCTTGGGTAACACGGCAGCATACATTGAAAGGCTGCCCACAGGCTGAATGCAAGCATGGCTCTGAACTGTTTCTAGTTCTGAGAGACACTTAATGGAAGACACTCATGAATATGTACCTCACCTGGCAGTTTTACTATGTCCATATTTGTGGTAAATGACTTCAATTATTTTTAAGGAATGACTTTTCAACTTCAGTCTCACAAATTTATTTCTGGGCTGCAGAGCCCAGGCAAGCTGTCTTAGAGATGAGCTCCAGCTTTCCGTAAGGACTTATCTGCACATGAACACACTAGTGTTGGACTGAATGGGAACACCTGCTAACCAGTATTTCCACATTTCAAATGATATCTTGTTCAGTTTTCAATGAGTGTTCTGTATAAACCCCCCAAATTATTCTCTCCTTTCTTCTGAGAAAAAGATGACCTTTGGTTTGTCAGTTATTAATTTTCTGGAATCCCTGGATATATTAATATTTTAACAGGTAATGTGACACTATATACTGGGAAATCACACGTGAAACATTGAGATAAATGCAGTGAAGATTCATCTAGTAACCCTCTGTTTTCTATTCTCACTTATAGCAAACTGCATGTTTATATATCCCACTATTCATAAATCCCTTGATATGTAGGACAATTTCATTCTCTGTTGAGAGAATACAAGAGAATGTGAGTCCATACAGCTAGCTTTCTATACACAGTCTTTTTCCATGGTGACAGACATTTCTTACTGAAGGCTGTCTCTTAGATTCACTCGAGAAAGGAACGCTTCTCCTCCTTCACATCCTAGATATCAGGAATATTATCTATTTTTATTTAGAGAGAACCACTAAGGAGACTCCCACTGCTTTTAAGAGGAAAGGGGTCCATGAACACAGAAGTGTCAACACACAGCTATTACACTAGATATTAACTAGCATTATGGCCTGCTGTGAGAGTGCTAGGAATGAGTGACTTAAACGCACTTTGTAAGAGTTTAGGCAATTTTCCTGGTACTGATGAAAAATGTCTCCTTGAGACCTGCCCATGGCAGGGGCTTTGAACTAGATGATCTTTAAGGTCCCTTCCAACCTAAATCATTCTAGGATTCTGTGATCTACAGAACAACCATTTATAGTTTATCCAACAGATAACTTCTTGGTGGAGGATGTTCTTTGACATGTGCTGTCCATGTGCGTTCTGTCCCCTTTTATCCTTTATTTCAGACAGGGAAATCTGGAAGAGTCTAAGTGCAGTTGCAGGCATTACTCTGTTCACAAAGTCATCTGGTTGGGCAAAATGGGACACAGGTAAAGCCCAATAGTCTTGATTCAAGTGATTCTGCGTGTAGAATTAATGTGAACTCACACATACATAATGCAGCTTCAAGAACTTCCATGTGGCATGTTTAAACCTTCCTGTTCAAAGTGATATTTGCATTATAAGGTAAGTTCTTGTGCTTTGCCGTCCGTCCGTGTCCCGTGTCCTTCCCCTCCCCCCCTCCCATTTCTTGCGTTTCCATTTACACGCTTAATCGGAGTAATTTTGATGGCATGAGGTACCCGAATTGAATATTTGAACAAACCTGTAGCAGCGTAATTGGGAATTTAGGATGTGGTTCAGTAGTTATCCAAACTCGAAACGTCTCATCCTGTATCTCAGCAGTAAGAAGTGTCTCCAGTAGTTCATCCATAAAATCCAGTCCAAGATGACAGTTCTGAAGTAACACCCAGCCTCCCTAAATAAGAATATTCACTATTACTATATAAAAATTAGAACAAGTTATTCATAATAATAAAACCAAGTGTCTATATCAGAACCAAATTTGGTCTTGCATGTTTAGTTTTTTTGGTGGGGTTTAATTGTCTTTGAGTTTTTTTGACTTTTGGTCTGTTCCTGAATATGTATTATAATTTGATTTTGTATTGGCACAGTTAAAGCAAATAGGAAATGTTAGTGCAAAAGTTATTTTCACATCCTACTGTTTACGATGAAAATAACGTAACCAGCGCCAATATTCTAAGTAAAGTAGCAGTGCTACCTAGTGGCAAAAAGTAGTAATTCCTGTGCTCTCTGAGAAAAACACCGGTGAAAAGCTATCCTGCTATCAGATCCAAAAGAATGTGAGTGGAAAATTAACAGCTGAAATCTAAGGAGTACATCTTTTTTTAAACTTACTTTAGGTTATGTTATTAACAAATAAGTGTAAAGAGGTGGTAACAAGACTCCAAAACTTTTCAACCGCAATTAGGTTATCTGCAATAAGCGCGCATATGAATGAAATTTAACCTCCGCATATTAATTTCGATCTTATTCAGCTCTCAAGTTGCCTGAAAGCTCTATTTTGATTATTATCTCTCTGCACTTCTGATTATGAATTTAAATTCAATCAGCTTTTGTAGCATCACTTTAGAAGCCTGATGAATCAGAAGCCTGATATTAAAATGGGGCATTATTTAATCAGTTCTAAACAGTGATGTGTGGATTTCATTACAGCTTGTAATTTCATTTTGGCAATTTTGTTTTAGTTCATTTAAAAAGAAATAAATAACATTTGGTGACAAAATATAATGGAAATATTTATGGTGAATCGATGGATATATAAAAAAAAGATTAAATGAAGGGGTTTTTTCCTTCTTTTCTGGGGAACTACTTTTTTGAGGAAGATCTTTAATCAATTTGTCACATTTCCAAATGAATCAGGCTCATTTTTTAAACATTATTTACCTGTAACACAGCACAGCAAATTTAATCATATTATATACTCTTGGCCAGAGGTAGGGAAAAACCTCAGATATTTGTCTTCATATTCACTAATTGTTTTGTTCTTGCAAATCTGATGTTCACATATCCTTCCCCCTGTAAAATGTGTACACCACCAAGGCATTTAGATCATAAATTGTTACTAGTAGCTCTACTGGAGTACTGTTTTGAGTATCCTTGTGGTTTTTATTGAGGGCAAAGAAAGGCAGGGATGCACCAGTTTTCAGCATTCCAATGAATTGGAAGTTGATGATGACCATTCTAGACATATGAACACAAAGAATTATGAAAGATGTATGTGTGCATTTGCACATCATTAAAAATGCCATCTGCTATAGAGATTTCATTTTTCTCTTTTCCCAAAGTGCTGTACATCTATATTCGAGTATTGGTGTCACAATATTTGGTAGGACTCAAGAAGTTACTGGGATACAATATAGACAACTTTCATAACAAAGGCTGCACTACCTAGAGAACCTTGGATTATATAGTAATGTCTAGGAATTGTGCAGTAAAGGCCATATACAAGTGTTATATTTGTCCATAATAGAGAAACACAAATGAAGCAGACTGTACTATGATCAAATGAATAAATATCAACTGGCAAGAGGCTTGTATTTTTTTTTTTTCCTCAAATGAAGATATCTCACAAATAGCAGACAATACAATTGAAATTCCCTGAACTGATTCTGCCTGACCTTTTCTTTTTTTCTGCATGAAAGACAGGAAGTCTTGGAAAGGCTTTGAAGCACTTCTGTCTATCAGATTAAGAGGACAGGATTTTGCAGAAGTCTAAAGAAAGAAGCATTTCTTCAACTCGTTGTGATTAAACATTGGAGAATAAAGTGACAAAAGAACTGCTTAGTTCAGATGGAAATCCGAAATAATCACGATAATGAGTCTGCAACAGTCTCCAAAGTACATTTGTTCTTGCAGAGTGTTCCATATTGTGATCTCATTTTCACTGTTTGTCCTTCCAGAACTCTAATGGGTGAGGACAGGGACCCAAGGAATCTAACGGATGTCATATTTTGAGGAGTTGAGTTTTAAATCTCATAATGAATCCATCTTTAAATTTTTATCTAGCTTTTGATTAATAGTCCCACTGTAGGTATGAAAGCATATACTGGTTAACAATTGGTAATATGGTACCAGACAAACCTCCTACTGAACACAAGCCAGGTCAGGTTTATTTAGGTGAATATTACAAGTAGTGCTGTACTCCTGGCTTAGTATGGACTAACAGACAGTTATGGTCAGATGAAAAATATGTTTAATTTGTCAATATAGTTCTCGCAGTCTTTTACTCTCTATTAGTGGAAATATTCTAGTCCTTCAGAATACTGGAATAAGACTAATTCCCAATATTTTGAGTTTACAGGCAACTCTGGCTGTGTGTCTTCATTTGCAACACTGTCCACAACTCTGAAGTGTCCAGCTAACCAGACTGTGCTACCTTTACACTGTAACTTTTATATTGTATTTGAGGTGTCAATTACCATCTTTCTGGAGCTGCTGCTCAGACTGCTTATGTTTTTACTGTTTGAGAATATCATCTGCCACAACAAAATACACTACAATATTTACAAGAAAAATTCTTAAATATTGTTTGGAAATTCTTAGGTATCCTGGGACTCAAAGCCTAAAGGATTGGTAATTAAAGAAACAAAGAACCAATTGCAGTAAGCAAGAGACCCTCTCACTAGGACAGTTGTGAGGCAGTATAAGCAGCCATCTTTCTGTATCTACAGCTTTGTGTGCACTCACAATTTTATCTAGTAGAAACTACGCAACTTCTAGGTAGCTCTCATAGGGGAGAGAAGGAAAAAAAAATAAAAAAAAAATATCAATAAACAGGTGGGATCTGCAAGTCCTGCAGGATAGAACTAGGACAAGGTGTCCTTTTACCTTTGGATAACAGCATAGTGTTAAGAAGGCAATGCGCTACATTTGAAAAGCTGCTCAATATTAGCGCTGGCAGAAGTATTGACTTGGACTCCACTGGCACATGTATATCCCACAGTGAAATGTTTTTAGGCTCAGGCACTCATGGAGAATTTTTTACCCTGAGATATGCCTGACAGTCAGGTGAAAATGAAAAATATTAAAGATTGCATGTGAAGAGGTGTAAAAGAATGCTAAAACAGACAAACAACTTACATTGCAGTGTTTTTTTCCCTACCTGTTGCATTGACATCTGTATGAATTTGCGGGCATGAACTTCTTGTCCTTGACCCATAGAGATGGTTCTACATTCTGCAACATATTTGACAATATATGAATAATGAACTTACATTCTTCAGAAAAACTAAGAATTCAAATTCAGTCCAAAAAAACAGTGATATAAATACAGCACAGTTAAGTAAATTTTAATGCAAAAATATATACTTACAAAAGTAGAATCTCTTCACCATTATATTCTGCTATGTATAAATTTTCTAAACGTGAAATTTTCATAAAAAACCATTAAAATATACATTCACAGTATTTACGCTGTTTGTAGAAGTGAAAGACTGTGATTAATGTTATTATTGTCAATGGGAATTTGTGGCAAATATTAATGAAGTAAGCCACAGTATTTGAAACATGAACCCAGATTTTTCTTTAAGTGTAGGTAATGAAGCTATGTAAATGAGCACAATGCATAATTGTAAAATTGCATTTGTGAACATTTTAATGTGACTAATATAATGAATATACATGTCTACTTCCAACTCAGTTTGTATGCGCAATTTTTCAAAATTTCAAAAAAGTCCAGAATACACAAATGCAAATCTTGTGGGCTTTTTTTGTTACAAAGTAATCTTGTACGCAGATTACTGATTTTTGTGTACCTGCAGTTAAAACAAGAAAACAGTATTGTCACTATGCCAGAATAAAAAACCCCAAAAATATCATCACTGGGAAGGATGATAACAATTTATAAAAAAAGAACCGAAAACATTACTCTCCAACTGCATATAGAACAATCCTCAGCATACCGTCTTTTATTTAAAATACTATTTCTACCTCTAAGATGATGGTACATGAACAATCCATTGTGCAACAGAATTTAAGAAATACTTTTCAGAAAAAAACATCTCTGAAATTACTTACATTACCCTTCTGTATCTTAACATATGACAATGAATAGTTACTTCATACCTAATTTAAGCTTCCTGGCCAGGAAATCAATCTGAATAGTTGGGTCGGATCCCATAGACAAGAAACAGATGAGAGGTGTTTGTGTGTCACTTTCCTCCCAAGTTTTTTCTAAATTCAAAATGACTGGTTCTGTATATTTCTCATCCAAGGAATTTGCAATATATTTCCTGGCTTGGGAAAGCGTTCGGTCTGGACACCAAGACCTAAAAATAAAAATACATACCAAGATACAAATTCAATGCCTCTTTCTGTTGCAAAGACCAGACTTAAATTAGAAATTCTATTTTTATCAAATAGAGATTTTTGCTTTATAATATTCATATATATACACATATTCATATCTAAGTTTGTAGGTTTGTCTTTACAGATATAATAGACAGTGCTAGTAGTCTTCCCTCTACTTATGACCGTTTGTTACTTTTCAATTGCTTACAATTTTGCCTTAAGTAAACTATTTACACTGAAATTTGCTGTCCTGGGTACCTTTATCGGGTTGGGACATTCTTCATTTTCAACAGAGATATTGTATATGAGGGCCCAAGTAGGGAAATGTAAAATTGTTTTTGCCCTTTAGTAAAATTCTGCAGATGTTTCATTTGGTCTGTTAGTCTTCTAGGGTACAGACTCAACTCTTGCACTGGATTGCATTTGTGTTGGGGATGAGTCTTTATTTTTCCCATGAGGAACTACTTTTGCATAAAAAATATGACTTTGCAAATCTTCAATTTGTAGGCTTAATAGTTAAAGGCTTAGGGCTTAGATGCTCCCCTTGCCCCTTCAGGGTGTATAGCATAGAGCGATATAGTACTTCTTCCACCAGGTTCTGGCCTTTTTTACTGCACAGGTTGAATCCACTCCAAAGACAAATCATGGTCTAGTAATTAATGTTGGGTTTTTTGTAGCGTCTCTGATGTATTTGTTGCAGCACTTGGAAAGTATCCAATGAATGTAGGAAGATATGATCTCATCTATAAGGCAGCTGAATGCCGCTTTAGGGAGCTCCATTCTGTCCCACGTCCTGCCACAAAGATCTTAGCTGATGCAATAAAATAATTTATAGCACACTTTTCACATGGGGCTTTTGAATACCTGTTTTGCATTTTCACAAATATCTTTTTTTATAATTACTTGTTTAAAGTTATTTAAAATAGTTCATTTTGAAAGAAATGAAAAAAAAAATTGAAAACTATCTGAATTATTCTTTTTCGGTGGCTTGTTAGAGAAGGCTGCAATGTGGTTGCCAGTTTGCATTTGTCATGACATAAAAGCAAAGCTATAAAAAAATATTTTCTAGAAATAATTTTTTTAGACTCTTCAGAGGATAGCTCCAAAGTGAGTGAATTAAAACATATTTCATGTGAATTAATTAAATACTATTTCATGTCACATAGAAATTAATAAAAATTATACTATTATGATAATAGCATACCGATAGACTCAGACATGTGACGCAACCATGTATACATTTACCAATTTTCTGAAGATGCTCACCTGATGAGTAAAAGCTTGCGAAAGGTATCAAGTGAATCATTATATCCATCAGGCATAATTTCTTCCTCCGGAGCATCTTTATCAAACCAACTTTTCCATCCTTTTTCATTACAGGCTACCTAATTTTATTACATTAACACACATATAAATATATTTCAGCTGTAGCAAAATCCCCTTGTAAATGTATATTATAATGATACTCTATTATTATATTAGGAAATACTACAAGTAACATTAAGAGTCTATAGCATTTAAGACACACACCACATGAATTGCTATTAAGATATTATGAATAGAAATTTTAGTATTAAGATGAAGGCTCTTAAGCTAAGCAGTTATCCATGGATTCCCCTCCCAAACACATGCAGCTACTTAAGAAAAATCAGTAATTAGCAAAAAGATTCTATACTAAAAGACAAATGTACTGTGATTAATTTATTCTTTCTATCAAGAAGTAGTAAGAGGAACAGAAAAATCTGTCCCATTACAGCCTCACCAGGCAAAGAATCACAAATTAAAAATAACAGAATCTAGTAAGCTTTTGACTTGAGAAAGAATAAATCTGAGCACAGATATGATCATTATTTAGGCAACTCTTAGAACCCATGACCTAATAGGACAAGGGATACTGGTGGACAGAATATAGTGAAAATTGCTATACAGTTCAGTCTTTAATGCAGTGACTGAGAAGAGTCAGCTACTGCAATATTCTCAGATCACTGGAAAGAGAACAAGGAACACACTGATACCATCTGTTCTGAGATACAGTTCCATGTACCTATTATAAACCAAGGAGCTCTGTCCAGTTGACTGACTTAGTTTAAATAGACATAGTTTCAGAACAACCTACACCAAGAATGGACTAGGAGAGGAGTGAGAAACAAACATACAAGGACCTCTTCCAACCACATATTTCCTATAATAAAACTCATTCAGTGAGATTCATAAACACAAAATGTCCCTTTTTCAAATATAATCCAAGTCTGAGAAAAAAAAAATACTTTAGAAGCAAATAGCTCGGTTCTACTTTAAATGACATCAACCTGAGCAAATGCTAGGAGAGTATTCAAAGGAGGTACCTTCTTAAAGCTAGGCCACAGCCAGAGAGAGGTTACTGAGCTAAAGGGACTTTAGTTGGCTCAGTAAAATCATTAAGTTTGCATTACGTATTTCTTATTACCATTTCTCACTCAACCACAGCTGAACGTAGTAACAGCATGAAGATAAACAGAGATAGCTAAAGGTTTAAAGAGGAATATGTCTTTATTAAATTAAGTTAGGCATCTGGGACTGGAGGACTTAATTTTCAGAGAAGAAAAAAAATATGTAACTGGCACAAAAAAAAAAAAACCACAGGCAGTTCTTGAGAACTGGGAATGCCATTTTCAAGCTTTTTTTTTTTCTTTCAATCATTTTCTGTTTATATCTAAATGAATAATGATACAGTTGTATTTAATATGATAAGCCAAATAGAACAGCACATCTAATAAGTAAGCAAAAAAGTATTAAAAAGATGTTATTTCTATCTTTGCATTTTTTAATAGATATCCTAGTTGGCACCCTCCCAGATTCCATCTCTATTACTAAAATCATCTAATCGGCACTTTTCAACCTGTAAATATATGGCAATTTTAAGCTAGTGCTAAAGGATTAGTTAAAAAAGTGGTCTTTGGTGGTAACATAGTCACCCAAGTGTTTTGGAGTCTAAAATTTTATTTGCACCAATTCTAGAAAAGTCCTATAACAGAATCATTACAATCTACAAATTAAAAGGAAAATACATGCTTTATAACTCCATGGCTAAATTTAAATAATGTGCACAAATGTGCAGTGGCATGCATTTTGGCGTCTGGTGCTCTAACAACCGAGTGTGAAAGCCTAACTAGAATTCCTCCAACTTTCTCCAAACTTATCCTGTTTTGATTCCCCCAGAAACCAAAACCTGGAGGAAATGGGCTGGTATGTATCCAGATTTTGCCTTGATAAAGAGTTGGGAAACAGCCAGGACCAAGTCCAGGTACAACATTTAGATAAAATCTCTGCTATCCTTCAGGGCACTAAATGCTGCCAGAAAATGGACTTGGCTGACCAATGCTGTAACTGCAAGAACTTAGTGTCCTGGCTATCAGCCTGATTAACAAGGAGTGCCTAGGAGGTATAGAAAAAGAAAAATTTAGGGAATGTTTTCACTACACTAAAAAAGATAAATTTACCAAAGTAAAGAAAATAAGTGCTAGGCATGTCACAAGCTTATGTGCTTATAAGTTCATGTATGTCTTCATAAATAAATAAAGTAAATAGTATTTTATAGCTAGCTCATCATACCTGAATAACATATTAACCTTGGAATGGAAATGAGTATTTAAGAACAAGCAGCAAACAATTTACTTGTAACAAGTCTATCATACTCAAGACATAAAACATTCTAACCTAAAACCTAACACTCATAGATTAACTTTCTGAGCCTTTTTCATAACTCTACTTTTTTATCCTTTCTCCTTATTTCTGTCCCTCTTTCACTGGCTTCCTTTTTTAATAGTTCTTTGCTCCTGTTCTCTTCTTTTTCTACCTCAATGACTAAAATACAAAATACAATAAAGTAGATTAAAAAAGATGTAGAGCAAACAAATATACCCCCATTCATGCTACCTAACTGTTCATTTCTATGCCTGTATTCTGTATTCTCTCTGGCCTCGTTCTTAACTACATCTCTTGTGCATTCTAAATGTAAAACATGGAACCACAATTATGACTGGGAAACCAGTTAGTAACATTAAAAAGATAAGTAGTAGATATCACCTGGTCCAAAATTCCTGCAAATTGTGGAAGTTTGCTTAATTCTACTAGGTTTAGCCACATCATGTCAAGAATCCAGCGGAAAGGTTTGGGTGGGCAAGCCTGTAGATCCAATGCTGCACCTCCTGTAGATAAAAACATTCTGATGAAATACACATGACTTCTAAGGGTCAGGATGCATTTGACATTGCTTTTTAAATTATGTTTTCTGGCCCATGTAATTTTCACTGGGGTACTAATTGCACTCTTGTGTACTTTTTTCATAAGATCATAGAATAATTTAGGGGTAGGTTTAGATTGAATATTAGGAAGAGATTTTTCACTGTGAGGGTGGTAAGGCACTGGAACAGGTCGCCCAGAGAGGCTGTTGAGGCCCCATCCCTGGAGGTGTTTAAGGCCAGACTGGATGGGGCTTTGAGCAACCTGGTCTAGTGGGAGGTGTCCCTGCTTATGGCAGGGGGTTGGAACTCGATGATCTTCAATGCCCTTTCCAACCTAAACCATTCTATGATTCTATAAACATAAATCTCAGGAGAAATGAGGGTAGATTTAGATTAGATATTAGGAAGAAATTCTTCACTCAGAGTGGTGAGGCACTGGAACAGGTTGCCCAGGGAAATTGTGGAGGCCCCATCCCTGGAAGTGTTCAAGGCCAGGTTGGATGGGGCTTTGAGCAACCTGGTCTAGTGGGAGGTGTCCCTGCCCATGGCAGGGGGGTTGGAACTAGATGATCTTTAAGGTCCCTTCCAACTCTAACCATTCTATGATTCCATAATTTAGTCTGGAAGGGACCTCAGGAGGTCTCTAGTCCCACCTGTTCAAAGCCGGGTCAGCTATGAAATAATATCAGGTCTTTATTCTGTCTGGTCTTGAAAACCTCCAAGGATGGAGACTAAACAACCTTTCTAGACACAGTGTGTTCTAATGTTTGTCTGTCCTCATAATGCAAAAAAAATCCCCTTACACCCACTCTGAACCTCTCTTTTTTTTTCCAGTTTATTTCTGTTTTCTCTCATCTTCCTACTGTGCACTACTGTGAAGAGCCAGTCTTAACGGCCTTCTCACAGGTGTTGGAAAGCTACTATTGGGTTTCCCCTAAGACTTCTGTTTGCCAAGCTGAACAAGCCCATTTCTCTCAGCCTCTCATCTTAGATCATGTGCTCCATATAGTTTGTTGTTATAAATTTATACAATGATACTGATTATATTCAAAGTACAGGAAATTCTTCAATAATCTCTTTTCCTTTTCATCTGTGCTGATAGTACAGTAAAGATCATTTTGTATGTATCCAAAAGAAAAATATTCCTCTGAAGACCTTCCCTTAGACAGTCTATATTTTATCCCACTATACCTAAAAAGAAAAGAAATTGAAAAGAAAGTCTTATTTTCTCAACTGCAAACTTCTACCTGTTCTCTAACGAAATTCATAGTTATAATATCTAAAGAATGTTGCACACGTTAGCAAAGTAGTCTCCTGGGTTCATTAGGAAAAAAACCACAAACACAACAAGAGAAGAAAGGAACTCTGGACTGATGGAATCAATCAATCCTACACCAGCATAACAAACAAGTAATTTGAAATAGCATATAAAATCCCAGACAGCCAGTAAATACACGTGTTTCACATACTATGATATGCAAATGAAGAGGAAATACAAAGGAACACCTCTGGGATAAGATTACAATCCAATTTTAAACAGATTAACTTTTAAGTTTTTATCATAATTAACTTTTTATCATAGTTTGCTTTTTCTTATAGCTGCCTCTTCCCTAGTCTTCCACAAATTAATTAATGTCACTTCTTGGGAAACAAGGTGTTCTAGTTGTCTCCACAACTAAGCTAATTTATTCATTTTGGTCACCAGTATAATGAATTTCACCAACTTGTTACAAACAAACTAAAAAATTGCCTTGGAATAATAACTGTTATTTTTAAGCACTTATATGAATGTGAGCGTGTATGTGTGTGTATACACAGTCTATATATATGAGCTGTAATAATTTCAATACTTCCAAATTATACACACATGCTTAACAAAAATGAGAAACATAAATATATATGTAGTTCCTCTTCAATTAATATATTAATACTATTACAAAATATGGCTCATTATTCCATAGATTATCAAGAGGTTTTAACACAGATATCTTTTTTCTTATTCTGCACCCACGTCATCCCCAAATTCTCCATGAATGGGATGTAGAGAAAATGAATCATAAAAGCAGGAAAAGAACAGAAGATAAACTTATCATTTGAGTGAAAAGTAGATTAGAATATTAAATTCTTAAATAAAGCACAAATTTTGCTATTTGAAAATTAATGGGAAGACATTATATATAGTATTTTTGATGCAGCTAAAGAACTAAGACTTACTTTAAAATTCTGACACATTATAGGAAAGAGTTTATGGTGCTGCAAATGCTAGAATGCAACAGATTCTTTCTGATTTTCCTGAATTCTGTTCTGCTTACATTATAGACTTCACAGGGAAAGATATGATTCTTCGAGATGTCTTCCTGCAGGCTTCCAGTATGCAAGAATTTTATTTATATTATCAGTGATGATTTTCAGGAAACAGCAGTTCTGCTTCTTTTACAAGGATAAACATATGATTCAGAAAGACTAAATATTTTCCTGGCTACCTGAATGTCCTTAAGTAGAAACACAAAAATCACCTTGATGAATCTGGACATTAGTATGCCAATGGCAACAATTAACTTCAAAAGAAAGTAAAATTTTCAGTGAGTGGGCAGTAAACAGGTCTTAGTGAAGTTTTTGCTTTTGAGGAAATTTTTAAACCTTAATTTTTTGAGGCAGACTTATTCAATGAAGAATGAGATTAAAAAAGTGTAAATACTGTGTTTCTCATTGTAAAACTTGATATTCTTGCTATTAATATACATACCTAATCTTTTGATAAATCTTGCTAAATTCTTATGGTTAGTCATTTGTTAAGTTAATGAGTTAAATTTGCAATGCCTGAAAAAGTCTTTCCTTCTATTAGTTTTCATTTTGCCATTCATAGGCATATGTGAAAAGCTCCAGCATCTAGAAAAAATTGTGCAATGCTTTTCTCCACACATGGATACAGTTAGATAGAATCAAGAAACAGAATTAGATATGATTATTATATGATTAGAACATTTTCATGAACTACTAAAGGGCTGATTAAAGGGCAAACTCTTGTTCAAAAATGTGAAGTTCTATGTACAAACCAAAATTATTTCTGTTATGCAAAAATGTAAAGCTACTTCATGTGCAGTTACTATACAGTTTTCCTACTGTTGTGCTTTTTCTCTTTCACTTTACCTCAGGGATGACAACCTTCAGTAACCTAACAGAAAGAAAGGGGGGCTTCATGAAATCTGAGGTGCAAATACTGATTTTCCTGCATTTCCTGTAACTACCTGTTAAAGTTTCCTTCAAGCATCCTCTTATGTCTTCGGCATTAGGATATATAGTTTGAAATAGCTGCCTGGGATCCATGTATGGATCCCAGAACTTCCTGTTAGTAGAATAAAATTCAATTTATGTACTTTAGCAGAAGGAAAGACTTAGAGTTGACAATCTCCTGAGACTAGCTGAATAATGACTTCTAGAGACTTTTTCTTTTCAAATAGCAATGCTTATTTCACTGAGAAATCCCCTGATAATATGGCTGATGATAAGCCATGAAAGCTGTCCTGGAAAAGAAATGGAAAGAAGAGGAAGAGAGATTTATTTTTCAAATAAATACTTTCTTCAGCTGCTCAATCATGTTTGGTAACATGACATTCATTTGGCACCAAGTACTGCTCATCCAAGGAGGAAAATTGAACAATTTATTCATTGCAGAAGATACCTAAGAGTCCAGGACAATTTGGCTAGGCATCTGCCAACTTCCCAATCTGATATAATATCAGGCGAATGATTATAGCAAATTTATTGTTACTTTGGTGTCATTTTATACACCAGAAGAATTTCTCACTCTGAAATCAACTGTGGTAAAGCTAGACAGGAAACTGCAATCAAATATCTAGACAAAAATTGTTAAAAGTGCTCCTGTACTTTATTACAGCTTCTGAAGAGTTAAAAAGGGGTAAGTGACCACTTTCTGCTTCAGGTGCCCAAGGTATATTTTCCTTTGGCAAAACAAGAATCCATGTGATGAAGAAGCCAAGAAATAGTTTCCTTGTCTAACACCAGACCATTTTGAAAGCACTAAGCAGACCATTTTGAAAGCACTTCCAAGCATGTCCTGCCTGACATCAGTGTTAAATTTGTAGCTGGAAACCATTCTCAAAGGATAAAACCATTATGACAAACTGGAAAACAAGACAGTTAACCTTGCTTCCTATCCATTTTATTCATTAGAGGCAGACAATGATCTTCAAATCTAGGTTCACTACTTTGACATTAGACCTTTGCAAGATTCATTTGAACACTGTAAAATTCAAACAGGTTTTAAATCGACCTCCTCGTAAGCAATTCTGACCACATTTTTCATCAGAGGCACAAATCCATATAGTACAGAGGCAGATGTGGCCAACTGGGCCACCGAAACACATTATGTTCTCCAAAAGTCAGTGTTAGCTGGTTGGCAAAAGTCAGAGAAAGCTCAATCTGAAACTGAAAAAAGACTGTTTGTAGCACTTCCTGGACTTTATGTGGAGTTGTTCTGGCAACTTAGGAGATAGCTTTATGCAGCTCCATCAAAGCAGAGAAGCAAAGCAACAAGTCACCTAATTTACAAAAATAAGGAGAGAAATGTAATACAAAAATATACAATTGATTGATAACCAATTGATGGAGAGAAGCAGAACTATCATCTTGATCTCCAGATAGCACACAGCCTGGGCAAATGGCAGAGATAGAACTGTGATGGGGAACTGTACCTAACTTCCCTGGACTGCAGCAGGGATAAGGACAGAGACAGCTCCTACAGAATTGCATGGTAGAAAACACGCAGCCAAAAAAAATTGTGCTTTGAAATGGTATAAATTTTAAAAAGTTGAAATTAGTTCTACATATAACACAATTTTTTAAACTTACCTCTAATGAGTGCATGGAACTCTCTGTTTTTCACATGTCCTCTCTCAAGATCAATTTTTAATGTCAGAAGGAGGGCAAAGAGGAATTTGTGGTTTTCATACAAGCCTCTAACAGAATATGAGTAAGTCTCAAAGGTAAGATACTCAATAATATTTGCGATTCTTTTCTGAGGTAAAGGAGACTTCTTAGATCTGAATCATGAAAGAAGAGACAAAGAAAGCATGTTAATAACAGCAAATACATTGGAAAGACAAACATCTGAATAGCAGAAAAATTTGTGTCTCCCTACTTGGCCATGGATTGATCAAATAACTTCAAGAACTGAGCCAATGAAGTTTGATACATATTATTGACCATGCTCATTTCTGTAATAAGAAAATAAAGAATGCTTCCACGTGTAGCAGCAGGTCGATACTCCTCCTGAGCAGTGTTAATCTTCACTTCAGTTTCTGCTGCCACAGACAACTTTTCAGCTACTTCAGCAGCTGTTTGCTTAGTTGTCTGCAGAACACCAATCAAGGATTCATCATCTACTAGTGAACCTAAAAAGTCAAACATTGGATGTTTAGGACATTTTTATAACAATTTTTTCACTTCATATATGTCAAAATTGAAAGGTCAAATTACAGGAATCATTTATAACAAATGGAAATGATTTACTGAATTGCAGAAAGCTTTTAAAATGGAGACCAAACAGGATATGTAACACTAAAAATTATTTTTATATTCAACATGCTAAACAAATACATCCAACCTATGTCAATATGAATGTATCTACACAAAGAGCTTTGCAGCACGCACTAGAGAAGTCACCTTTTTCATGCACATAACGCACAGTACTTCCATTATTGTAAAGTCTGTTGATTGGTACACTCAAAGTCAAGAAGACTTGGGTTAAGCTAGCTCATTGTGCTTCACATTTTCACTGGGTTAAGGATTTGCCCATGATCAGATACCTTATCTCATCAAGAAATTGATTTGTTTCACAAAACTTTTTCTGGCGTTAAAAATACTTAGTTTCTTAGGGTTGTATACGGTGTTATGCTATAGTACCAAATCCCTCATACACTGGTAAATCACCACACTTCAAATTTCTACCACTGGATGATCTGTTATTGTATCTTGGATGGATAAATCAATTTCTGTATGGAAAGGTTCTAATGTGAATCAGCTTAATCTGCCTAATCTGTTTAATCCTGATTCTTTTACACTTTGATACAGAACCTCTGGTTGCACTTAGTTTGTACAGAAGATTGTCTTCCAGTTCTTTCATCTTCCTCTTATTAAAAGTTACATCTTCCATGAGTTTAATTCGTTCTGCCTCTAGTTCCTATTATTAAAAAACAAGAAAATGGCATGACACTTTATGGACTGTAACTATGAGTCATACTTAAAATTCATTTGCTGATTTTTCAAGTTCATGAAATGTAAAACATGGTTTTACAACATCTTTTTTTTTTTTTTAAAAGCAGTGTTTATTCAATATCTTATCAATGCCAAATGTTAGTGCTTAATTGTTTGTGTCACACTAACAACCATACACAGAATACCCTCTAGGTGTACTTTTGTTATTTGGAAATTTCTATATTCAATCTGAATAAAATTTTAGAAAATGGCTGATGTCTTTTTCCTTTTGAGCATTTCTTTTTGATAGAATTGTAGAATTGTCTAGGCTGGAAAAGACCTTTAAGATCATTGAGTCCAACCATTTATCTAGCAACACCCACTAAACCATGTCCCTAAGCAGCACATCTACACATCTTTTAAATACCTCCAAGGTTGGTGACTCAACCACTTCCTTGGGCAGCCCGTACCAATGCTTGACAACCCTTTCTGTGAAGAAATTTTTCCTAATACCTAATCTAAACCTCCCCAGGTGCAACTTGAGGCTGTTTCCTCTTGTCCTATTGCTTGTTACTTGGGAGAAGAGATTCACACCCGCCTCGCTACAACCTCCTTTCAGGCAGTTGTAGAAAGCGATACGGTCTCCCCTCAGCCTCCTTTTCTCCAGTCTAAACAACCCCAGTTCCCTTAGCTGCTCTTCATAAGACTTGTGCTCTAGACCCCTCACCAGCTTTGTTGCCTTTCTTTGGACATGCTCCGGCACCTCAATGTATTTCTTGTAGTCAAGGGCCCAAAACTGAACACAGTATTCGAGGTGCAGCCTCACCAGTGCCAAGCACAGGGGGATGGTCGCTTCCCTAGTCCTACTAACCACACTATTCCTGATACAGGCTAGGATGATATTGGCCTTCTCAGCCACCTGGGAGCACTGCTGGCTCATGTTCAGCCAGCTGTCAACCAACACCCCCAGGTCCTTTTCTGCTGTGCAGCTTTCCAGCTACTCTTCCCCAAGCCTGTAGTGTTGCATGGGGTTGTGACCCAAGTGCAAGACC
>NW_009647419.1:4942261-5070279 GCF_000708025.1 Charadrius vociferus | reverse complement strand
CTAAAAACAGATATATAATAATTAAAAAAAAAATTAAGCATCCCTATGGTTTGTGTGTAATTTTAGTTTACCTGTTTTTCAGTAAGAATTACTCTTCTCAGTAACTGATTCTCAAGTCCTTTCATTGTAACAGTAAAATCAATAATTGATGTTTTTGCATTAATTTCAGGTGTGAAAGCAGGATTGGGTAGCTTTGTTGTAATGTATAGTCTAAATGAACTCATAACATCTACTTCCTTATCACCAACTTTCACCTGTGGAGTAAGTTAGAATAGTATTAAGCCGAGGAAACTGAGCTTTATTTGACTCAATGATATTGACCAGAAAAAAAATTTACATTCTTTGAAATGCCAAAGAGAGGAAGTTTATTTCACTATTCAAATTTATCATGAAAATAACAATTGATGACCAAAGGTAGCAGTTAGGGTATATTATAAAAGTAGCATTCCCCTCCAGGTAAATATAGGGATTGCTTCCACTGTGGGTTCTAATTAATGGCTTCAGAACCATTTGGTTTAGGTTTTGTGCTTATAATCACACCTCAAATGAAGATGGTAGAAACTACTGACCTTTGGAGAAATCATTGTTCTCTTGTGTTCAGGGAAAAAAAGAAACTATTTGATCTAACAATGGAACATAAATTCTTGGAAATTAATTCTATATATATCAAGACTAGGTAGATCTTAAAAAAACTTTCCAAAGGAACTATAAATTTATTCAGAGTTTTCCACAGAAGTCAAGATATTCCAAATCAGCAGTCTAACTTGAAAGTTGCATGTGCACAAGGAAATCTGATCACTATTTATGACCCTCCAAGGCCACTTCAAATAACTGTCTAAAGGAGGAGTGGGACCAAACCACTCCCTTAAGCATATTGGTTGCTCTGGCATTCAAAGTAAAACTACTCACAAAAATAGCAATCTTTTTATTTTCATTATCATCAACAATCTTGTCTACAGTCTCTCTCATATCCCAGTCAGTTAATTAAGATTATTTGAGAAAAATACATTTCTGGTTTAGGCGAGACCGGCCACTGGGGCAAACAACAGATGCTCTCTTCTGAAATATTGTAATTTTATTTCAGGATGTTCGAAGAGAGGTTGTTTTTAAAATTTGGGAGTGATTTTTTTTATCTAATGAAGGTCAGAAAGACTCACAATTTTTCAGGGTTGGGAATATACTTAATATTATTAATAAAACTTCATACTTTTTGGGTTGTTCCATCAGCAACCAGTTCTATTCCAGATTAAAGATTCTGCAGTTGCTACAATCAGTGCTCCACACTAGTAAGAGAGAGATCTTATCAATTCTATCAATTCTGTTAAAGGGTGTAAAATGAAAGTGCTTGAAAATCAGTAGAAAGTATTGTAAGCATTCAATAGGATAAACATAACTGGTCCAGTTTGGAATCTTCAGTAGTAACTTAAGTAGTTAAACTCAAATTTTAGATGCATGAACTTACTACTCAGCTGAGGCTCTGTCTCCTATGTTTTATTAGTTCAGTTTGATTCTTCACACTACCCTACTGAATACAAAGTTTACCTGATTCAGCAGAGGTTTGGAATAAAAGGGTAAAATATTATTCATCACAAAGCTAACTACTTATTCCAGGTCTTTTGTTTGATTACTAACCTTAAAAGAAGTTCCAGATTTCATGAAATTCTTTTCTAATATATTATCAAGGATTGGATCCAACTCTTCACCTACATCTTCAATCACAAGTGATCGTCCTAGTGAAAGACTATCTTCTAGGTGTGTACGGAAATACTTGTCATTCAAAGTTGTTACCTCAAAAAGTAAATTATAAATTGATATAAGAACAAAAACATTTCTTCAAAGTCTTACATGAAAACCACAGATCTAACTATGATTTTTTTTCTGTTTTTGTTAGTTGCATTTTAAAGAAATAATAAATGTTGAACATTCAGCTATTTATGCAGAAATACTTCTTGTGTATACAATGAAAAGTACCATAAAAAGGTGACTTAAAAGATAGGCTGTAATGGAATCCACAAAACTTCATTATGAGAGTAATAATGTACCAAGTAAAACTAGTACAGCATATTGGGAATTGAAGGTGTTACATATCTGTTTGAAATCAGAGATACCTAACTTTAAATTTTCTATTCTGTATGCTGAGGACTAGATTTCCCTATTTTAGCTTTGAAGTGTTGAGAATTTCTTTCTGGAAACCTGAATTCAGTCTAACAGATGAATTACAGTTACAGTATTATGAACTCAGATGTTTGAAATATCATGAAATCGTATTCATAATATCTGAAATCATTAAAAGACACGAATAAATAAATAAACCACTAATTTTGTATTGCTTCCTAGATTTTTACTTTCATAAAGTTCTCATATTACTTTCCAGATCTTCTCTACAGGTATGAAATAGGGCATTCTACTGAAAAACAGCTTTGCAGAAAAAGACCTTGGGCTCCTGGTGGACAACAAGTTGGGCATAAACCAGCCATCTGCCTTTGCAGCAAAGGCCAACAGCGTTCTGGGCTGCATTAGAAAAAACATTACCAGCAGGTTGAGGAAGGCGATCCTTTACCTCTACTCAGTACTGGAGACATATCTGGAGTACTCTGTCCAGTTTTGGGCTCCCCAGTATAAGAGAGACACTGAATTGAGTCCAGCAAAGGACCACTAAGATTATTAAGGGATTGGAGCACTTGACGTACGAAGAAAGCTGAGACAGCTGGCATTATTTAGCATCAAGAAGGCTCACAGGTATTTATGTATGTATATAAACACCTGGTGAGTGAGAATGAAGAACAGGAAGACTGACTCCTCTTAGTGGCACACAGTAACAGGACAAGGTGTAATGGGCACAAATTGAAATAGAGGTCATTCCATTTAAACATAAGCAAAAAGCCCCACAACACTTTATTGTGAAGGTGGTTGAAGACTAAAACAGGTTGCCCAAAGAGGTGGTGACGTATTCAAAACCCAACTCGACACAGTCCTGGGCAACCTGCTTTAGTAGATCCTGCTCTGAGCAAGGAGGCTGGACTAGATGATCTTCAGAGATCCCTTCCAACCTCAACTTTTCTGTGGTTCTGACAGTTTGCTTTATTAACGATAAAACGATAAGCAAGAATTTCACATTCACTGTACTCCAAGACTTAAAATCTTCAAAATCTAGAGAACTCCAAAAATTTATTGAGATTCAGGAGGACATGTGAGATTTTGCAACATCCAGGTTAAGGGTTTTAAAATGCATGTTCCTTTTCCAATGCTACTTACTTGTGAAAAATTAATTTGTGATGCAAACTACAGGTGACATGTGAACATTTTTGCATTATATTTCATGAGCGGACATTTAACCCTACTGGCTTAAGCTATAAGAGAGCTATTAAAGTAGCTGTAACATTAGAATAGACAGCCTTGTCTAGGGTTTGGTTTCAACTGGTTGTCCTCAATTAACTTTTGTAGCAGTAACTTCATGTACAAATTCTATCTTGGGTTCTAAATTCTGGACTGCATCAGTTTAAGTACTTTGCCAACATTTTCAAAGCCGTAAGTTATCCTGCCTTTGTAATCTTACTAACAGTTGCCCAATTTAGTCTCATTTAGTAATTTTGTATTACACGCTTGCTATACTTTTCACCACTTTGCCCTCTGTATAGAGAATACACTCACCAATTTTTAACACCAGGCTACCTCCTTCTCTTTCATACTTCTTCCTAGATTTCATAACAGTATTTCCTTACTATATAATCCTTTCCAAGTCCTTGAATGGGATTTACAGCTCTTGCCAAGTTCCCTACCGATGCATCTAAATCACTGTCACTCTCCACACAAGCTAAAGTTATCTCAGATACACATGTATGAGTTACACTGACTCAAATGTAGACACACTCTAAAGCAATGTTTGAAGGAATCATATAGCACATTATTCCTTTAAACACTGTTCACCTGTAATTCATTATTCTGTTCTTTCTTTTTAATCCATGATTTCCCTTGAGTTTGTGGATCTACCAAAAGGGGATATCTAGTCGCCTTAGTGACAATGATACCATTCTGAATTGAGAGATCATCTCCAGGCAGTCCTTGAAGATTCCACTCACTAATCTGAAGAATAAAAATAATAATAAAAAAAAAGCAGATGGAAAAATATTTTCAGAATTTCATTTTTATGGATATCTCTAACTATATAGAATGATAAAAATATATTTTAAATATAATTAATTAATATATTTTAAAAAAATATATAGTGTAAGGAAGTCAAAAGGCAGCTGATAGCCAAATTAAACATTGGGATCAATGAAGAGAAAACCAGACTAAGAGAGCTTTTGGGGCTCAATATTTACTGAAGGAAACTCAAAGATTCTGGCTTTGTCCTCTGTTTGGTTCCTCATATATTCACATCGAATGAAAAGACTTTATGCATTCTTTTTTAAATGTTCTCTTTGATATAAAATTTATTTTTGAAACCAGACCCAGATAATATTAACAGAACCAAAAGCTAACAACCAAACCCACTGTTTTAGTAGATATGTGATCTATAGCTGTGGTGATGGGCTCTCAAAATAAGATACTTGAAAGTACACTGTCTTACTGGCAACTATCTAATACGTCACTTGTTTATAATATATAACTTGTTTATCTATCTAAACATTGCTTAGTACTCAGATGTTTAGTGGAAATTGCCAAGAACATTTGGAAACCCCAGAACTACACAGCACAGCAATATTCAGGATTATAGTTCTGTTCAAGTCAAGCATAATGCTGGTGAACAGTCACAGAATACGTTCATTGAAATGAAAATGAAACCCACTAAGCACCAAGAACTTACTGTTGGCGGATCTACCAACATAGAAATCAGGTTCAAGTTTTCAGAAAAGGGGATTTTATGGGCTCTCATCTCTGCTTCCCATAAATCTTTAAGCAAAAGCTTCCTGAAATTTTGATTAAAAGGTCCACAGTATGAAAGAAAACCTGTGCAGAGCAGTACATCTCCCACAAGTCTAGAAAAGGAACACAATCACAATTAAAAGGTGATGTACAATAATTTTAATTGATTTAAGACAACCAGCTTTTGAAACATAAGAACACCTGTTCTGAGGACAATTTAAGGAGAAAACTGTTGCTCTTTGAGAACAGCAGTTTCTTTGTGTTTCCAAAATATTTTTGTGGCAAAACTTAAGACTAGTATTGTATGAAAACATTATCTTCGGCCCTACAAAGTAATAAAGCCCTGATGACAACTATTCCTTCTTTCATAACTGAAGCAAGAAATTGATTTATTTCTTAAAAGTAGGTCTGCAACACAATCTTTAGCAAAAGATACAAACTTAATTCTCTTTGAATGAGTAGAGCTCATCAGAAATGCCCAATTTCCCCATAGGGAATATATGGAAACAGAAGCATTCCACAGAAGCTGAGCCTAAACTTTCAGGCTCTTTACCTTTAGCAAGCATTTTGGCAGGTTTCCTGTTTTCTAGACAACTAGGACCTCTGGCTCCTAAGCTGCTCAACATTTTGTCATTTGGACAGCAGCACAATGGGGACTCCCAAGTTTCCAAGTTTCTTAGAACAAGGTCTACTGTCCCACCTGTGTTTCAAAACACAGACTACAGGACAAAGGTTATCATCTGGTCTCTAGGCCTCCTTCTTCCATTCAAATATGCCAAAATTGATATCAAAAGGAATGCTTCTTTTCCTATTCAGTATTAAGGTAGGAATCCTTCACATTTGCCTTCTCAGTGTCAGCCTTAGATCATCCCTACCTCCCACCTATTGGAAATAGTGGAATGAGGTGCAGTGTTAGGGGGTCAGGAGAGGCAGCTGTAACACAGGCACATAATTGCACTAGAAATAATCCCTTTGAAGATAAATTCCAAAATTGGAGGTATTGTTCTGAACTGAAATACAAGCAACTCAGCACTCAGGCATTCACTTATGGGAGAAAAATTCAAATTTCAGGATGGTTCACTTTATTGTGTAACTACATTAAGATTTCCAGGAGGAAAATAAAGTACAACTATTAAAGCTATTAAATTTCTAACTAGCTCTTCTGTTTTACACATATTTTAGATTTTTTTTCTCTGATGAATTTGATACCTGTTAATCCGAGATTTAAATTCTTTACTCTGCTGAGTCCACCTAACTTTCTCTCCACTCAGTCCATCTATAAGCGCAGAGGCTGCTTGCATCTTTCTTCTGCATGTTTCTGCATCGTTCAGTAAGTCCTAAAATTGAAAAAATGCCCTACATAATTTAATAATAGAATGCAAAAATCTAAAAGGTTATCTTATATATTTTTTCATCCTCTTATTATGACCATTTTATTTATTTAAAACTCATTTTTGAGAACTCTAAGTACATCTACTGTCTAATATGTTCCTGTTCACAGAAAGAAGGAAATATGAAAGAACATAGATTTAAATCTCTTATTTTTATATGTGAACCCCATCTATGTTATTCAAGATAGCAGGCCCTAAATGTGTGTATCAATTCCTGATTACATAACAGTATTGTATGCAAGCACTTTTCATAATACTAAAATACTTTTATCTTACCATTTTCTCCTTCATTGCTGCATCAAACTTTGCCTGTACTTTATCCAGTTCAGCTTGCTTTTCATCTAATGCCTCCTGAGCCTTTGCTAATTCTGCATTAGCTATTTTCAGGTAGCCTTCCTGTTTTGCCAAGTTAGCCTGCAAAGAGAAGAAATATTAAAACAATAACCATACAAGATTTGAATATAATTTAATTATTTTAAGCCTGATTAGTTTGTATTCATGAGACAATAATACATCAAAATAACTTTTCATATTTATATAAATATTAAAAATATTTAATCTGAAAACGATGTCACATATATACTGCAGATACGATTTTTTTGTTAAATAACAATGTAGCACTTAAGGTTCCTACTATATATTGTCAACTTCACTTCTTTTAAAAAAATTTACAGTTAAAGAAACTGGTTAAGGAAGTAAGATTTTTGATCTCTACATATTGATCAGCTTAGAGGAACAATCACTCAATCTTCTTGCTTGATTAAATGCTTTATTATCTCTTTTTTATTTGTACATTCTGTAGTAATCAACAATCATAACAACAGGAGATTGGTCCTTTATCACCTAACAATATAGCTTTTACCCACTAGAAAACCATACTCCTAAAATAGTGAATCTTCCCATTGCTCCTAAACTGTTTATGCTGAACACAAGAAATTCATGAAGTAATTTTTTGAATCATCCACCTGCATTACTGTTGCTTTTGTAAATAACACTTCTACCAGTGACAAAAAATGTGGAAAAGATTTTGAATCACCATTCACATGCTTTCCCCTTTTACATTTTTCTTTGTCTTTTTTTTTAATATATAAACTGTGCTACATGTAGGAATTAAATACCTGTTTTAGAATCCAAAAAGCACAATGACTGCATTTGAGCTTCTATATGGTCTTTACTTCTGATAAAATTTTTCATTCAAATGTTCACAAACATCAAAAAGAACACCCACATTAAAGTAAAAATTACTCTTAAAAATGTTTTACTCAGTTTGGTTCCCACTATTGCAACATATCTTCTTTATTGATGTGAGCTCTGAATCTCTTCAGAATGCCAATATTTGGACAAAGTATCAGTCTTCCATTACAAGTTATTGTGTGAAAGCAAAGAAGGTAAAATAGCTGCAAACAGAGGTTTGCAGGACTCTTCATAACGAGAAGGAATGAAGATCCTCTCCTGTACAACTTTTAAAAACGATTATAAACTAATTATAACATAACATAACCAAAGACTGAAAACAGCTTTCACTGTACACAGTAAACCAGAGCACACAAATTTAATCTAGGCTATTTTTTTGTTCCGTGTTCTGTCTAGAATCAAGAAAGGATATGAGGGTTTTTCTGCTCTTATCATCCTTAGCCATAAAGTCTACAGGCAATTATGTCTGAATAAAGTTATCTAAATATATTTTTAAATCCTACTGCTATTAAAATAAATGAACTTAAATTACACAGAAATCATACACAAAGCAAGAGATGATGTATTACCTTAAGAGGTAAGACTTCTCTGTTAACACCATAAAATATTGCCATGGCTTGTGTCCAAGAGAGGAGTCCTGCCACATTACCACACACCTTTTTACCACACTCTAGTGTATAGTCTTCCATGTTAAAGTAAGGCTGGAGTAATTCTACTGTCTCTTCATTGATTGTATCCTTAGGAAACTGCTGTAGACTCTGCAAGAATGGGCCACTCATAAGCTGCAAAAAACAACACAGGATATTTATAAGCTATTTGCATATCTTACATTCAAAAGCTTGTTCTTAGGTGAGTATGTTAAAAAAATGTTCCTACAATTCTTCTGTAAAAAGAAGTAATTCATACAGTTAATAAGTGTGCTATTCAGTTGTTAACTTCTCCCACATGCCTTCAATTATTTTAAAGCTTTAAGCAGTTACACTGCAGTAACTAGGCTTCCAAGTTGTTGATGTACTTCCTATCTTCTGTATTCCTGTGTTGCCATTTAAAAAGCATTTAAGAACGAGCATTTAAGAAAAAAAAAAAAGAACCAAGATAAAGCCTCAGAGATACGCTTGTAACTTACCTAACGAACAGCAAAATAAAAACCTGCTTATGTGTTTGTGAAATGTGATCTAATTTCTCCTGGAAAGTGAAATCATTGGTTTTAAGTTTTTTCTAACAAATGTTTAACATGTTAAAGGCAACTTATGGAATAACTGCTTATACCATTTCAGTATGTCAGTGGAAAATAAAAAAGTTTTGATAATTTCTTAATTCCTGGAAAAGCTTAAATAAAAAGCAAGAGCTCTATTCATATCCAAACTATGTAATTTTTCTTCATTTGCATGACAAAAAAATTTGAGGCAGTCATATTGGCAAATTAATATGCTAACAGTGGTAGGATATAATTTTAATAATGGTAGGAGAAGGTATGGAAATAAAAGAATATCATGAAAGAAGATCAAAGTCCAGAAGCAAGAGATGGCTGTTTAATCAAGGAATTTGGGCCAGGAATATTGTAATGCAGAATGGGAAAACCCACTGTCTCTTAGTCAGTCAAATAATTTTTCAAACAATCAAGGAGCCTGGGAGAATCAGAAAAGTCTGTTTAAATGTGAACCTAGAAGTTCCCAAAGAGAGAGGATTTTTCCAGAATGCCCTTATCTCATGCATGGCTAACATGATTGGTATGATTTATTTATTTGCCATGAGGTCCCATGCCAGGACCGTGACAAGGAAAATTTTAAGCTCCTGCTGCCAAAGTCTCTAAGCAATTAACCTACTACTTGCTACCAAATAAACTCTATTTATATACTATGCCTATCTTAAAACCACATGTTTGCATTTTTACAAAATCCTGTCCTGTTTTGAGTAAACAGCATCATAAATTCTCTGATATGCAGACTGCTATTTCTGATGTTTAAGAAACACTCTTTGAAAACTCTACTTACTTTTAATGATTCTCCCCACGATGGCTTGCAGCAAGGCTTTTCTGGATCCATGGTAACTGGATCTACTTGCTTTTGGAACAGTAGCAGACAGCAGTCCATGATCCTCATAATTAGGTGAGGAGGTTTTGCGAGTTTTCTAACAGTAGCAATATCCACTGGTTTGATGGTCTATTTGAAGAAAAATGTAACAATGCTGCATCAATACCATTATTCTATTTTCCCATTCAATATCTTGATTTTAATGTTTGTTTTTCGTACTTTTCTCTGAAGCAAGTTTGTACTAAGTACATACCAAAAAAAAAAAAAAAAAAGAGTAACTAGGCTTACCTTAATAAATTTCATAGTTTCACGAAACTTTAAGGATTTTAATGAATAAGACAAGAATATTTTCCCAGTGCTAAAGACATCACTCAAAAATCAAATTTAAATACACGAACAGCAGTATTAATTTAACTTGTCAGTCTAAGTGACTAAAGAAAAGCATATTGTAAAATTCTATAGGACTTGATTAAAAGTAGTTTCCTTGGCAAAACGGTATTTTTGATTTTTAATGATTAAGTGACATCATTTATTCCCAGATGGATTTGGTTATTTTAGTTGGTTTTTAAGTTATTATAGACATGAGATACAACTTTTCTACTTCATTTTCTCACAGCATCACTGACACTGCTTAGTTCAATAACATGAAAATAATAAATGACTGCAAACTTCAAAACTAACACATTAATTTCTGTCTACAAAATACACGCATGCCACTGCCTGGCTAGAAGGAATAGTTACAGACACGTTATAGAAACCACAGGATAATGTATGAGTCCACACATTTTGTAAGTTTTGTGACCATTTTTGGAAGTCTCATTTATCTCATTATCTAAACATCAGTGTAAGAGCAAACAATGCTCCTTTTCTTGCTTTTTGTGTCACTTAAATTCTGGTAACTGGAACAGAAGGCCTTACAAATATTGATTTCTGATTCATTGATTTCTGATTCTAGAGTTCTTTTCTTTTTAATTCTTCAGAGCAGAATAATGAAATTATTTAGTGCAGCAATGCCTCCAAATTTCTTAACCCTGATTCTGAGACCCATAATCCCCTTTGTTTCCTCTTTCTCTCCTAATTAAATGGGTTTTTTTTCGGTGAAGGAAGAGATATCTTTCTTTTAAGAGGAATAAAAGGCTACAACTAGTTAAGTATGAAGAAAAAACATTCTTTTAGCATAAGAAATATTCTCTTGAATTCAGAAGAACATATTCTAAAGGCATCTGAAACTTTTTGGAAAGATTTACATCTTCATAATGATAAAGTATTAGGGTGGAAGAACAACATATACCATAAAATAACCTCTATGTGTTTAAAGCAAAATGTAAGCTCCATAAATATTCATCAGAGACATGGCCACCAACTGTGAAGAGTTGGTGACAGCAGTCAAAACAAAGTGACAATTACGTGTTGGTGGCTTTAGCCTTTCTTTCACAGGTGACTCAAACACTGCTAAACTAATAAAAAGGTAAGAATTTTATTCACATTCAGTGCAGCTTCTGCTTCTTCTAATGCTGGTTTAGCTGCCTCCAGTTTACTCTCTGCTTTCACTTTTTCTAAATCAATTTCATCTACGATTTTTTGTGCTTTATCTTTCACACCTTGGACTTCATTTTTTACTTTAGCTGCAGCTTCAGCACTTTCTGTGACTTCTGCTAGTACCTGGAATTGACAATAAATGTATAAAATGTATAAATAAAAATGGTGGAACAAGCGATTAAGTTATCAGACACAAGACAAAACATATGTATACAGAAAAATACGAAACTAACTCTAACTACAAATGGCATTATAGAATTATGGAATAAAAATGAACACAATTTACAGAATGTCCACAAATAAAAATAAAAATAGTATAGCTAATAAAATTAATGGAAGATGGTAGAACACCTGCACCAATGGTCAGCCTCTCTTTTACTCCTTTAGTCTAAATGGACTCATTTTTAACTAGTCTATTCAAAGAAAAGCCCTATGTGAATTCACAGAATGAAGTTATCCGCTTGTGTATGGTTCTTCAGTACATATAGTCTTAATTCTCTTGTGCATGTGTGACGTACGGTTGGTGTCAGAATGTTTTTTGACCAGTATCACCTATAGGGTCAAGGCTAGTACTCTGTACACATTTACAAGAATATAAATAATGCTGTCAAACACCTGTGAGAAAAAAAGACTGCTAAAATCCCCAAATCCCTCAATATTTTTGGGGTGAAATCCAACTCTGGTTTCCATAGGGCTCAGTACAAAGGGAAATAAATAAATATATATAATATGAGCAATATTACATGTAGTTTAAATAAAAGTCTCTTCTTTTATTATTTCTCCATATGTCTTCTACTTCTGACGACCCAGTAGTGCCCCACTGAAAAAGCTGACAACTAAGAGGCTATGTGAATGATTGCTAGAGAGCTTTTTCAAAACGTGTATCAAATATAAATATCAAACAAAGTGAACTCTACCAGCATATCTGTCATAATCCTGAAATATAAGAAGTGTAATTTCATCCCTTTCTGTCATAATTTTCTCTCTTATGAGATAAAAGGCCCTGAAGAATGCAGGCGGTCCCTTAGCCATCATTGGCCAAAAGTTTCCTCTCTGGTGAACATTAAATATGCACCATCATAGCATTATGGTAGCCTTCAGAAAATAGGATGCCTGTATTAATACATTCCCTGACATATATTTCCAGGGAGTAATTTTGGAAACTAGATTTCTACCAGACCACCAATTCAGGAACACAGGGACATCTTGTTAATGTAAGACAAAATATGAAGCTGAACTGTGATAGAATTTTTTCTAAGGAGTTTTGAAATACTAAAGTCTCGTTATCATCTGTTAACTTCTTAGCTGCAATAAGTGCACATTTAACCCCAAATTTAATAAACGTCAATCAAGCACAATAAAACAACCGTGAAACAAAAAATGAAACCCGATGCTTATAGGAGTGGGTAAAAAATGGGAGGAGAACAAGGCAAACAACCTCTGTTGCAGTCTTAAAGTGCACTTAGAAGCACTTTCAGAAGCAAATGCTGAACCAACATGCTACAGAGAGAGGACTGAGACCTCATTTTAGACCACAACGCATATTTTTTGGCTTGTAACAATTATGAGAAAATTCTGCAATAGCACTTTATGCCACTATATATCCTGGTTTTGTCCACTGCCTTTTGCTATTTAACACTTAAGTACTTACTTTATCTGCCTTAACAGATGCCAAAGCTAGTTCCTTCTCCTTAATGACCAACTCCCGAGAGAGTTTAGCAACAGATTCACTGGCCTCCATCAGCTTAGACAGACCTATTAAGTAAAAGATAAAATTCAGAAAAATGAAAACTCTTTTTTTCCTAGTTAGATAATACAAACTAGCTCTAGGATGCCAAATGCCTTGTACCTTGTGTTCTCATTTAAATTTGTGTAAAGGAGAGAAAGTGGGTGTAAGCAGTCATACTGTCATGATTGTGCTTAGTATTCAGTTTTCATGGATATAAATAATTTCACAATTACGTGCAAAACGATTATAAATGAGGTTGATTCTTCAAAAGAGGAATCCATACTCTGTAGTTTTAATTTGTTATAGCTGTAAACAGGACCTAAGAGTGCATAGCTGCAATATTATCTGCAAAAAATATATCCTTACACTTATTATATAGACAACTTAGAGAGAGAAAAAAAAAGGAAAAAGGGACAAAGGGAAAAAGGGAAAGGGAAAAAAAAGAAAAAGGAAAAAAGGGCAGGTATGTGAAGGACATCTTGTGTCATAAAGTCACAGGACAATCAGAAAATCAGACTAATACAGCATTTGTATCACTGCATGAGGAAATGACATAAATATTAAATGGAGAAATTATTATCTATTAAATAATAAATTGTAAATATTATATAGGCAAATAATATCAATAAATAATACCAATGAGACCTACAGACAGCTGAAAGTAGCCTCATGATCAGAGGCTCTGGTTCTCTTTAGGGACTTCAACCACACTGATGTTTGCTGGAAAGGCAACAGAGTCAGGCATGCACAGTCCAGGAGGTTTCTGCAGAGCATTGATGATAGCTTGTTGACACGAGTGGTAGAGGAACCAATGAGGAAAGGTTCACTTCTGGACCTTGTGCTGACAAACAAAGAAGGACTAGTTGGGGATGTGAAGGCTGGGGATAGCCTTGGCTGCAGTGACCACGAGATGGTGAAGTTCAGGGTCCTATGTGAAAGAAGCTGGGCAAAAAGTAGAATTACAACCCTGGACTTCAGGAGAGCTGACTTTGGCCTCTTCAAAGACCTACTTGGAGGAATCCCATGGGCCAGGGCTCTAGAAGGAAGGGGGGGGGGGGTAAGAAATCTGGTTAATATTCAAGCACCACTTCCTCCAAGCTCAAGATCAGTGTATCCCCATGAGTAAGAAATGAGGGAAAGGAGGCAGGAGACCTGCATGGATGAGCAAGAAGCTTCTGGAAAAACTCAAATGGAAGAAGGAAGTCTACAGAATGTGGAAAAAGGGACTGGCCACTTGGGAGGAATATAGGAACATTGTCAGAGTATGCAGGTATTAAACAAGGAAGGCTAAGGCCCACTTGGAATTAAACCTGGCAAGGGATGTCAAGGACAATAAGAAGGGCTTCAAGTACATCAGTAGCAAAAGGAAGACTAGGCAAAATGTGGGCCCGCTGCTGAAGGAGGTAGGTGCCCTGGTGATGGAGGGTGCAGAGAAAGCAGAGTTACTGAATGCCTTCTTTGGTTCAATCCTTATGGCTCAGGCCAGCCCTGAGGAACCCCAGACCCCAGAGGCAAGGGAGAGAGCCTGGAGAAAGGAAGACTTTCCCTTGGTCAAGGACAATCAGGTTTGAGATCATTTAGGCAAACTCGACACCTATAAATCCATGGGCCCTGATGGGATGCACCCACGGGTGCTGAGAGAGCTGGCAGATGTTATCGTGAAGCCACTCTCCATTATCTTTGAAAGGTCATGGAGAATGCGAGAGATGCCTGAGGACTGGAAGAAAGCCAACGTCATGCCAGTCTTCAAAAAGTGTAAGAAGAAGGACCTGGGAAACTACGGGTCAGTCAGTTTACCTCCATCCCTGGAAAGGTGATGGAACACTTCATTCTGGAGGTCATCTGTAAGCATGTAGAGGAACAGGTTATCGGGAGTGGCCAATGTAGATTCACCAAGGGGAAATGACGTTTGACGAATCTGAAAGCCTTCTACGATGGCACGACTGGCTGGGTAGATGAGAGGAGAGAAGTGGACATTGTCTACCTCAACTCAGCAAGGCTTTTGACACTATCTCCCACAACATCCTCATAGGCAAGCTTAGGAAGCGTTGGTTAGATAAATGGATGGTAAGCTGGATTGAGAACTGCCTGAATGGTAGAACTCAGAATGTTGTGGCGTAGTCTAGTTGGAGGCCTGTAACTAGCAGTGCTACCCAGGGGTCAGTACTGCATCCAGTCTTGTTCAACAGATTCATCAACGACCTGGATGAGGGGATAGCCTGTACCTTCAGCAAGTTTGCTGATGACACGAAACTGGGAGGAGTGGCTGACACAACAGAAGGCTGTGCTGCCATTCAGCGAGACCTGGATAGGCTAGAGTGTTGGGCAGAGAGAAACTCACATCATTCTATCCTTCAATGATAACTCCATGTAAGACCGTTACTGATATCAGCTACAACTTATCTAAAGCAAGTTAAAAAGTCATCATATGTTTTGAACCTACTGAGAGAATCAAAGTAATATTTATCTCATGTCAATGTATTTTTTAACTTGCCTGAATGAGGACTGCAGGAACGCAGTGAATATAGAAAAATCATAAAAATCTGTACTAAGATACTAAGCCACACTAATCTTAGCACCTCAAGGATGTAATTTACGTGACTTTTAATTAGGAGGAGATCTAGCAACAAGTTGCTCAAATGAACGACATGCCTACTTTGTCAAAGCTAAACTGAGGTTTTCTTGCAGAACCACAGTTCTATACAAAAAGACACTATCTACACAGGTGGTGCTCTACCAAGGATTCCCCAGACGGATTCTGAGAGAAGACACAAGATGTTAAGCAACCAGAAATAATTGTAGTTGTCACTGGATATCAGTTTTTTCCTCATCTGTTTTACAAGATTTTTCACCCAAAGTGACAAAGCAGAAAAGAGATTAGTTCTATCTTTCAAAATACATTGCATGAATAGATACTACAGTGCTGACAAGCACACTTTCAGTATGCTTGAGCCAGGGACTTTTCTAGAAATCAGTATTTATTGAGGTATTTCTTATAATTTTGCTACTTTACAAGCATCTTGAATTGGGCCAGACATCATTACACACAGGAAAAACATTTCAACACAGAGATGAAAAGAGCTGAGTTTAATAATGTAAAATTTAAATCCCATCTCAGGATAATCTCCTAACAAACTGAAATAACTTTCAAGGTTAATAATTTTCATGTTCTAAATTTTTTTGATATTAAGTGATGAAAGACTAACAATTAAAGGAGGGATGTGTGAGATAGTAGTTAAATTATTCATAACAAACTTTTTGAGAAAGTTTCTTAGGATGCAGTAAACAGTGGAGCATGTTTGGAGTCAGGAATGACCAGTATTTTTGTTGTTTTGTAATACATCTTTTCTATGCAAGTGAAAATATTTAGAATATTTTCTAACTGGCATGAGTACTGCCCATAAGCTGACCGACATCATTTTCTGAGCATCAATGATATAAAGATGCTGCAGCAGGAGACATATACGTACATGGTCATTTTGTTTAGAATATCACATAAGGAATTAGTGATAATATCATATGAGAGGCTAAGAAAATATTATCCACACATGAAATCTTCTTGACAGTGCTGAAGCTACTTAGGTTACTTCTTTTAAATTATTTTTGAAAACAGAAGAACTGGAGAAAGAATACAAATAAAATCCCATCCTCAGAAATCTTCAAGTCTCTTGGACTTTATTCTCATCTCAAGCGGGACTAACGATAAGTTCTGATTTCTATAACTGGCAACAGATCCAGACAGGGAAATTTGCATAACATGAAAATATTGAGGATCACTTACTGCTCTACAGTCCACTCTAATTCAGCAGTTTGTAAATACAATAAATACCTACATGTTCTTATTCTATGTTTTTGTAAGAAAAACATTGTGAACTGGTGATAGCTGGAGTGTTTAAAAATATTTTTGAACTGTGATCCAGCAGAACTGGTTTTAAGTGATCACTGAATAAGTAGTCAAATATTCAAAATACACATCATTTAATACCAAACATGGAAATACATGTTTATCCCTATTTTGCTTACCAATTTGCATACGTTCAGCTTGTTCATTAATAATCTTTAACTGTTCAGTATAAACTTCTTTGTAGCCATTGATGAAAGAGAGATAGGATTTAGGTGTTACATAAGTTCTTCTTCGATACCTAAAACATAGTATATTGGCAATATCAACTTAGTATATATTTTTTACGTGTACAACATTTCATTACTTCCAATGAAACAGAAGATTATCTAAATCAAGTCTTTAATTCAGTTAAAATCAAATTTCTTCATAACGCAAACCCTTATTTCCAATTAGGTTTTTTTAATCCACATATGCAATGTTAAAGATCATTAAATAGTGGGAATGAAGATAATGAATTTGCTACATAATAGTAATTGCTTTTCATGGCCTTTGCATATATTGATATAGCAGATTTATTTTTGTATTAGCCTTAAAAGACAATTATTGGTTCAAACAACACAAGTTCAAAAAACACTAACAGTAGCAACACTTTCGGGATTAATTATTGCATTTGTATAAAATATTACCTTTGGAAATAATTCTCACAGCTTTCTGAAACTATATCATGAAAGAGACCCATGGTTTCCACTATTTGTGTTTTAACTGATCCAGAGCAGACCATATTAAATTCTGAAAGAAAATAACTGGCTACGGCTACAAGAGCCTCCTTGGGCCATCGACTGAACCAATCCATGGTGCACCCTGATATGAGACCAGGAAATTTCAAAGAACGTGCACGGAATTTCTCACCAACCTAAAGAGAGTAACACTGTTAATTTACATTATGATACTTAATTGGCTCGATCAAAATGTTTAATTCATATGAACAACTAAATAGTCTATTATTTTCTTGCTAATTTTCTGCTTAGAACAACCTGAACAGTTTTTTCTTTATATAAGTATTATGCTAAATTTCCAACATTCAATATTTTATGAAATTTGAAGAAAGAAATTAATAAAAAATATAAGTGTTTAATATTTTAAAACTTCAATTAACTTATTTTAATTCCCATTATATTCTTGTTTTCAAGTAACAAGCAAGAATTTAACAAAGACACATTCATTGATTTGTATTAGGAAAGAATATGCCAGGAGGAAAAAAAATATTACTTTAACATGTAAGGGATGATTTAATTTTAAGTATTTTGGTTTTATGTTCTGACAACTGTACTATTACTTTTATTATCTCAGCAGTTATAACCAGACTTCAGTAATCTTTCTATACATCTTCAAATCTCCTTAAAATACAAAGCTTGAATAATCCTGTCACACGTTATAGGATAGTTTGCTAATGGAAGTAAGGAAGACAGATATGAAGAAAAACTTACTGGAGAAAAGCAGAGGACAACATGCAAGTTCTTCTTTGCTCGAGTTAAAAAATATTCATAAAGATTATCAAAGGTAGGAGGACACCGAGGCATCTCCTTTTTCATCACAGGTATTAATCCTTGGGTGATTTCATCCAACTCATCCCGAGCAAATAAATTAGAAATCTTTTTATAAAATTAAAATTGATAAGAAAATAAATTGCACGGATGTAATTATTATAGAGTTTACAAACATTTGTCTGTGTACATCTGTATCTCTCTCTCTGCATATATACAGTTTAGAGAGATTAAAACCCCAGATTTGTCCCTACTTTAGACTTCATGTAACTCCATTAAAAACTATGAAGTCTAACTCAGGAAGAGTACAGATCACTAGCCAGTAAATACTCATTTAATAAAGGGTACTGAAATACGCACCACAGCTGCTTATCTTTTCCTGGCTTACATTGAAATAGAGGTAAAGGAACTCCATACTAAGAGCACTCCTCCTTTTAAAAGTTGAAATATTTTAATCATTGATTCTACAATTTATTGCCAAAATAAATAGAAATAAAATAGTGCGAACGGATTCTGCAGTTTCCTGCTCGTAAGGTACATTTCCTGTCATGTTGAGACTCTTACCTCGCCTGAAGACAGCAGATTATTAACATATTCTAAAAATGATTCCTCTTTTATTTCATTATCAGTGAAAATAAAAGTGATGCCTTTTCCTTCTACCCCAGCTGTTCTATACAATGATTTTAAATCATCTGAGAGATTGCTTACATTATAGGATCTAGGAGGAATAAGAAATGTTTCCACTTAATTCAAAGCAACTCAGAATACTGCTATTTTCAGATTATAGTGTTTTATAAATGATAGTGCAAACATCCTTTGTAAGCACACATATTTTGGCTTGGGAATAGCTAAAACATTGTCCAGCTTTTTCAGCTCAAACTTAATCCAATCTTGTATACAAACCAGATAAGAACTTATCATTTTCCACATTTTAAAGGGTCACAAAATGAAAAAAAAAAAATAATCTGTTAAAAACATACAGTTATGACTGTGTAAAGCAGTAGCATAAATTGGATTTAAATATTTCTTGCATTTCTTACCTGGTTAAAGTGATCTGAAATATTTTATATCCAGCAATAAAGGAGGCCAACCTTGAAAGACTTTGTTTTCCAGAACCACCAACTCCAACAAGTAAAGCATTTCCATATGCTGTGCGAATTATGCGAGAAATCTATGTAGGAAAAAATGGAAGAAAAGCTCATTAATAAATTTAAATTGAAATGAAAATGTTAATTAGCAAAATTAAAAATCTGTTATACTCTACACTAATGAAAAAGCTGCAAGTAAAAATATAGGATGGTTTTAATTAGTTAGACATAGGATTTAAATACATATAGGTAAACATCTTGAACTCCATTTTATGTTGAAGGTATCATCCTGAATGTGTTTAAAAATACCAATTAAAAAACTGTAGCTGCAAGAATAAACATACTACATTCCTAATTTTAAGAGTCTGAAAGACTTGGACACATTTAAACTATCATTTAGTGTTACATTCTATTTTATCTACCTTCAACATTTCCTTCAAGATAGTTTTCTTAACAAGTCTCCCAGATACAAAAGCTGGATTACAAATTTACTATGTTGCTTTTTACACATCTCCAGTATATACATCAAATCTTCCTTGGTTTTATTATATGTTAGTGTGCTATTACTTTTAAGATGTTACAGTTTACTTTGCTCCTCGTGTAAATTATGTACAAAATGCAAAAAATCTACATCAAGCCTTTGAATTCTGTTTGGTTTTTCCTTCAAAGAAATTTTGGGTTTGTGCACAGTTCCCTCTGAGCCTATCCAGATGACTACAGTAACACAGAAATCTAAATAGGAAATTATGAGGGTGACTAAATTTATTGTCACCATAGTGACAGCAGGGCTCCTTTCTAGTACCTAACTGCATACCATAACCATATTCTGGTTAAAACTTGCCAATGGAAACAGTATTAGAGACTTCCAAGGTCATCTAAAATTCACCTAGCATCACACAAACTGTATTTAAATATATATATATATTATTCTGTTTAAATGCAAAGCAAAAAAAAATCATTTATTTCACTTGAGGTCAGCTACAGAAGAACCAAACATCTCTTTCTGTTCTGATTTTACTGTGGCTTCTATGTGTCTTTCGGTAAACAGATCACCAAGTTAAAGTAATTCCTGAGATAACTAACATAACTTCTTAAACCTGAGGCACAGCTCTTCAAACAAATGTCATGCTTAGCCATTTTTTTCCCATCGTGAATCAGGGCCTGACTTTGGATGAATTATTTTCTTAGATCATTCTTTCCGAATAGGGGCTCAACTCATTGTAAACTGAGACTCTCCTCTACCCTACACACTCATTCAACTGCAGCCCCAATTTACATTTCTTTTCACGTTTCTCACCCAATCAGATTCTGCCTCATGTTGTTTTGGTCACTTGTCAAGTACAGATACCTTTGAAGTGTTCTCTGGATTCTTAATGATGAAAAAATATTCTATATACAAAATATAAATGTGCCTCTTTATGACCTCAACTTTCCTATCGAGGAAAATCTTCATAACTCTGAATACACACAAGCTTAAACAAATACATAAAATAAGGTATTTATTACAAAACATGCAAACGGGTAATATAACCATAGCTCTTTCCTAGTTATTGAAAATTACTAGGCAAATAGGGCAAGCAAGTTAGGGGATAAGAGTAGCTTTTCAGGATGTGCGCTCCTAGCATAGCTTGCCCAAATCAGGAACACTGTTGCAACAGTTAAACTAATAAAAAATAACAAACCCCAAACCTTAATAAGATGTGTCATCGCATCCTTAAAAAACACCAAATCAAGAAATGATGTTCTAACACATTCATTGTATTGTCTCTGATACATTTGCAATTTTTCACAAAGAAATTCAAAGCTTGGAATCTGGAAAAAAAAAAAATAAATCAGTAACAACTAGTGTGGCCCTTCAGAATTTGAAACTGAGCTAACATTTTTACACAAACTTGAGTTCATGTATTGGCCACACATAATGAGATTATCTGGTTAATTCACTGTAGTGATTGCAGTTGTGTTTAAGAAGAAATTTTCGGCTAATGGCGGGTAAAAGAGGAGCTCGGAGAATAGAAATGAATAAACAACATTTATATGGCATTATTAACTTCAATATCACTAAAATGATTTATTGCATACTAACCACAAAAATCTAGATATATCTTCACAAAAAATGTGGTAGGTATTCAACAAAACTTTCTGTTTGATTCTGATTTGATGTTCAGCAATATAACATACTTATTAACTAAAGGGGAACTTCAGTGCCTGGTATTATAGGTGTAAAGTAAAATACCTCCTCATAAATTTTTGGTGGTTCAAACACAAAATCTTCTGGTTCATCGCCAGTTGGTTCAGGCATGTCCCGTAAAAAATCTACAAAATATGGTTCAGCTTGGAGAACTTCTGTTAAGCCTGTATCCACATATTCCTCAATTGCTTTAGTAACAGTTTTATCAAACCAGGCTGTATCTTCAGGACTAATAAATCTAAAAATTATAGATTTGCAGTTTTTAAAAACCTGATTTCTAGCTATATAGGGAGAAAATCAGATTATTAAATACTTTAAAAAATTTGTAACATTTCAAAGAAAAATACATATTAGGCAGTACATATTAGACAGCAGTCACAGAAATGGATTACGGAATATTCACAGAAATGAAATGCTTCCACACTCTAAAGCGTAATAGTCAATCACATAAAACACAAACAACTTGACTTTCCAACTTTCACCTAGAAATAGGCAATAACAGCCCACTGAATTTCTCAGATGAAAAAGGTTGAAAAAAGTTGAATGATTTCCCAAATAACCATGTCTAAGTGACCCTTATCTTTCAACATGAAGCAGAAGAGCATAATTTATGTTATTATAGCACTGCCTATGAAAGTGCCATGAGATAAGGAACAGTAAAAGATATCATATGTCGCTACCACCTGACTTGAATCTCAATCCCTCTTACACCAAAATCCAAGATTAACAGAGGGGGATATACACTGAGATGGGGTGGGGAGGGTGGAGGGGAATAAAACAAAGTCTGCAAACACAAATACTAGTGACTACATTTCATTGTTGAAACAGCTGTATCTGCTTCCATTGATAGGTTCAAGATGGTTTTAATACAGATCAAGATCTTTGACTACTGTGATTATCTATGGCTGTGATCATCTGAGAAGCAATCAAGAATGACCCTCAGTAGTAACTGGTAAACATAAAAGGTAAGAACCCCCTCAACCCCAGAAAAGGGGAATGCCAACTGTGAACATCAAACTACAGAAAAAAAAAAAAAAATTCATCTTTACTTCTTTTCCTTTTCAGTGATACAACTGAGATGAAAATAGGACAAACATGAAAAAGGTGTACACAGTACTCTGAGTTTTCAAATAAGACAAAGAATACTAAAGAACTGTGGTATAGAGACAGCCGAGATACAGATGATATACTTCATTATTCTTAGAGGTTCTTAGTGATGACATTATAATACTAACCGCTATGGAATCTAAAAGCAGCATGGAAGAAGAGACTGCATGACTACACTCTCTCACTCCTTCTCTCTAATACATAACATATCTGCACAAATACGTATCTTCTGTGCATTTTTAAATTCCCCAAAATGATTAATAATAATAATTAAAAAAGAACATTTCAGTAAATGTCAGTGATGTTGCTCCTAATTGCTTTAAGCAGAAAATAATACACTCAAAGCTGCATGACACTTTTGCATCTGTGGGTATGATCCTAACTTCAAATTCAAATTAAACATTTTCCCCTTTTTATATCAACAGCACTCTATTGCACATATAAACACATATACATCAATGTCAGGTAATTTGTATGTTTGTATAATATACGATAGTTCAGGCACTTAGAAATATCAGCAATGTTAGACTTTGTAGTGGATTTACAATGAGTAGGCTTTCTCAGATTATAGAGGAGTAACTATTAAAGTCAGCAGAAAAATCCAGTCTTCATTTTTATATTTTTGACAATGGATGGACAAAATTTCCTTTTAGATTTCCTGTGTGCATTTTCTGAATTCAACATATGTATCTAAGAAGAGAGGAGAAAGTGAGGAGGATTTTCAAATTAGAGTTCCTCTGGTATATTGGAACTGGTCGTAATAGCAATCTTACTTCCTTGGCACTTAAGTTCGTTAATGCACCTTCCTGGGGAGAATGAGAAGGCATCTGCCAGCTGACTCAGAGCTCTCATGGAAGAAAATGAGGGATTCTAGAAGATATAGGTAGGGATGGTAAACAAAACTGGTTGACAATGGTATATGTTTTGTTTGGAACTGTTTCTAACATTTACTTGAAATGGAGGCAGTTGTTTTGTCCACTAGTTTTAGCACTGTATGATTCATCTCAAAGTTTTATATATAAAAATATATAATATTTTAATATTTATTTTTATTTTAATATTTAAATATTTAAATATTATTTTAATATTTATAATATAAAAATATATATCTTGGTTTGTTTCTGTTTCAACTGGGTACATGCTAAAATCCACATACCAATGTATACTTAAGGAGGATTTCACTTTGCCCCTCTTATCTTTTCAAAACAGAGATGGAACTCCTTATAATTCTTTTATACCTTTGCTCTCTGCTTTATCTTGACAAGTTACTAGAATAATAGCAATTAAGCCTGGCTGTGCTTGAATACTATGCAATCGTTATATATACATTGTTTGCCACCATGCCAAATCATCTGCACCAGACTGCATTTATGCAGTCAGCATCTTCAAATAGATAAATTCCATTTTAGACTTCTGCAACTATGTTGAATATAAAAAAAATTCTGGTCACGTCAAGTAACTCCTAAGCACTTGCCAATTTAAGCAAGATCTTTAGGTCTGATTAAAAGCAAAAGCAATACAGTATGCCCTCTTGTGTCCATGGCAAAACACTTTTTACTCCTTTCACTTTGTGATAGCTTTATAAAGTAAATGCAGTGTAATAAAATACACATACTTATTTTTAAGAGTCAGCATTTAACTTCAATGCTTTAACTATAAAGCATTACTTTTATAAAAAATTATGAAGGTCCTTCCTTGGGACATCAGAATAAGAAATATACCCACCCTGATAGACAAAATGATATGTCAAATTTTTACTGGCAGCTTCAGTACTACACCTAGTATTTCACAAGCATTTGAAACACTGAACAGAAAAATATTACTGGGTCTTTAACAGATATGGCTCATAACTGTATCTGTTTTATGAATATTTTAAAGGAGATTTAGAGGAGATGGGCCATTTTTTCATCATAGGCATGCAACACTTCTGTGAGAGCAAAGCAATTTTAAATTATTGTCTGTGTACAAATTTAGGGCACTGTACAATCTTTGTTTACAGAGGACCTGGCTGAGTGTAGCCAAAGACAAGTGCAAAAAAAATGTAGGTTACAACATAAAATATGCATATATTTTGGAGTTCTCCATCCAATTACTGGTCTAATCTATCAGTATATAGCATGACATTGCTGGGATAATATCCCAGCGTGGACTGCATGTAAAATGAGATAAAATTTTTCACACTGGCATAACAAAGTTTATCATATTAAGAAGTTTCACAGATGTATGAGCATAAATTAGGTAAATGGCTAAACCAACAAAATATAAAATGCTATGGTTGTTATACCTGTCAGCAATTACTCTGGTACATTCATGTTTAAAAAGTGTTAGAAGGACAGTGCTGCTGTTGCATTCTTCTGCCTTTATAGTTAACATTCCTTGCCAAATTCTAGAAAGGTCTCGAAGATTGAAAATATAGTGGAATTTAGATGGTGTAGGCAGCATCTTTGTCTAAAAATATATTGTTAATATTCAAAATAAGTAACATTTATAATGAATCAAGAATAATATAAATTATAAATTTATAACACATAAACCCAACAAAACTAGTAATTTTCACACATAATACCGTGGGAAAACTTTTTCTAAGAAGTCATCAAAAATATCTCATTTGTTTGGAAGCAGGATCTAGAACTAAATGTAAAACCCAAACTCTTACAACATACAATTATTTCATATATTGCTCTGGGCTTTATAAATTAAAAATTATAATTTATAAAGAATTTCACTCCCTCTTCCTTAGCTACAGTGATTAAAGCTTTGGGTAACATGAATAAAACTATAGGAATTAATGGACTGATGTTTCCATTCACCTGTCTTGTGTACTGAAATCTGGCATTTTCCAGATTGTATCTCCAAAACACTTTTAGATCATGTATTTCCTGCTTTTTTCTTGTTATAGATATGTTCTTAAGGAATATGTGCCTAAATTGCACTAATAAGCACTCTGTTCAGACTGATTGTGATTAAAATTTTCCCTGTAATTTATACCTTTGTCCACTGCCACAATATTCTGCCTGTTGGGACCAATTTTTTCACCATATCACATACTTCAGGACTGAATTTTCTACACGGATGAAAGTATCCACAGCCAATAATACCTGAAAAGATAAAATGCAATATACAATTAATCTCAAGTTGTAGGATATAATAAGGTAGGTTGTGAGCAAGACATATAAGTACTTATAAAAAACATTATTTCGCTTTTAAATTACAGATGAAATAATTTTGTCTCTTGTGCATGGCTTTTCTGAACCACTGTAGAAACAAATGGCAGGAACTAATATACTACATATAATAAAGTATATAATAATATACTGTATTGACAAAGTTAACAGAATTGAGAGCTTTAGCTGCAGAGGGAATTTCAGACAGTGCAGAGATGGAATGGTAACCTACATAGTAATAGAAGTGCTCACATTCTTCCAGTAAATACCATTACTTTCTTAATTAATTTGTATGTCCAAAATTAGAAAGACAAGCATTTAAAGGGGTTAATTTCTCCTTTACAGCACTATTGTTGCTGTCATACAGCTTCAGTTGTTTCACTGGAAGTACTCTGAATTTGCATGACAAAAGTGAGAAAGAGAACATACTTGTATATATTTTGTCAATTATAAAAAAAATAAATAATTATACTAAAACAAAAGAAAGAAGTACCAAAAATTTTGTCTATGGATGCATTGGATGGCAATGTACAATTGAATACACAAAACTGTCTTTTTAAACGCTGGGGAATATCATTACGGCCTCCTCCGGGATGTATCATTGCTGCTATTAATTGTACATCTACAATTGTAGTGAAGTCTCCAGGTTTATCCAAGCTGTACATTCCTTTCATTTCCATCATCTGACGAACGATTTCATTTGTTACCTGTAAGTTTATGTAACTTGTAGAAATTAGAAATTCAAACAAGAAAAAAAAGAAAATATACCCTGGTAATTTTATTTCTTCTTGTAATTCTACCACTAACCCCTGGAAAGATGTGTTCACTTGAATCTAAACTCAGATTAAACTATCTTCTTTAGTCATATGGGAGATCTTCGTTTACATGATTTTAAACCGCAGGAAAATTCTTTCAGAGCTGTACAGCCATATAATATCAACAAAATGTATTTGTATTCCTTTTGACTAAATAAAGTTAAGGCAATGAACTAGGAAAAAAAATTGTTTTGTTCTATATTTTGCTGCTGGACATTCAGCTCCAGGTGTTCAAACTATGCTTTTCAATTCTCCCTTTGGCCTCCTTTGAAGCAAAATCAACTAATTCTTTTTTGAAACAGGAAGCTATTTATTCTGAAAAGGTCATTCACTCCACATTCCACTCTACAGCACCTATACGGGTTAGGAGGCACCAGAGTTTGCCGCCATAGCAACTGCTCAAACCATATTCAGCAAGCCTTATGTGCTCATATACCCTAAGAAAGCTACAAGATATGCAGCAGGGAGCCAGTCACAAACCATCATCCTCTTAAAAATATTTCAGCAATGTCTTGGGGCCATAATGGAAGATCCAGTGGAGGTCCTTTCATAATGGAGATCCTTCCTATTATTGAACACTGCCTGGGCCTGTAAAGGCTTTTCCTCAAACACAACCACCTATGTTCTAGACTATAGTCAAGCAGCTCAGTGTTGTGGGTAATTCAATACTAATTTGTATTTTAAAAAACTTTTAAAATTTAAAATTTAATTTAATTTTTAAATTTTAATTTAAAAATTTAAAATTTAAAAAGTTCTCTCAAGTGAAAGCAAATGATGCAAACCAAAGAACTGATACATATTGACATGTAGGTAGGAGGAAGGTTCCACTTCAGAGACACTAAAAACACATGCTTGTCTTCCATTTTGACAAAAACAGCTTTCTAAAGTGAAGAGATGGAACTATTCAGTCCAGACCTCCTACCCACACTGTTAACAAACCACTTCAATGCTATGAGCAGCCTTAACCCAAACTGTGAGCCCCACAGAAGCCAGAGAGCCTGAGTATTCAAAAGTGCACAGAGGTCCCAGGTTTCTAATTGGTTATTTACTCTGAGCAAATTAAAAAAAAGTAATGGTAAGCATACTTGGTCTTTATGCTAGAATAGACATTCCAGAAAACGTAGCATCCTAGGCTGGAAATATTTCAGACCTGCTATGAGAAGGAACTGTGAGACACTTTTACCTGATTTTGGGTCTGTATAGGCATATGACTAGTGTTAAACACCCAGGTTGTAGATAAGCTCATCAAAAGCCAAAAAAGCTTTAATCTAGTTTGCAAGCCAATGTGTTACCCTTGAATTTGGACATAGCCTTTATTACTTTCTTCAAGGTAGCACACTTTCATTTTACAGAGTTTGTTTACTGGTGCTCTCAAATTAATGTCAATCTTGAACTTAATAATATGGTACTTTAGTACAGTGAAGTCTTACAAATACATGAGAAAGTGGAGACTGTAAGATATGGCACCTTTATTCTACATGTCTTGTCAGTAAATATAATTTTCTCTCTTTTTCTCTTCATCAATATACCATAGTTAGAAAGCATTTCCAATAATTAATTAAAATATTCAGCAAGTCCACTGATTCCCATGTATATAAAACAAAGTGCAGCGGTTTGAGAACAAGTCATATTTGTTAAAAATAAGTTTACCTGATCTCCCCATTCATTGATAAACGGCATATTGATATCATCAATAAAAACAGTCATCTTTCTGCCTCCAGGAGGTCCGTAAGTACTTCCAATGCGTTTGTCCACATAACTCTCTATTGTCCTCTAAAAATTAAAGAAAGTTCTTGTTTTGCATTTAAAGCAACAATATTTAAAATGTATTGTTAAAAAATATGTTACTTATTGCTTTCTGCTACAGAACATATCCAGTGATTTCTTCTTTTTGTCAGTAGGTTCATCTCTGATTCATCATTAAGGAACCCTATTCTCCTGTTCATCACACTCATTCCTATGCAATTCCCTGGCCTTAGGAGTATGTCCTGCAACTCACCTCTGGCTACCAGAGAAGATTTTAAAAAGTTTTCAAAGTTGGAAATTATTATTTCATTATCAGCATTGAAGCCTACTATTATCATGGAGTCACTGAAGTGACGCGAATTTTACTATGATGCATTATCTCTGTATGAAACATTACATCTTCTTGTGAATTGTATTTCAGTCTTCAAACATGTCAATATTAATGCAAGAGAAAAGAAAACAGATCGTAAGTTGTGAATTCTGTTGCATATCCTTTTTTTCTTCTTCCTTCACAAATCAGTAAGAGAGTGGGAAGACAGCACACACAATTTGAAAAAGGAAGGATTAATCAAAAGTGTATTAATTAGGAGTAAGCTAGAGTATCAACAAGCAGAAATAGTATTTTCATTATCTACAGCACAATTTTTATAAATATTGGACTTATTTAGAAAGGCATTTAAGAATCTCCCTTCCAAATGGCAGCTCTGGAGAGGAATGAAATCAGATTTCAGAGAGTTTGTCATGCTCTGTCTGAAAATTTTGATTGCTTTGTATTTCCCCTAGCTAAGCTCAATTGTTTCGTACCTGCAGTACAACTGCAGACCATACAGAGACAACTTGGATTCCTTTTACAATGATTTCCCAGACGTCTTGTAAGCTAAGTAATGCAATATTTTAACATTTGGTGGCAATAATCTTTTAAGACTGAGTTTTGAACTAAATAAGCAGGATTCAATAGATGCAAAAGACATTGATATGTAATTGAAATCTATCTTCAAAGTTCTACAGCCCTACAGTCTTTCTAAAGGTACTTGGAACATAAACAATGGCAGGAAAAAATACCTTACAAGATGGTAGCAAATGTTTTCCTTAGACAAACAAATTTTTAGCTTTACAAGCATAAATGTATCCTATATGTGGCATGTGCTGTCATAAAGGTAGAAATATTAATAGCATTTTTGAAACAGAAAACAAATACAAGTTTTGTCCAATGTTTTTGTCCCATTTTTTCATGAAAGAAAATAATTAGCTGAGTGTTCTAAGATAAACACACATAGAACATTGTTAACATTACTGTGTCATTTTGGAGATATGTGGTTAAGGTGAAAAAGAGAAACTGCTAAGAGAAAGAAATTAAGAACTTTGTAGCACATCTAACACATCCAAAATCACCCAATCTTTCAAATATCCTCAGAATGATGACTTAAAATTAAAAAACTATTTTGAGTGTGGCTCTTTCAAGTGTTTAGAAGCATTTCAACTGTTTTTTTGCTACCTCACTCTCTTGGAAATCAGCAGAGCGAGCTATGTATTCAGCTATTCAGTTAGCTGAAAAGAAAGAGCATATCCTCCGAGGTACTACAGGACTGTATCAGAGAAAAGACACCATAAGGTCCTTTCACAGACTCTCTGTACTAGAGATGCAGAAATCTGAGTTTTGTTTTCAAGACAGCAATGTTCTAGGGACCCATAATACACTAAGTAAAGGACACTGAGACAGAGGTACTGACTGTTCAATCAATCTTGAATGCATGAAAGGATGCCTGCCTTATTCTGTCTTACAGTTCGATATAAACCGTGGCCAGAGATCTTATGCATAACAGAAAAGCTCAGCAGATATTCTGTGGTTTTGGAATTAAAAAAAAAAAATATATATATATATATATATATATTTAAGCCACTTCTTTTCACAATTTTCTTAAAAACATTTACATTAGTGTTTTAAAAAAGATGATTTTGGGATAGAGTTTGTAAGATTGGCTCCATGAGCAGACTTTTCAATTAAGAAATATTCCAAGATGATTGCTTTATCCTACTGGCAGATTATCACCATGAATTCATTGTTTTGAAGAGATAATGAAGCCAATTCAACTTATAGGATCACACCCTAGGAAATTAGTAGTATTGAATCACAGCACAGTAGTATAAATCATCCTTTCAATTACTTGGAAGAACTATCTGTAGTATTTGTTTCTGCTTATATGGATTTTTTAGCAGTTATATTTGGAAAGGAAATCTCTACGAAGTTGCAATGACAGAGGACCTTAAGGATTGTATTTCTGATGCTGTAGTCACTCCTGAGCTGAGGAAAAATAAGAGAATAAGTTGAAATATCTTTTTCATGTATAAAAAAAATATGGTTACAAACTAAAGAATGGGGAAAAAACTGAAGATGTATAGTAAGAAATTTTAATTAATCTAAAATGAAAAGGAAATGTCTTCAGCAAAAAATGGATTCTTGGAATTTCATAATGAAAAAGCACACAGCAATCATATATTAATATATGTACCTCTATGTGAGTGACTATATTTAAACCTGATTTGCAAAAATTATTTTTTATGGAGTTTTCTGAAGTGTTTAAGTGACTCGGAGGAAAAAGATCCTTTAGAGTTTATTTCTAAATCATTTTTCTCATCAGAATTAAGTACACTTTAAATACTTAGCAAGGAAACGATATGCAATAATTGCTTAAGATCTATATTTTTACCTGAAACATAAATGGTTCTGTGGCGGATGAAAAGTTTAAACATTTTGATAAATGCTGTTCTGGGTCATATTTCTTCACATATGCCTTAATCATGACTGTCTTTGCAGTCCCTTGTTCTCCTGTAAGCAAAACCGCCTGTAACAGATATTTAAATCACATAACTAGTATCAAAACTTACTCTGGTAGGTTTTTCTCTAAACCGAATGTGTGAGGAGACACATAAAATTGATTTGCAGCGAGAATTGTACTGCTCATGTACCCTGTTAGACAGGCCAGTGAAACTGGTAGGAGAGGAAGCAATTTAACAGTGTTCCACGGACAAAACTGCTGTGAACTACTCCTGCTTAACAGCAACAAAGGAAAATCACCTGTTTTCAAAGCAAGCAGTTATTCTTCAACTTTTTTCAAGAGCACACCAACCTTCCTTTAAGGAGCACTGGCTCCTATCCACCCCTTCTCTTCTCCTAAATCAGAATTTTAAGTCTGTTACCCAGGTTTCCCAGCCTAATTATGCTGACATAAACTAACTTAGCAAGAAAGGCCTTTTGGATCTTTAAAGAGTCCATATTTCCTGTGATAGCACTATGTTTTTCAGAACTGGAGCTAAACTTGACCTGTGCTTTTTGTCCTGAATTTCATCAACTGCCTGTCACAGGCATGCTTGATTCTTTCTCTGAACATCCATCGAGGAATATGAAAACAATACCTTTTTTCAGAGTACTTTTAACAACAATGTTATTGCTGTTGCATTGGGCCTTTAAATCACTTAGGATATCAAGCTTTGCTAAGCAGATTTTGGCCAAGAATGTTCACAGAACAGTCAGGAAATCTTAGAATTTTTCCCAAATTTTTTTTCTCCTCACTGTTTGTTTTATTACTGGAAACAAACTCCCTTTTGATTAGACTATAATTATTCTGTCTCCTTATCACTGCAGTATTTACAACAACAGCATTTGATGCTTCTAATATGGCACTTTTGGCTCTTGCAACTCATACTATCTTAATGTATGCCTCATTCTATATATTTCTATTTTTCAAAGCTTTTTTATTCTTCTCTGATGGCTTATTCAAATTAAAGGTGTAGAAAATTCTTGTTTCCAGCTGATATTTTCAATAATAAGTATTTTATTTCTGCTTTCTCTTAATGTTGTATATAATATTGTACATAATATGTATAATATTATATAACTTATTTTCTGGTTAATCTATACACTAAGAGTCATCTGCCTTGGCAGGGGGTGGAAGTAATAAATGTGCCAAGAAAGAATGAAGTCTTTCCTGGTTTCCTTCTTACCTTGGTAAAATCTCAATCTAAATCAGAAACTTGCTGAACCAAAGAAGTAACACTTTTTTCTTTTCTCTTAAACCTTTCACAGAAATGTCCCATTTCATCTCATGAAAGTGAGCTAGATAAGAACCATGCTTTTTTTCCAGGCATGCAAGAATCCTTCATGTGTTTTTTTTCTAGCTCAGATTTTCATCCTACTTATATTTTTGACAGATGGTATTATCTTCATAATTATAGCCACTCCATGAAAGGAATTAAATCAATTTGCAAGAGGAAGTATGTGATATTTATGATCATGAGCACCGATGTTGATAACACAGGAGATTTAAAATGCTTAAGCACTCCTGACTGACTTGCTCCTGCTTTAAACTAATGCTCTCCAACAGAGAGCCACAATGATACCACGTGGTCTCATTCTTCACCCTGGTTTTGAACATCCAAGTAATCAATTGACCACAATAACACAGATGATGGTAATAAACTCGCAGAACCAACAAGTAAAGTCAGACCTGTAAAACACCACTTGTTTCACCTAGCACATGTAATTCAGCTGTAGCTGGAAAGAAAGTTCATGTTGCTGTGATCTGATCCAGGGGAGAAAAAAAAAAAAAATTTCTATCACTGCTCAATATGTGATTAAATCAAACCTTACCAAATAAAAAAAATGCTTAAAAGTAAAGCTGACTGCTTCCATGGAAGGGAACATTCTGCTCAACAGGGAAGCACAAACAAGTCCCATTGCACACTGAACGCTGAAAATTTTCGACTGAAGAGAGGAAGATATAAACTGTACACAACAGAAACACTGAATTGTGGAAAATGACAGGTTTCACAGACTCTTTTTAGAAGACTTCAATATTTGTTATTTCTATTACAATGATGGCCAAAATAATGTACCTGGAAATATAAACACTATTTTCCAGGCATTAATGTAAAAAGATTAATTATTTGTTTCCAAATACAAAGATTTTGCACGTTTTCATAATTTGTGTCAGATATATCAAAGGCACAGCCACATTATGGCCTCTGGAACAGTTTCATCAAATGCAATCAATGGGTTTTCTGTCCAAATCCCAGAATTTTACAGAAAATAACAGGTTCCAGCACTGGCTTATGTATTTGTGGTATTTCTAATATTGGGTCCAGCTAGTAAGAAGGGAATACATTGATTTACATTTCACAAGCTGACACAGATTTCCATAGTAAGTTGCTAGGGTCATTAAGAGCATTGTGCTAAAGCAAAATACGTATTTTTCAGATCTTTTTCTGTTTGAAAATAGGCCTATATATGTTTTAATAGTTATTATTTAATGTGGCCTGAGTAAAAAGCCATGAAACCAGATTGGTCCTAATTGATTAAAGCTGTACGAGGCATGTTCTCTCCTTTTCGGTAGTTGTGGCTACTGCCATTCACTACAGCTTTCCTAATGACAGAAGAACAGAGTAAAGGCTACGAATTTCAGAGTTTTAGTAAACTGCCTTGTGAAATTTATTTCCTTGTTTCCCTATTGAAGAAAGCACAAATCAGAAAAATTAATATAGTGTAAAGACTAAGAACAAGGTTTTATGTCTTTCTCTGAGAAAAATGACGGGTTGTTGGAGTTAAACTTTTATGACAGAAAAACACTTTATAAAAAGGAAATTTAAAACATTTTACCTGTGCACAGAAATAAGTACAGAGCATTCATGTTTAGAAAATAAAAATAGAGCAACATCCTGGTTTCAGCTGGGACAGAGTTAATTTTCTTTCTAATGACTGCTGTGTTTCAGATTTGGTATGAAAGGAATGACAGTAATGCATATTGTTTTCACTGTTGCCAGGTGATGTTTATATTTTTTCAAGGACTTTTTTCAGCTCCCCATAGAAGCTGAGAAGGAGCCTAAGCAGAACAATGGAATGGCCAATGGAATATTCCGTACCATAGTCATTAAGTTCAGTATATAAATGGGGTTGTCCAAGGGGTGGGTACTTGGAATCACTACCCAGGAAGGTACCAATTCACCGAGTGTTGAGAGTGACTTGTGTCGTTACTATTGTCTTTCTTGTTCATTTGCTGCTATTGTTCTATTAAACTGTCTTTATCTTAACCCACGAGCTTTTTTTCCTTTCCCATTCCCCTCCTTTTCCCTCTCCTCTTCCTGCCCTTCTAGGGGAAGGGAGAGAACTGCAGGAGTGGCTGCACGGTCCTAGCTGCTGGCTGGGGTTAAACCACAGCAGGCAATATATAAATAATGATGCACATGGCAAGCAATCACTAGAGACAGAGAATATGAAGAATGACTGCAACTCCCAATTACATTATAATTAGGTTTCTATTTATTTCATATAGTAGGCATATCCTCAAATAACTAATCCTGTACTTACTTTCTGCTGTTTTGCAATTGTGTTTATCAAAAACTGAGTTCTGACATTGTCAACATTTGGAACTAGAATGGATGCATAGTCTGGGACATTATCTGTTGGATAAACGTATTCCTGAACTCTTTTACTCCAGTGCTCCCAGTCACCTGAAATGACAAAAAAAAAAAGCAGAAAATATCTCACAATATTTTGATCATCTTCAATATTCTGTTAGTACAAAAAAAAATAATTGTAGACATTATGGGTGAAGTACTACAAAGTATAAAAAGGGATAAATTTTCTCAAATCTAGCTAAAACACATCCTAAAAAGGACATACTTAGTCATAACCTCTAATTACAATGCTACTAAATATACACATATTTCTTAAACTTATACATAGCTAGCTAAATAAAAACTCGGAAAGAATGTTTACCTAGAAACTCATTCTCACACTAGTGAAGAATTATAGAACGTGAGAACATGGATTGCATACATGTACACAAAATCAACATTGCTGGCCAAAAAAATCTGAATTTGGATACAAGAGAAATAGATGTATTCATGTAAGAATATACTCTGAAAGAACAATAAGTTCCTTGTGAAATTGGTTGTGCGTGTGTGTTATTTAAACTATAAATTCATTCTGGAAAACATCACACTATTCAAAATATCAATATTCACAATATTCAAAATATCACACTATTACAGTTCTATAAACTGATTAGCAGACATGACTAAATTATTGTTAAGTGAAATTAAAATCACATTATATTTTTAAACAAAAAATACTAGCTGTGAGGAAATTAAATATAAAATTAATATTAATTTAGAATAAACCAGCCGAAGCATAAATTATCTAAAAATTGTAGGCTCATTAATAGAAATCTATAAGAATGAAATTAAAAACAAAAAAAAAAAGAAAATGTTACCAATGAGTATTCTATCCCTTGTTTCTGACTTCTCACTTCCCCATAGGCTCTGAATATACAATCTGCGTTACCACTGTACTGTCATCAAAAATCTCTGTTCATATGACTGTATAATAAGGACTGCATGAGTAATTTTAAATTTCAAAGAAGATATACTCAGTTTTAAAATGCCAGTATAAAAGAGATTGTTAGTGCTTTTTCTTACCATAATCGGTAACATAAAACTCATACATCGTTTGACTGGTGCCAGGGGAGATTTCTGGTAAGTCTAATTTGTTATCATGCGCTCTAATGAAGGCTTCAAGTTTATCTCTACTGTCCAACTCCAGAAGAGCACCTAAACTCCACATTATTGCAAAGCAGAACAATTTATGCAGATGAAATATAGTTGATAAACCACCTTCTTCCTTTGATGGAATCAAACCCTCCAGAAGATTAATCGACTGAAAATATTTTAAAATATTATGCATTAAGAAAATATTACATCACCACTTTTTATTTTTATACATATACGCACGTGCATTATTTATATGTATTCAAAGTTTAAATCATAATTTAAAAACCAATACAGGTTACCAAAGAATACCATAAAATTCAGAACTACTAACTCAAGAAAACAGATTAAAAATATCTATATAAAACTGGATAAAATTTTCAAAACTACTTAAATAATTTGATCATCAACTATCCTTTGAAATTATGCCTATATAATAAATGTACTTTAAGAGCTAAGGTAACAAAACAGCTTTTTAAGGAATTTTATAATATCTACTGGTATATTCAGAACTCCAAAAGTAGTTGGGGCCTAGCCATTTCTTTCTATCTTTACGCATGGAAGAATTTTCAGCATCTAATGTATTTATCTTAATTATGGTCAATTAATGCATCTATCACATTAACTTCTATTTTTTTTGGTTTTGTTTTGGTTTGTTTTTGGTTTTTTTTTAAATAAAATTAAAATATCCTAATTTTTGATTGCTTCACTTTGTTTCCAAGGAACTAGATTCCAGAAATCTAGTAACTTGCTAGGCTGGTTTCAACTGGGCTAGAGTTAATTTTTTCCGTATTAGCTTGTATGGGACTATGTTTTGTATTTGTGCTGAAAACGGTGTTGATAATACAGGGATGTTTTTGTTATTGCTGAGCAGTGCTTATACAGAATCAAGGCCTTTTCTGCTTCTCACACCACCCCACCAGCAACTAGGCTAGGGGTGCACAAGAAGGTGGGAGGGGATACAGCTGGGACAGCTGACCCCAACTGACCAAAGGGATATCCCATACCGTATGACGTGATGTCCAGCAGATAAAGCTGGGGGAAGAAGGAGGAAGGGGGGGACATTCCCCTTGCATTACCCATGATGGAGTCCCACTGTCCTGGAGGCAGCTGAATATCCGCCTGCTGATAGGAAGTGGTGAATGAATTCCTTGTTTTGCTTGGCTTGTGTGCACAGCTTTTGCTTTATGAATTAAACTGTCTTTACCTCAGCCCATGAGTTTTCTCACTTTTACTCTTCTGATTCTCTCCCCCATCCCACCAGGGGAGAGTGAGTAAGCAGCCATGTGGAGCTTAGTTGTTGTCTGGGGTTAAACCATGACATTTGCTATCTACAATTGTCATTCGCGAACACAGACGTTTGACTGTCTTAGATAACATCACTCATATTCCCTTTCTATACAAGGCAGTGTCAAGCACATTGTTTGAAAATATGTCTTTTCAACAGTGAAGCAAATTTTTAATCAGCTCTTGGAATTTGTATTCTTTATGATGTCTTGGATCTCCTACTTGAAGTGGGAAGTAATGCAGTATTATACAGTTTTAATGCAGCCTACCTAAAGGACCTAAATAGAATAGTTTTGATTACTTTAAAATTCGGTTTAAAAAAAATGCTTAATCAGTATTAATTACACTTTATAAAGTTAAAATAATGGCTCTTCTTTTCTTTGGAAGACAATCGATCTATCTAATTATTTCCAGGACAGGCTGTGTCCCAGTTTAACTGAACAAAATCTTTTGTATCCTCAAATACAAGCTCAAGTTCAAAGTTTCCTGCGATGCTCTGGTTCTTAGCAATATTCTCTAACAATTTTCTGGAAAACGAAAACAGAAAAAATTAAACTGACTTATAAAACCACACAAAAAGGTTGCAACAAATCAGATGAAAACTTCAATTTGCCCAGCATCTCATCTGCAATAGTGACCAAAAGTGGACACTTAGAGAAAAGTAAAAACAAAGAAAAAAACTCTCTTGGCTTGTGGTGGTACTGTGGGTGGTACTTCCTGCTGGTACTTTCTTCAGCTTGGGGCTGTCTGAAGCAAATACACTTTTTCTGGGTTTAGTAATCCTCTATGGATTTTTCCACCCTGAAAATACCAAGACTGGTCTTGGACCTACATAAACTTTTATCATCTATAACACCCTTTGGCAATGTGTTCTATAGGTCTGCTATTCATGGCATTGAACAGTTTGTTTTTTTCCCTGGGTGAACCCCTTCATGCTTACCTTCACTGAATTTCATTTGCCATTTTATTACCTATTTATTCAGTCTCATAAAGTCTGTCTACAGTTCTTCATGGTTAGCTGTTTTGCCCTTACTACCCTGAATAATTTAGTATCATCAGTAAACTTCTTCACCTGAAACTTTTCCAAATTGTTTATGAACATTTTCAATAGCACTGGTTCCAGCAAAGGTACCTCAGAATCAGTGGTAACCTCTTCTCTTCCTAAGAACTGATACTCCAATCACACATTTCCTGTTTTCTAACTAGTTATTTATCTAGAAATGAACCTCCTATCTTCTGGTATGACTACTTAGTTTCCATGTAAATCCCTGGTAAGGAACTTTGTCGAACATCTTTGTTCCTTCATGCAGACCATATCAATCAGATCTCTTTTAGCTACAAGTTTATTGACTTTTCTAATAGGCTTGTATGGCAGGATAACCCTGAACAAAAACTGTGTTGAATCTCCTAAAATAAATTATATTTGTCCACTTAATGAGGTGGGCCAAAGGATGGTAAACAGCCAAAAGAAAAACATATAATTAAAAACAGCAGGGAAAAAAAAAATCAGCCAGCAACAATACTAGAATATATACAGTTAGAAAGTGGATGGAACTTACAATGAGGAAAGCAAAGGTCAGACCACTTTTTATATAAAACCATTATGAAGCTGTTGTAGATTAAAGAACAGCTTAAATTGTGACTGCTAACAAACGGCAGTTAATTTGGTACATGTGCATGTGTGGGTGAACATCCAAAATTGAACTTCAGAACTCAAGTACAACTCAAGCCTGCTATCTGCTAGACGTAATTGCTTTGAGATGCTTGTAAATTTCGAAAACACCTGAACTAAAGTGAGACATCCTGAGCCCCACAATTAATAAAGAGACATAAGACAGAACCACCAATAAGGAAGCTGATAAGGTGCAGTGCTTCTGCACATAGACCATTTACAGTAAAACTAGGATCTTAAAGTTCTAGAATGGAGAGGTGATGGGGAAAAGAAGGGCCCCAAAAGAAATGGTCTTAGAAAGAAAGGGCCCCAGAAAGAAGGAGGTGAAGACCCTGGTTGGACGAAAGATCCTGGAAATGGGGAAATATCCTGAAGATCACAGATATGCATGCAGACAAATGCTGGAGGATGCCAAGAAACCTTGTCAAGTAATACCCAATCCTGGTAGAAGCAAGCAGCTGCACAGTACAGAAACCAACACAACTTTTTGCCCTACCTTCCCACACCAAGAATGAAATCCTTGCTGGGAAGAGAAATCATCAAGACCAAGTGAATGCAACACTGGAGGAAGTGAAGCAAGTGAGGAAGGGAATCTGTGAAATGATCCAGTAGGGTAAAAGCTCTGGTGTCACTGGTTCTTAGATAAACCCCAGCATGGAGATCCACTAAGGGATATTTACTATGTTGCACCTGTGACAGAAACTTACGAGAGATTTTCATTCACTGGAAGAAACATTCAACACAGGTTACATCACAGAAATATTTCTCTGACCAAGCAGTATGAGTAGAACACTGACTTGCTCACACTTCCTAACAAGCCCTAATCAAGAAGAACTTCTAATCCCAGGAAAAGTTTTCCATGAAGACATCAATTTAGGCAGAGGTTTCACAGAAATGTAGAAGAAAAAAACATTATCTCTCTCTAAAAACTTTGTGCATAGCATGTCCCTTTTGTTTATTATCATAAATTTGCAAGTTACATAGCTTCTGCCTATGGACTTCAATTCCATAGATACCCTAATTCCATTCGATACTGCACAGTTAATCTTTGCAGCTTTTACCGTGGCTATTAATTTGCAGCAAAATACTTCAAACTTGAAAATCTGAAGCTAAATCCCTAATGATCAGTAAAGAGATACTGGGTGCAAATTGACTAGTTTAATATTAAATTGAAGTGCTATCCAAAACATTATCTTCTCTACCCTCTTATTCAAAGGCAGAACCACATTTGTTTTGAGAGTGCTTGTATAAAACTGAGGTTACAGGGACAAATGGAAAAGTCTGGAGATTTAATATATGCAGATGACCACAGACAAACAAATCAGCTGGAGACATGCAGTATAGGACTGGCAGTCTTGCAAAATCTGCCAAACACATAATTTTATTATTAATAAATCACTGATAAAGTTTGGACTACACTCAAACTGGAATTCCAATTGATAGGAAGGGACAGGCAAAAATTACTACATTGACCTTGGAAGAGCTGACTGACAGAATCACAGAGACAAAAAGATAATTAGAAATATTCTTCACTCTTTCTGCTGACACTACCAGTAGGGTTAGACTGACCCTTACCACAATTTGTTTGCTATTAAAAGAACTGGAATGAGACCACTAGCTTATTAAATACATGCTTCTGAAAACTTACCGAAGCCTGCAAATTCCAGTCAACAGAAGACTAGCTTACATATGAAACAATAAAAAGAAGTAAAATTTTCTTCTGCATATTGCTAACAGTTCTTCCTAAGAAACAAATATTGAACTTGACGTTTTCTTTGTTAGGAAAGAATAATTTCAAATTAGATTTTACTACTATCAAACGTTCTCTTTGCTATTTCTGCATGCTTACTATAGTCAGTCAATTCATACAGACTCACACAGTATCTCTTTTACCTGCATAATGTAGTTACATTCCAGAAGCTCCATTTTTGGATTAAGATTTAGTTTCATATATGTATATGCTGGTTCAAAGATTCTATCATACAAAGTTTGTAAAACTTCAGCTTCTTCAGAAGAACGTTTTTTCAGCCATGCCTGAAAAACATCCACAATATTTTTCTGTCTAAAATTTATAACAAGGTAAATTTAGGAGTAGCCAGCAATGGTAATCTTACTTGCAATATTGGTCTCCAGCTGAGGGCAGAAGAACTGATGTAGACCATACCCATTCGAGAAACTGTTGCTGGAGAGGCATTCTCAATGTTGTGAACCTCAAATAACAGTTTACATGTAGGAGACATAGGAATTCGATCTCCATTTGCTAGAGTGAGAGTCTTGTTATCATCCAAAACTGAATTTAGATTCTCAATCCAGATTGCATCTACAGGACCATCTAAAATCAGAAACACATTTTCACCTGGAAAAATAATCAGAAGAGATATAGTTCATATCATCATGCTAAACGAGCAAGAAAATAAGTTGACAAAAGATGGCCTAGAACTTAAATAATGTGTAAAAACGTATGTTATTTATTGTAATTTCTGCCATCTCCATGATGTTCATTACTGTATAAATTGCATATTTAGTTAAGGAACTATTTTTGAAACAATTAGCAAATGAGGGCACAAACATATCTTTATAGTGTTGAACATCTGTGGGTATATTACCTTGGCTGCCAGACAGATATCACATCATACTCTCACTCCCCCTCTCTCAACAGCACAGAGGGAGAAAATGAGGTGAAAATACTTTTGGGTTGAGGTAGAGACAAGGACATCACTTACCAACAACTGTCATGGGCAAAACAGGCTCAACTTGGGGAAAATTAATTTATTGCAAATTAACATAGACTTGGATGATGAGAAACCAAGACAAAAAACTAAAATACCTTTCCCCCACCCCTTTTTCTTTCTCCAGACTCAACTTCTTCCTTCCCAATCTAATCTAACTCTTTCTCCTTCCTCCCACCACCACCCCACCTAAGCAGCATGGGGGGGGACAGGGAATTTAGCATTTTGTTACTAAAATAAGTGTTCTTTGGGCAACTAAACGTTCAACACAGATCCCATTTAAGTTAACTAAAACTATCATCACTCCTCAATTCTGGGAATCTAATTGTTTTTCTTTTATTTTGAAGCATAAATATAGACAAGAAAGCCTAAATTTTGGCAATTAAATTTTAAAATTCTGACTTTGTTTTGAATATAGAAAATTTCCAACAGAGAAAATATAGACATGACCAACACAGAAAATCCAACTTTCTTTTAAAAAGGACTTCCTTCTAGAAAGGTTCCCTGGAAGAATTCTCTTTCCTTAATACAAATATTTTTATTTTTTCAGATACAAATAAATCACCATGAAAAGGAATTTCAGTATTCCAATCCTGAAATGCTAAAATTTAGATAGATGTAATCAATGTATGAAAAAACACAGAAAAAACCATTCTTTTAAAACTAGTCCAATTAGTACAACCGAATTCAAACTATAATTTATCAGCTTCCAACTAACATATCTGCACTGAAGAACTGAAGTGGGAAGGAAACAATTTTTTAATGTAGATATACTAGTAAAATAATAATTTTTTAAAATGTTGCCCTTTCTTGAGAAGTGAACTGTAACCTCATCTATGTTCTCTATAGTTTGTCTCAAGAGGGAACTTCACCACATTTGCAAATTTAAGATTTTTTTTTTCAACATATCATTCAAGAGGTATTTTTACTATAGCACACAAAAAGTATTTACTTACCCTTTTTAGCTTTCAGTGTTTTCCTCCACAGTGTAGAAAAGATTCCATCTGTCCAATCATTAGTTGCAGCATCTAGTTTTCCAAACATTTGAGGAGCAGTAATAGCTTTGGGGTTCATACGCATTTCTCTATGAGGCTGGCCACATTCTGTCAGAGCTCTCATTAATATAGTTATGACCATTGTTTTTCCAGATCCACTAGGTCCAAGCGTCATCAACCCATGACGTACTACAGAAGTTTCGTACAACTATTGAAAAATCAAAATATCTTAAGAAATATATGCTTTTGGAAGATTTTTGCTTGTAATTAATACATTTGATAGTCAGTGATTATAAATGTATTAAACTTACAAATTATATGCTCAGAATTGAAATTAGCACGCATTTGCTGATTTTTATTGTTTTGTGGAATAGTACCTACCTTCACATCCTAATCTTCTAAGCACCCAGCAAGGTCACTATAAAACAGCTTACAGAACTAGATTTGGCCTAAACTTTTCAAAGCAATTGAAAATCATTTTACCAGATTTTAAAAAGGATTTTCTGTATTATTCAAAAGGATAAATGAATAGTAGCAAAACATTAATGCAAGAGAAGAATGACTAATCAATACAGTGCTAAAACACCTGAGTATATGGAATAAACACAGGGACTGTGCTTCCTACAGGACTGCAGATGGCTTTAGGTTCAGGACAGTTCTTTATTGAATTTTCTATTTTTCTTTTAATATTAGCTTTAGGCTTGCTATGGAAGCGGCAGGGTCTGCCTACACACATATCTCCTTTCAGAGCAACTGAAAGAAATAAAAAAGTGGTAGTCTTCCTGTATGACAGAACCTTGTAAGGAGAAGCATATATAGCTGCTTCCTCTGGAAGCTGAATAAAGGCTTGTATCAGTCCAGAAGGAAGATCTACAAGCACCACAAATCTAAACCAAGATCAAGTCCACTATGTACTTGACAATTTCAAACTTCTTATTCCCAGTGGAAGATGGAATTTGCTTAAGGCGCAAGCAACCTTACTATGACCAGTTTGGCAACCAGAAATACTAAGCTGTGAATAAAATGGTGCACATGACTTTAAGCAGGATGGTCAAAAGTGTTTTCTCCCATACAAAAATTCTGCTGGTCATCAGTGTGAAGCTTTGTGAAGGACAATATAGATCCAGATTGCAGAATGTGGAGCAAAACCTTCTTTAACTAAGGTGGAGTCTCAGCAGAGCCATAAATATACCTCTGGTTTGATGACCGAGACATGATATTTTAGTTGCTGTGAAGTAACATAAGGCAGATTGTTGCACTTTGTAGAATACTGTAATGCATTGTATCTTTTGCTCTCATTCAACAAATCTCACAGCTATTCTGGTTTTTAAGCAAGACAAGTTTGGAAATTTTCAGAAATCTGGTAATAAGTACAAAGGTCAGTGCCTTTCTTGGTTTACATCTAGTTTCTTTAAAGATACTTAGATCATAAGATTTAATGATGTCGTTTCTAATTTAAGATTGTACAGCCAGTGAATAAGCCTAGCATTCAAGGCCTGTAGTCTCAGAAAGACTCTATTCTGAGGTTGTATTTCAAGAAGATGAAAACATATTCCATAGAGTAAAATGTTAAGTGTCAGTTGCTGTAGCTATATTCTCACCTTGGCAATCATCAAAATTACAAATAAATGCTTGTAGAGCAATATAGTTTTCAGCCATTAGAAATGGTAAAAGTTATTAGTCTTAACCATTGACAGTATTTAACAATTATCCAAAAATTAGGGATAAGTAAAATATAAAAATTAGAAGACAGCATAATTCTGGCTGACAAATTTTACAAAGCAGTATTCAATTTCATCAATTAATGGAATTAAAAAAGAAGTAATCAATTTCACCAATTAAGACTTCAAGCTCAATTTCAATGAGTAATATAGCCAATAAAGTAAAGCTGATCACTGTTTAAAGCATGGTATTACACGATAAAGTGTTCACAACTTGTTGCCTGAATGCAGAAAAAAACCCAAAGAATCAGAGAACACAGGAAACCAACACAGTCATAATGTTTAAAAACATTATCATCAATAATTAAAGTGTATTTAAAGGGTTGAACAAAAAGACAAAAGAGCAACAATGCTCCAGTTACCTTTCTAGTTTGTCAATTTATAATTGTTTAGGGATTGTTTAATTATTTCTTGCATTGTTAGTCTGCTGTATTTGTTAAGTTTGCTCTTTAAAGAAGGATGTGTATAGGGAAGTGTGTTGGTATAAAGATCACCAGAACATGAGTTAACTGTCTTTAATAATAAACCTAGTTTCAAACATGATTGCATGTCAGAAATACAACTGTCAGCCATTTAAATGTTATGTTGGGGTACAGGTCCAAAAAGCCATTTAAGCACCTTTTTTTTTTCATATTAAATAACTACATATTCATTAATCAACAACACATCATAAAGATTGTTCTACACTAAACACAAATTACCATAATCCAAAATTACATTTTCATGATTAAATCATTAGTTTACTAAACATAATGTCTTACAAATATTCTGAAGTCAAAACAATTTCTTGCAACACCTTAACAATTTTCTCTCTTTTGCTTTTCAATCAGAACACACTCTGGGTCTAAAGAGCTTGCAACACAATGTAAACAAAACCTACTACGCTCCTGGCAAGCTGCCAGTGCACAGGGTCTATTTCTCAATTCCTCAAGCACCACCTCAACCAAGTATTATTCATGTCAAAACAAAGCAACTTTTTGTTTTATGTAAACAACATTGTTTGCCACAACTTTTTGTTACAAAGTCTCTCATTCAGATTCTATGTATTTTCTTAGTCTTTTTTACTAAAACTCTTGCATGCAGGTAACAGAGGGATACATATTCCACTTAGGTGGGGTCTTTCCACAGTAGTCAGGTGGCTAATACACTTCAGAAGGATGCTAGCTTTGAACACAACAGATATAAATTCACAGTAGCTGGGCTTGTTCACATCCTTTGTAGCCTAGAAAGGCTCTAAATATCTTTATAGCTTTAATCTTTCAATCACACATGTACTTGAGAAACAATTCCCTTTGTATGACTGTCATACTTGTTACTGATACTATTTTTGATTTTTCCATTTTATAGTACCTACATGCATATTCACTTGCATGCTTAACCTTGTTGTAGGTTTCCATAAGCTTGTCATAGCGTATGCTAGGACATCTATGCTCTATGCATCCTTATACTTTAACTCTTTCAACTCAATAGAGATAAAATGGATGATTACCGAATCAATGTGCGGGTATACTTATGAGAGAAAAACCTTTGTTTACTACAATGTCTGCTCAAACTCATCATGAAGACTCTTCTTCATTACAGAAACACATTTAAGTCAGAAATACATACCTCTTACATTTTTCTTTGCCATTATAAAGGTCTTTTAATTCTCTCCTCCTATTTAGCAGGAGTTTAGCCCTGGCTATGTTTCTTCTCACTTTTTATTTACTACTTTGGCCATCAAAATGCCTTCCAATCCCTCTTACGCCCTGCTGTCCCTACTCTAGTCTAAGAAACTCATGTCAGAGACCCACGTATGTGCCTTGCTGCTTCATTCAGATAACTTAGATGCACTACCATATCTGGGAAAGGCTGGGGTAACAGCATGTTTTAAGGTATTTCTTTACTCCTTCTGGATAATTTAAAGAAATAAAAACATAAGTCCCTTGGAATAGTCTTCCTTAGTGTGTTGTACACACAACCTTCATTTTTTCCCATATTAGAAGCATAGACAGTGGTTTACCTACTAACATCGTGTTCTGACTCCTGTTTTTTAAAAATGTTTTGAAAAAAAGTTTTACCTGAACAAGCTTAAGATTCCATGGTGGGTGATTAATCAGTCCTGCCTCTTCAACCTGATTAGCTACTGCAGCCTGAAGCTCAGCATAGGTACTACTGTCCAACTGTAATCCCGGAAAGAGATCATTGATAAGACTGAGAAACAAAGGCTCATCTTCATCTATCTGAAACAAAAAAGTTAAGTGCTTAAAGCATGGCTGTCCAAAAAATGGTCTCAAACCAAAATTAATCTCTATTTTAAAACAAACAGTAAGAATGTATTTTCTAAATACAGACGTTTGTGTTCATAAACACAGCCAGCCAACAGGACAGCTCACTACAAAAATAACATTTTTGAAAACATCACCCATATGCCATGTGAGAAACAAATTCAAAATTGAAAGAAATTTCCCATAGAGTAGACACTGGAATCTATTTGTAAAATTGATTTGTAAAACACTTGCAGGATATATTGGAAAGAAGACCCTATCTGGAAAGAAATCTTTAAAAGTCTAATTTAGTGGATACTCAAATTATTCAGTTTACTTATGGTACAGAAGTCAGTCTGTACACAAGTCAGTACATAAAATGTCACACCCACAGCTAAGCCACTATTAACCTATTTGAAACTTTGCACCCTGAGCACTGTTTACAAGTCTAATAAACTCTCAGTGCTATTTAATGATAACGTGATGAGTATCATGTTTCATTTTTTAAAGAAAAGGATGTTTGAGATTTTTTCTAATCTTCTACAAAACCCCATGAAATATCTAGTAGACTTGCCTACACATGGTGCTAAAATATTAAATTAGATTCTTACCAGCTTAGAAAGATTCATATCTCTTAGCCCTCTCATAACAATACTTAATTCGCTTTCATTTGGCCTGGCCCTCTTTTGAGATCCAAGAGTCCTCAGTACTGAAAGGATATTCCTCAGACCGAAGTCATAATGGACCTAGAGAGTGGAAAAAGACTTATGTATCAGTAATGATCACTTGCATATTGTATAGTATAGTTGCCCTGCTTGGAAAAGGTAGCTAAAATAGGAATCGTTGCTGTTGTTCAGAAATTATTCTATTAGAATAAATGAAGGATAATAGGGTTATTTTCAGGAAAGGGGAAGTAGGTTATAAGATTTTTCTTTTGTATCTTAAATTTAATTGACTTCACCATTTATAATGCCATATAGCAATTATTTTGTAGCTCTCTATAGCAGGGTTCTAAAAAAATAATAGTTCTATTCCAGACTGGGTCTTTCCCACTGCAGCAGTTTAAAGCCAAGACCTCAGGTCAAAGCAGTACTATGGAAACAACTTAAATCAAACTTGAGACCTTCCCCCTGTGGTTTCCAACTTCCAACTACTTTCTCTAGCACTAGATAATTCTTATAGAAAAATGACATAACTAGGTTAATTTTTACCTGGCTGCCACATTTAGGCAGAGAATCTCATGCACTTGCAACTACAAACTGTCATTCTTTAACAATTAACCAAGTGTGTGTATGTGACTACATATACATGAATTAACACCATTATTTGTTCAAAAATATTATAGAGTTATTTGTTTGAATTATATTTAAACTACTTCAGTATTTTGTTAAAAGCACAAAAGTGATGCTTCAAAAACAATCTGCACAAACCAAAACCTACGGGGTTGTACTGCATAACAGGGAACACATAGCACTACCTGCTTAGTGAGCTGCTCCTCACAAAGTTGATAAAGAACAAAGAATTTCTGAGACAAGAACACATTATCAATAAATCCGTAACTTGCAAGCTTAACTCTTATAATTATCTGAAATACAATGTTTTTAGAAATTCCATTAGTTTTTCTGAAGATAGGTAAGCAAAGTAAAATAATTTTTTTTTCAGTCAGTCAGTAATTGTACCTGTCTATCTGGAACCATCATTGCAACAGTTCTAAACTGAATTTTGAGATTTTCTGGTAGTTCTTGACGTCCGGCATATCCAGGATTCTATATAAGAAAATGTCCTGCATTATTATTTACAACAGTCAAAGTAAGATCCTTTTAATTGTTCAATAAAAGTAAATTTATGCATAAATACCTAGATCCATTGAGAGTTAGAACTCTTGCCTGCTAAAGATTAAAAAGTGAAGAAAGAACTTTAACTGCAACTATGAGTTTAATAACCTATGCATAATTGCCAGAGTAATAACTGCATTTCTTTATCATAACAAGCCAGCAATCAGAATTCTTAAATTTCATGGAATACAATCTAGTTGGTTGATTTCTTCTAGTGTATTTCCCAATAGGAATAAAGTTTTCATTACCATTTTGCAGAAGACGCAGGTTTTGTAATATTTTAAAAATTCAATGTCTAACAAGAGTCAAAATAATTTAAAGAAAAAAAGATAACAAGCAGTCTACAGTGAAGAAATATTAGGATGCCCTTCTCTATTTCTTGTGTCTAAAAGGCTAGCCTTGAAGTACAGAATCTCACTGAATGTTTAATAGTTTGTGAGGGATTCCTAGCCACTGAAGTAAGAATCATATAAGAAATTGTGATTATCTTTTAGTGACAGAACTGATTTTAATAATGCCTCAAGAATATGCAGGGAGTATTTAGTAATGGTACAGTAAAAATAACGCAGTCAGAAAACTTAAAACATGAAAACTCTACAACAAAATCTAATGAAAGTAAATTTTAATGATCAAGAAAGTTTGACTAATAGAAGATTTCTGGAAACCTGCTGCAAACAAGGAATAACTTGTAACAGGTGACATTAAGAAATTAGAAGCAGATTACAGGAATTAGTGCTATGAAGCCTCAGGAACCCTATAGCAACAAGACAGCATACTCTGAAAGTTAATATTCTAAATCCAGGATTTTGTGTTTCTCCCTTGGGTAATGGTTGGTAACTGGTGTAAAATTATACATACTGCCTTGCACATCTTTTTTGCACAGATTATCCATTCCGTTGTGGGACCTAACTTTGATCTGTATATACTGCAAGTCTTTTTCACAAGTGGTCATTACTAGAAAGGGAATGACGTATTTCAAATATGATCAAGTTTTTATGGGTGGTATAAGAAGCACAGTTCTGTCATAATGCCTGCACTGATTCTAGGATTGACGCAGACAGCAAAATGGGCCCTTTGCCACAAAAGGCCAAAAGTGGACATCCAGCATTGTATTTACCAGTTTAGACACCTCCTATACCAACAAATGAAAGGATCTGACAATTTTTTGTACAGGTTTTGAAAAGACCTGTTGTCATCACAATTCAAGGAAGGTGGTTTATTCCAGAATCATACTTCTTTTTATACATCCATGTAAATTACCCATTAGACAAGATACATGTCCTTGAAAAATCTCTTTCCTTTATCTCCTGCCTTGAGTGAGTGTTCTTTTTTTTCCCCCCCCCTACAGTATCTTTCTCACTAATACTATTAAAGCATTTCAAGCTAAGGTAGTAAAATATATTAGTGTTTCAGTCCTCTCAGGAAGCACAGAAAATTCTGGAAGTTTGGCCAGACTCTTAATCTACACAATGAATTGCAATACAGTAATGAAGGGACATAATTATGAATCTTTTCAATAATCTTAGAGTAAAACTGAAACCATGCAATTCATGAATAATCAGATTATTTATGAGTTCCAGTAGTTTTGTCTATTTCTATAGCAAGAGCATCATTTAATAAAATCAGTTATTTTCACCTTGCCATTTAATTAACTTGTATATAGTATAATTTGTCACTTCTCTGGAATTATTACTAAAGTTACCATTGTTAGGAAAATTCCAAACTCTGGATTTAAATCCACACAGTCTCCATCAGAAAAAATGAACTGTTTTTTTCTTTCTTTTCTTGCTGTTAAAATAATATAGATTTGTTGTGCTGCTACTGACAAGACAGGCAACTCGATTCTGTTGAATTCATCAAAACATCCCCAGGATCCAGACTGTGCAAGACCTAAAACAGGGCAGAAAAATTTATTACCTACTGTTCTTCACACATATTTCAGATACCTGAACTAGATGACTTAAATAAAATTAGTTTTATTTATTGCCCTGTGGCCAAGGCCTATCTTCCTCCAATCCACCTGACTATTGCCATATCAATCAGAATTAATATTAGTTGATTTATAAAAAATGCTTAAAAGTGAATCAATATCAGAAAAAAATCTTTTGATATCTTGGGGCACTGGCAGAGCTTTCGTCCAGATCTTTCCGTAAATGTAGCATTTTACTGTAAAGCGGCAATTCAAGTATTTGCAAAAAGCTGTGTTGTTAATCTAAAAAAAATAAAAATAAGTGACTTAGTGCTACAAAAGACTAGCCCTAAATGTTAGAACAAAAAAAATCTGAAGATTTTTATTTTCATTTGAGTCTTCAACCCTTCACAATGCTTTTAAATTACTTTCAACTTGCATCTTATAAATCATAAAGGTTAAAATTAAAAATTGAATTTTTTTTAAACTAACTAGGAGTTTAACTAAAATTGTGAATCTCACAAGACAGAAAATATTAATTTAGAGTATATAGCTCTATGCAAAAGCATTACCGTTTTAAGTCCACACTAAACTACAAATTTTTTGTGTAATGGTACAGGATATTAACAACATGCTCTGTGTGAACTTGTCTAAAAGAAAGAGAGGAAGACAGAGAAAGAAATTTAAATGGAAAGAGAAATCTAGAAGCAGTATATTAACAAAAATAACATGTTTGTTCATAACGGATCAATTTCAGAGATGCCTAATTTCAGTTTGGGAAAGTAACATGTATTTAGTAGCAACTAAGAGAATGGTTCCTTTAGCAGCATTTTATGAGAAGCATTTTTTTCCCAAATGATAGTAAAGTACAAGTAGGCAGTAGTTTTCTTTCATGTATACTGAAAGATCTCTTTTAAAAAGTGAAAAATTTATCCAGTTCATTCAGGTTATATTATTGTTACACAGTTAAGTCTAAATCACTTTAAAGAGATTCTGTCATGTACTCAAAGATTTTTTAAAAATTTGAATAGTTTGACTTTTTAAGGGGCAATATGTTTATAAACCCACAGCTTTATGCACTTTCATGCCACAATTATTTGACTGCTAAAAAAAAATAACTAATAGTTTCAGACCTTGCTTCTCAATACATGCAATACCACAACTTTGAAAAATGAGCTGACAGAAACCTCATGAACTTCCAGTCCTTTATCTGAAACAGAATAACTTCATGCAGCAGTACAGACTCGGTGCTGACTAGCTAAAAAGCAGTTTTGCAGAAAATGACCTGGTGTCCTGCTTAACAACTAATTGAGCATGAATCAGAATTATGCCCTTGTAGTGAAGGAAGCCAGCAGCATATTAGGCAAGAGAGTAGCCAGCAGATTGAGGAAAATCATTGTTTGCCTCTGCTCTGCACATGTGAGATAGGAGCTGGAGTACTGTGTCCAGTGTGGGGTTTACCAATAGAGGAGAGACATTGATATACTTGCACGAGTCCAACAGATGACTGCCATGATGGTCAGTGGCTGGAGGACATGTCATAGTCGGAGAGGATGAGAAAATGAGATTTGTTGAGCACAAAGAGAAATGTAAGGGGAAAGCCTATTGCCAATAGGAGGCACTGAGAAATTGGAGCCAGGATCTTCTCAGAAGTGCAGCAGAAGAACATAAGACAACAGCCACAGGTTGACAATGTGGGAAATCCCAAGTCAATGGAAGTATAAAAAAATGTTACCATGAGGATGGATGGCCCAGAGGTGTTGTGGAACATCCATCCCCGGAGATGCTCAAAACCCAACATGAATAAGGTCCTGAGCAAACTGTTCTAACTGACCTGTGGAAGTCTCTTCTATCCTACACAAAGTCTTACCTTTGAAAATCCTACCCAGACCTCTGAAGTCCATTTGATCAGAGCAGTTAAAGACTACTACGTATTTTCCCAGAGCCTTTCCCATGTCTTTCGTCGTTTCTGTTTTACCAGTTCCAGCTGGTCCTGCTGGAGCTCCTCCCATGTTCATTCCCAAAGCCTGTGCTAAAGTTATATAGCACCTAGAAATGTTAATTAATATTAATTTATTAAATCATACAAAAGATTTATGTGTATACGTATAAAATAACAATGAGTTATGCAATAGATTCTACAAACTCTTACACTGAAACATTACTTCATAAAGTAGTTCCATTGATTTTCATGAGTGCAGGAAGTTCAGAGTGGTAAAATTCACAAAACGCAGCATTTAACATTACTTATTAAAGCAAAAAAATTGATCTGGTCTTAATCTAGTGGGTTAAAAACTGTGAATATTAGGCGAGCTAAAAAATTAATGCACACCATATAAAGGAATTTAATTGTCATTAACTCTTTTTGCAGCAGCTGTTGAATTCTGCTACCTCATCATATTCTGCAGTATCTTAATGTGTATACATTTCATCAGGTTAGGCTACTTTTGTCTAAATGTGTGAAAGAATAAGGATTTATGGCCCCTTCCACAATTATGGGTAAAAATTTTTTACAATTTTTAGAAAAATCTCCTAAGCTTAACCCCCCCCCTCCTTTTTTTTTTAAGTCTTAAAAAGTTTAGACTACTGTTTTAGTTATATGTGAGTCTTAGATATGTTTTTCATTCACTGTAAGGAGTACCATGAGTACCAAGAGTAACACTAAAAGGACACAAAGGTCCTATACAAATGATGGGATATCTTCATTATCAAATCAACTCAACATACTCCGAATGCATTTCTAACTAAAGTATTTCTGGGTTTAATCCATAATTTAACAGAGTTTAATAACTAACTAGTTCCCACAGTTTATCTTGAATCACTATAATATATTATGCTAAACTTGCACTGCAGAGACCCTGATGTTTTCTAACCAACATACAGGTTTTACTTCTACAGTTCTATTGTGATCAAGGCAAATTTTGGGGTAGATTTTAACATTCTGTATTAAAAATACTTGACTGTTGAGGGCAGTACAGTTCAGTGCAGAAATGTACTGAACTTTCCATATTGTCACAATAGCAGTCCTACCTCTTCTGGAGAAATAAAGGTGTTCAAAAATCTGTACAGACACATGCTCCACACAGGGAGCAAAGTGAATGATTGTAGGTTGGAAGTTATTTTTGGTTCTTGAGGGGAACTTTTTGCAAGTATCTTTTGGCCTTCTATTTTCTCATTTTGTCAAAAGTGACATCTCAAGAAAGGAATAAATGAAGGAAGAATTTGGGGGAGAAAGGGGGTGGGGCAGACAAGAAATTCTCAAGAGGAAAAAAAGAAACAGAGTTCTCACTGTTAAGCTACATTTGAAACAAAATTAATGGTCGCTTGCTTGCCTGGCTACAAAAGAATGGCAAACGAGTGCATACGGCTGGGACTTTGTCAACATCTAGATTCTTATAGACATATCTAAACTGTTTCCAAGCACTAATAAAACAACAGACACTGACATTGTCTTAGACTTTCAAAGACATTGGTAGCTACAAAGTCTTTATAGAATCCCTTATTACAGAATTTGAAATATCTGACCTAATCTCTTCTTCATTACAGAAATACTGCTAAACTATACAGTATTACAGAACCTAAAAAGATTTGCTTCTGTTACTAAATCTTTTTTTAAGACTGGACAGTGATAAAACTTGTCTAGGAATTACTAAGTATACAAATTAGTGAGACTCTATTTTACCTTTTCTAAAGGAGTATGATTAAGCAAACGTATGAGAAGATTTTGATGAATTACTTAGCCCACACAGGACTTAATTCAGAATGTGCCTCTTCAAAGATATATGTTAAATAATGCCATATATATTGAAAGTATTGATTATGTATTATTGTTTTTCTAACCTGTCTGTAAGAGGTGTTATAACCAGACGATCAGTGCAACCCAGAAATTCATTTTGGTAAACAAAATCAACATCCGTAATAGATACCAAGACTTGATCGAAATCCTCTTTAAAGTAGAATCTAGACTGCTTTAACCATTCAAAATCAGTTGGTGATTTGATGTGCATTTTTACCTTAAAAGAAAGTAAATAAATGTATATATTATAACTGAGCATCCACATCTGTCTTTGACAATTGTGATAAAGTGCTTATTTGTATGATAATAAGGAGTGGCTGAGGTTAAAGTTCCTATGAAAGTAAACTGAAATACATATAAGCATCACATAATATGCTCAGATGTATGCTAAACTAGTATTAAAAAAGGTCCTGACCTCTTAACCTGGTCATCACAACATCTGTGTTAATCAAATAAATCTTAAATTGCTTTGGTGGTGCAGCTCACCCTCCAAGCGAAATTAGCAAACAACACACTGCTAAATCCACCAAATACATTGGAACAAAGGGCACGATGAAGGAAGGCTCTGGCTGATGCATGGAAGGCAAATTGTGTAGAATATAACAAACGTGTCATCAGCAGTAAAAATATGTGAGAGATGTAGTGTTGGAAGGATGGCACTCCTCAAAGAATAAAGGAATGTAAACAATTTAGCACAGTCTAAAAAGTTCAGATATAGGATTGACATTATCTGTTAATTTTGGTAGGGCTTTTTGTTTGTCTTCTATGTATTCTCCTTAGGAACCAAAAAGAGAATCCCAGCAGCCTGCTCCCTGAAGGAGTAGGAGAGACAGAAAGAAGAAACTAGGAGATATAGAAGATGTTGCTATCATTGCTGTAACTCTAGAATGGCTGGAGATAAAGTGCAGCCTAGTGCCAACCGCTGACATTCTGTAACAAGCCATGAGGAAATTATCTACGATGATAAAGCTACCACACCCTCAGCAGACTCAACTTTAGTCATGCAAGGAAGAGTAATACAGTTTTTCAAAGAAAGGACATACTAAAATGTTTTTCTCTATCAAAACAATTCTGTAGGAAAGAATGGAAAATTGAAATATGCTAAGAAAAGAGTAAAAATTTGGGGCAAAAATTTAGATCACAGAGCTGATGGATCTTATTCTATCTTAAGCAAAATTGTGCTATTTTTACTATGGTGAGATTATGGACATCTCTGTCTCACAAACGCATGCATACACAAGTCTAACTGTAGCTACCCCATACAAGAAAAATTATTATGACAGAAAATGCACTTAATTGTCAGAAATCAAATTATGTACTTTACCAAATCATCGAAAATATCACGCTGATGCACATGAATGGTAATAAGCGTTTCAAATTTCACTCTGTCAAACTTGGAAAGATCATGTGTGGTCTGGCTAATCAACATATTCAGAATCTCCAGAAATCTCCCATTGGTTACTTGCATGATTTTTCTGTCCTCTTTAGCATTCTGTAGAGCTGCTTCTGAATCATGAGTCCACAACATTTGAATTCCTAGTAATCCAACCTACATATTTAATGTGTGAAAAAAATACGAAAGAATCACTTGTTGAACACTAGCCTTATTATAGAAGCCTTAGGTGTAATAGGAACAATAAATTATGGTGTAGAGAGCCCCAGATTATCACTACGTCCAGCATGAAGCTATCTCACCAGGATACTGTGCCTGAGTTAATTGCCTCTGCTGTGGTACTGGAAACTCCTGAGAAAACATGTAAAAACTTATGAAAATTTGTCACATACCGAGATACACACAAATTAAGGATGATTCTCAGTTTAATTTACAATCCCTTTGTGTATTCCAGTATTGCAAACATAAACAGGTCTTAACTTGTGGAGAGAAGTCCTTCTGAAAATTTCCCATTGCCAATTCATAGCTAATTAAAGAACATTAAAAAAAAATGCTGTGCATTTCTACTGAACATGGGATGGATTGCTATCTTTCTAACATGCTGTTATGACTGGAGTACAGACTAGAGCACATTGAACTACAGGTTATTTTGCTTCCAAATACATCTAGAGAGTTATAGGATGTTGCATGTAAACTACAGTCTCAGATTGATTTTGATTTACAATATCAAGCACACCCATGACAAAACAGGATTGACAAGAACTGTGTCAATGCCTTTTTTTGCCCCCACATTTCTACACTCAGAAAGCAACAAGACCTAAAAATTTGACTCACCCACTCTTTCTACTTTTCCATCTCCCTATACCTGTAGTTAGTTCATGGTTACAGAGATTGTGTAGTTGGAAATATCTCACCATTTTAGAATCATTAGGCTATCAGCAGCAGCGTCTAAAACAAGTTTATTTTAGAATGACCGATCAGACAGAGGAAAAAAAACAAACAACTTTGGATGTGACTTTTTCATGTTCGCTAAAACAGTAGCTTCTAAGACAGGAAAAAGGCAGTGTGAACTAAAGGAAACATTTCAAATATTTCTCATTATTTTGGCCAATTTCTTCTCTGTCCTGTAACACAGCTTTTCTTTCTCTGTATTTTACATTTCTTGGCCAAAGACCATTTTCTTCTTCTTCCTTCCCCTCTTCTAACACAAATAATTCTTTGAACACAAAACCATTTGGATTAAAAAGACATGGGAAAGAAGATCTTTAAAGATGGTAATAAAGCCATTTCAAAATGTCTGACACGCAAACAAGACAGAGTCCTATCTGTTTAAAGAAAAGCAGTAGACTTTTAAAAATAAATAGTGCTGAGATAATAAATAATTATGTCTAAATAAAGCTTTAAGATAATTCTATTAAATATTTAAGTATACTGATTTTTTTTTCAAATTAGCAATGTAAAACTATATTTGCAGTATTTCTATTAAAAAAAAAATACACCCAGCACTGTACTGATTAGCAAATTACAAGGTCAGAATTTTTACAGGATGGGAAACAATTCATTACTCGTTAATTAAATTTATGGATTACCAGTAAGATGAAGGAGTCTCTAGGCAAACTAGAATCCTTCAAGATAGACTTCTACTAGGACTGCATTATCATATATGATATATATGAACTGTGATTTAAATCTTGTAAATTATAAGATAAATAATCATACTCATAGCTCTTGCCATCTTAAATTATGAGAGAGAAATCAAACTGCACATGTAATTTTATTTGCATCTGAAAGGGGTTCCATATCCATCACAGAAAATATAAGCTCTACTTTATATTCTCCAAAAGAAGAAAAAAGTCATTTTGAAGTAGATTACATGAAAAATATTAAGCTGTATTTAGTGTACCAAAATGGAAATCACCATTCTCCTGACTAGATCCATATCCTTGCTTCCTCTATGAAAACTTCCTCACATAGACAATCCTGTATGCTCTTTACATCACACCTCTCCCCACACACTACAGACTGCACACAAAAATCCACATCCTGTAATCTCACCTGTGCTGGGAAGTGATTAAGAAAATTCAGCAACTGATATCCTGGGTCACTAATTTGATAATATGCTGCCCTTATTATGCCATGCAATGAAATCTGCTGTACACGCAATAAATCCTGCAACCAAAGTTCTACTGGTCCTTTTGCAATCACTGGAGTGTCCAACTGAAAAATTAGTAAAAGGAAAAGGTACAAAACAGAACACAGTTACCAAACTTCTCTCCAAGAACTCAATAGTTACTAAATTTCTATTCAAGACAACTACAGATTTAATTTCAATAAACATACTAGAAATTTATTTAATGAAGTTTTGTTACACCAATCATTGAAATGTTAATTTATAATTAACAATAATTCCATTTAATATATATATATGTCCAATAATAGAACGATTTATCTATTAACAACAACAAAAAAAAATTCAGATAATTACTGGAATTTTTTCTCCTTCTCTTGATACAACTGCCAGTATGCGATCATAATCCTTTGAGTGAAATTCTACTTCATTTATATTGTCAGATATGGAAGGCAGATGTGGCTGCAAGGATAATTCAGAAGTCATTCAGTGTAAATATGTAACATTAGCAAGCAGAAAGAAATCTCAAGTAAGGTTATCCTGCAAAGGTTCATCTGAACCTACAGATGAATATCAGGCCATCTGTAAATAATAATTACAGAAATTATTGTGTAGGATTTTACCTCCGTTTGCTGTTTTTTTACAGTTTCCAGAGGTGATCTAGCAGAACAGACATCAGCCATTGTGTGAGATCAACTATCTTATCTCAATCAACCCTCAGTAACAATCCAGACTAGCTGAACGAATTTTGCAATATGCAAAGAGGGAAAGTCTTACAGTGTCCCTTCTGTTAGCTTAGTTGTGAAATGAACCACTAGCAAATCACTTGATGAGACCATATTCTAGGGTTCTGCATTCTGAAGATTTTTTTGAATTACAGATATCCATTTCATATTTTGTTAAATACTAAAGAACAAGAAACAAAAATTTTTCTCAATCAAAGTTTATAAGAAGAAAATGGTTACTTTTTAATTTATTAAATGCTTTTCCATGTTCTTTTTTTTTTTGTTTTTTTTTATAAGCAGAAAAAAATCACTAAGGTTGTACCTGAATTGTATGAGAATCACTTGCTTGTCCAAGAATTTCCAGAAGGGCAGGATCAGAAACAAAAAAGAATCTAGGAAACAGTAGTCTTTTCTTCTCTAAGTATCTTTAAAATGGGACAAGATTTTTATTAGAATATTTCATCTCTTCAATTTCTTCTACATAAGAACGAAAGTAAGACTGAAATACTATTAATATCTCAATTAAACTATTTACAAAATAATAATGCACTAAAAATCAAACAATTCATACCCTGTAAGTGATTTCTGACATACTTCCAACTGTTCATGTAAATGAGGGAGAAGTTGCTCCATAGTCTCATCTCCAACACAGCAGTTAATTACATTTGGGTTTTCATGAGCTCGTTGCATTATTCTTATCCATGACTTGTCAATATTCTGAAAACGCTTTGCTTCCTATATATAGCAAAAATGTAAGTACATTCACAGCATAATCTGTTGGAAATTATTACACAGATAGCTTTTAACATATAATAATAGGCAAGCATTGTAAAGTTTACCTGGGGTAACTGTTTTGCAATATCTCCCCCTACAAAAACAGCTTCAAGATAAATCCAGAGGTTCTGCACAACCAGCCATTCTTCAATTATGTCCGTAGAGCTGCTTAGTTTGTAAATCCAACTCTGAATTTCCTTTTTAAATGGTGCATTGTATCTAGAAAAGGATGAGAAACAGAAATTATTTAATTCTAGATAAGGCTATTATAAAATAAATACTTACAATGGTGAAAAAAAAACACCCAAACAACACTTGTTTCACTTGGACCAAGAAGCTCGTAGAAAGGTTCTACCAGCTTGATTACATTCAAATATATTGAGACAATAGTTTGCTGCTAATCCCTGAAAATCTTCCACTTGCGGATTTCTTTCATTAGACTATTAGTAATACTCTTTCTCATTAAAAAATAATATTCCATTCAAATTTACTGCTGATTTAGCCTAATAAGTGTTTCTGAAAATACTATATACAATCAATTTAAAAGTACCGATTGGTCAGTAAAGAGCCAAGAATCATTAAACTGTCTTCCATCAATGTTATAATTTCTGATGATTCAGTTCCCTTTAACAGTAACTCTCCTCTCCCTTTGAATGATGAAAAGCTCAGAATTTGGCTTCCCCAAATGTCAGCTATTTGAGATAGTTTGGCTTCTATATCTTTTTCCTTTGTAGCAGATATGCATATATCCTGCAAAGAAAGACCCATTTTTTAGAAACTTCATTCTTCAGAAATGAAATCTTTCCTAATATTACACATCTAGTAATAGAATACTTAAAGACAATGTATGAAATCTTATAAAATAGTGCAGAAATGTGTCACACAAATGCAGACACCACACTACTGATTTTACTCACTCAAATTCCATGTACAGGTAACTGAAAAATGCACACTTGGAAATGCATGCATATACCATTTCTGTGGTGTCACATTTTGTTATTTCGGCATAACAAGATTGCCGAACCATCATTTCTACAAGGTTTAGGTTAGTGATGTAGACTTATCACCAGATAAGTCTCAATCTTATCACATTTAAATTTATAGAATCACAGAATCCAAGAATAGTATAGGATGGAAAGGTCATCAAGTCCAACGTTCCATTCAAACTAAGCAATCACCTTGGAATGCTTCCATATAAATCAAGTATGAATATGACAATAGCTTTTGCGCACATATTTACCCTACTCCATTGAGAGTTTTTTCAGGTTATGTGGGGGATTTTTAGAAGTTGTGTGGTTCAGAAGAAGCCATAAAGATCTAGAAAAGTATTCATATTAAGTATTAATAAGCATGGAGCCTTTTTCTAAAATTTCTGATTTATTTACAAATCCTTAAAGCAGCCACACAGTTAAAAAAATTATTTGAAGTTTTGTTTGGTTTTTTTTCCTGTTTAAAAAGGGCTAAAAAAATCATAGAAAATCAGGTCAGGAAGAATGTGAAGAGATTATCTAGAAATAAGTGTCCAAAGATTCCAGCTGCTATGTCTGTCTTTGTTCATATGAATAAAAACTGCTAAATAAAATATAAATTATTTTAAACTAGTGTGGCCTGATTGAGTCAAGGACTTCAACGAAGTAAAAAATATTTTTTTAAAAATAATCACTTTGTAAGTAATCATGTTAATTTTTTTCTGACAATATAAAATGAACAAGGAGGGGAAAAAATGTATGTACCTACCTCAATATCATCTTTATGTTTAAGAATTGGTGCTTCCATGATGTTTCGAAGGCAAAAGGAATCAGATTCTATATCAAATTGATGTCCTGTTGTTTCTCCAATACGATCCCAGTGTCTTTGTTTCATTGCTTTGTCACTCATCATTTCCAACAAATAACAAGACTCACTAAAATCATCGATTTTTTTCTTGAGATCTAAAAATGCTTGCCAGTGTTGGAGTCCTTTAGGTAGTCTACGGCACCTGCAATTGAATTAAATTGCTTCAGTAGTAAATGTCTCTTTTTGTCAAAACAGGAATCGTTTAAAGATTTTAAAAACAGACAAGGAGATATGAAGTAGCTTGTATTGAGGTCAACATTTTCTATGTAAAATTGCAATTTGTGTCAATTACTCTATCTTTTTAGTAAAAACCAATCCAAATGCCCTACTAACAAATCATAAGATTTAACAGTTTTAACCACTGTTACGTTCTTCACAAAAAAAAATAAATATTGCAGTTTGCATTAAAACATAGCTTATCTGCTGCTTATCATCACAAACTCTTTATTGGCATACAGAAAACCAGAGAAAAATTAGTTAAATTTCACATATGTAATCCTTGTACAAATATAATGGGGAGGGACTCTTTATCAGGGAGTGTAGCAATAGGACGAGGGGTAATGGTTTTTATCTGAAAGAAGGTAGATTTAGATTAGATATCAGGAAGAAATTCTTTACTGTGAGGGTGGTGAGACACCAGAACAGGTTGCCCAGAGAAGCTGTGGATGCCCCATCCCCAGAAGTGTTCCAGGACAGGTTAGATTGGGCTTTGAGCAACTTAGTGTAATAGAAGGTACTCCTGCCCGTGGCAGGGGGATTGGAACTAGATGATCTTTAAAGTCCCTTCCAACCCAAACCATTCTATGATATAATATTTACTTCAATTTACAATTCCAGTAATACACATGGCATATATTTACATACAACTTCAGAAACAGATGTGAAAATTAAGAAGATATAACCACCTTCCCCTCTAGTTTTGGTTAGTGGTCCTGAAACTATACACTAAGAAAATGAAAGTTATATACTTCTAAAGGGGAAAACCCCAGCAAAACAGTTAAATAAATATTCACCTCTTTGACCACAATTTTACAGAGCCTACAAGCTAAGAATTAAGCAGTTGACCCCCCCACAGGAATGTCCTAATGTAAATTATAAAGTATATTCTTAGCAGGAAAAGTAATAAACCCTGGGTCATATTTCCCTTGGTTTTGCTTCCTTTGTCACTTATGTCTCCACCTCCCACTGATACAGTCTAATATTTTCTATAATCAGGTAGAATACAGCAGTCCGTGTCTGGTTTAGGGCTACATTGGTGCTGTGTGGTTGCCAGTACCTTCAGGTTGACTAGCTGCCCAGTTGCTGTCAAACAGAATGTTTAATACCTGCCTGCCTTTCTCTGATGGAGGGAAAGTATTTTGTGTTTGTTTTTGGACTACTGTGAAGTTTTGACTTTCATAAAACTCATAGAGATTTAAGGTTATTTTGTGAGAAATCTGCCATGTTGAATGTTGAAACTAGTCAATAGATTAAACAAAAAAAATTATTCGAGAATGCTGAAATAGAGAAGCACAGACATGGTCAGACATTGACATCACAGATCACATTTTCCTTAGAAAACCAAGCAAAACATCTGAAGGACTTTTTACAAGGGCATGTACTGATAGGACAAGGGTGAATGGCTTCAAGCTCGAAGAAGGCAGATTTAGATTAAATATTAGGAAGAAATTTTTCACTCTGAGGGTGGTAAGGCACTGGAACAGGCTGCCTAGAGAAGTTTTTGAGGCCCCGTCCCTGGAGGTGTTTAAGGCCAGGCTGGATGGGGCTTTGAGCAACCTGGTCTAGTGGGAGGTGTCACTGCCCATGGCAGGGGGGTTGGAACTTGATTATCTTCAAGGTCCCTTCCAACTTAAACCATTTTATGATTCTAAATTTCTCTGTTTGCAGCCATTCTTTTCTTTCATTAGTAAAGACTTAATGTCTGGTTCAGTGATTTGGGACATAAGAATTGGACACAGCAAAGATGCAGATTTTGCATGACATGCTGCAGGTTCCAGAGCCGAGTCTTATGAGTTATCCTTACTGAATCTTGTTAACCAAGAGATACCATTTTACACAGACAAGATACTGCCAATTAGGCATCTGTCAATTTCTTGCTTCTTTGAGAGACTCTTAAGCCTTGAAATTCTATCAGTACCTGTAACCTCAATCTTGGGAAAGAAAAACATTATTTGGCACATGTTTCCTTGAAAGGTTATTAGTCTCTGGTTAATGTTTCCCAGTTAGAAATTAAGAAATAATGCAAATCTAAGACCCAACCTTCAACTCTGACTGTCAAAATTGCAATTTCAAAACTATGGCAATTCTTCACTTACCAATTTTATGCCTTATAATGACATATTCCATGTGTCAGTTAACCTTCAGGAAAATGTATATTTACTAGACTACCATGACACCCTGGATTAGAAGTTTAAAAAAAAAAAATCAAATAAAAAATTCCACATTCTGTAGCACGGATCCCCTTCCTGTAGTTTAGGAAGGTTATGCTACTATTTTTGGGTTATGTGAACCCATCAGTGTGATAAACCATGAAAACTTGCCGCAGTAATGCCAAAAGTAAAGAAATATTGACAAAATGGAGAACAGAAGGAAATGATGGGTAAATAGGTGGCATGAGCACTTAATAGCCTAAGAAACAGCTATTTATACCAAAGGTTTTTCTCTCCACTGCAGATACAAAAGTAATTGTCCCTTTATACACTTCTACTTGAACTACCTTAAACAAATATTAATTTCAGAGAGTAATATAATTTAGCTTTTGTGGAGCTCTGTATTTCCGCAATTAGACGTTAACGTTATCTAAGATTAATTTAAAGCTGTTTTAATAGACATGCACTGCTCTATAACTGTAGTATAGACATACTGTAAAATACGAAGTCCTGGCACAAGTATATACGTACATCAGTTAGTCATGCCTTTATTTTGGAAATTAGTAATTAAAGATTCTGGAATATTGTTCTAATAGGAGGTCTGGGGAGCAAAGAAAGTGCTAAGAAAGCTGGAGTTGTTTTAGGATGGAGCTTGACAAGCTTATAACAGGACTCTATTAGGTAGCAGGAGAGTTGGGGACTGCACTCAATGCTGCGCTTATTCTGTTGTAAAATAATCCTTGTCCTAGTCTTCTATATTATATTTCTTCCCAAAATAACATAGGTACTGTTGAAAACATTAAAAATAGAGTTAAATTAAAAGGTTAGAACACACTTCTGAATCAAACTAGTTACATCCAATCCCCTCAACAACGTCAAAACTATTATAAGCTTTCAGCATTGCTGCAATATTTGTAACTTTTTTACAACCCCCTACTTTTTAAGACATTCAGCATTGCTAATGTATTTGAAAGAGGAGAAATATTTTTTAAAAAGGATAGAATATTTTTAAAGACTCAGAAATGTTATTCTTCCATTCAGGACTTAAAAATCAATGGGTTAATCCTCCTAGTTGAGTAACTTAACTGTTACAAATAAACTTTCAGCTCTCCTAACCCCTTGTTTGCTTTAGCTAAGAAAATCGATCGTATGCCTTTCGATTATCAAAACTATAGGTAAAAGGTTGGTTAACTAAAGGTATAGTGTTATTCCATTCTTCCTTGAAGAATCTTATTACTTTATGGTAAACTTTATTATGGAAGTTTTGTATTTAAATATATCAAATAATTTTACTGAAGTTACCTGAATCTCAATGCATTTAACATCAGTTATAATTCATATTATGAACATACCTGTTTCGAAAATCCAGAAGTTCGGCATTAATTTTTTCAATATCTACATCTGTCCAAAGTATCTCATAATAACCATTGACATTGTTTATTACAGTATCATATAATCCATACAATTTCTGAAGCAAGCTTAACTCCTTCCTGGGAAAAAAAAATAATGATACCAACAATTTCAATCAGCTATGTGGATATCTCACAATAGTTAAATAGACGGATCAATTAGATCATGTTTCTTAATGTAGTAAATTCACTTCATGAATAAAATCCACAAAAAAGCGTAGGCAGTTGGTACTAAGGACCTAATATACACACTAAACATATGTGGGGGAAGTTTTGCTTTGGTCTAGTTCTATAAAACTTCCATTCATCCAAATGGAACCTTCTATTCATCCAAAAGGAACCTGGCTTATGTACCCTGAGCTGGCTCTGCAGTGCAAAGCAGAGCATGGCAAGTGGGGGACAATTAGTTAATTTACTTTGAAAGCACTCTCTGAATCTGAACCAAAATGCTGATATCTAAAAACAGCCAGAAAGGGTCAGATTCTCATCTGGTGTGAATCATCTTCAAACCACTGAAAAGGCTGCTGCAGAAACTTTAGAATCTGATTTTCATTTGTACAGCGGCTCAAAAAATTCAGACTTTCATAAAATTTCTACTTATATTTTTCATGTATGATGATACACTCACCTTTCCTTGCCTCTTGCTAGTTTGCTCTTTGTATCATATCTTAATACATAATGCTAAATTTACTCCTTTACTTATACATAAGGGTTGTTTTTTTTTTCTGGGTCATAGTATTCTGCTCATTTATATAGTAGTATTTACATGTAATAAAATAATCTGGTTTGATTCTGTTACCATAATAAACAAATACAATTATTTTTATGGGAAAATTCATTAGACCTCTCAAAATTTTCATTAATTTTTTGGTTTTACTTAATTTAAGGCAATGGAAACCTTCCATATTGTAACATTTCCCTCTCTGGTGTAACCTAAGTCTTTCCAACATACTTAATAAACACCTAAGACAGCTTTATTTCCACAGTTACCTGACTTTATGCAAAACTTCATAGTCTGTGACAGGCAATCCAAACAACTGTTCACCAGATGAGTATGTGATAAACTTTCTCCACAGCTCATCAAAGTTAGCCTGATAAAATCAGGATTCATACAGACAAAATTAAAATATGTTCATAATATATGTTTTAATTTAAAATTGTCTACTGTTGCCATGAAAATCTTTAACTGCTGTCCAATGATACAATCACCATAGAAAAATGTAAAGAATGATTTTGGCAGTTACTATCTATAAATACAAAGCATTCCCTCGGCAAAATAATAAACACAGTAAATTCAACCAAAATCTCTCAATTTTCAGTACATAGTAGTTGCATCAGGAGGTTTAAGCACCTTCTGTTAGTTACTTAGTGCTTTTCAAAAACTTTGAATTTACTTTTTACAGAGTCTATACAATATGTAAGAGATTCACAAAAGTCCCGCTGAAAAATCAAGTTACTATAACTTGCAGAGAAAGGAAGAAGGAATAGAAATAGATTAAAAACTGATTATGGGTTTCATAACAAACAAATATCAACTTGAAAGACAATTATCTAATGGAAAATGTGATCTTTAAAAGATTAAAAGATTGGCTCATGTGACTGACATGTAACCTGGCTTCTTTCCAGTCATTATCAAGCTGTTGTACTTGACTCTTCCTTCTTCTACTGTTTTTATTCAAGTTGACAATTTCTGCTTACAAAATAGAGGGTGAAGCAAGGTTACACATCAATCAATCAATCCATCCTTCCACATTAAGGAAAACATTGCCTGACAGAAACAATTAATACAATTAACATAATACTACAAAGAATATCCACCAAGACACATTTACTAAAGACTGTAAATGTGTCTTTTTCTAAACTCGTTATGATAAGCAATAGCATATCTAATTTTAATAATTTGGAAACTCCACAGTTCATTTTCTTACCTGAAAGATCTGTAGCCTGTTACTGGCTTCCTGAGGTGCAATACTTGGAATCATAGGTCCTTCCTTTCAAACAAGCAGTTAACAAAAATTAAATATTAATTCTCACAGTGACTGAAGGTCACTGTATATTTACAGGTCATCACAAAATGCATATTTTTTTTGGTAGTCAAAATCCAATCAAGTCATGTATCTTGATAATGTAATACTTACAACAGTAAATCTAAGAAAAGAGAACTTTTATGAAATTGAAAATTCTTTAGCTTAATTAAACTGAATAGCACTAGACTTTCATTTCTCATATTTTGTTCTTTTGCTGAAAATAAAATAACCAGTGAGTGGCCTAAGACCAGCTATACTAGATTCATTTACCGTTTCATAAGATGTTTCAAAGTTTGACACATCCTCCCGAAAAACTGCAACTGATTCTAGCAAATTACTCTTAAATTTGGGCTGAACTTGAACCAACTCATCTTGAACTCTGGTCTGACATACAAAAGATTGAAATCAAAGTTATTTCCTTAAAAATCAGGAACAGATATTTAAGTTATATATAAATGAAAATTATAAGTGAAAAGTATTAAAATTCTGAACAAAAATGATTTGAAGCTAACTAGTTTTTTTTCCTGTTATGTTGCTCTATGTTCAATTTTTTAAATTAAAAGTGGAAAGAAAAAAATACAAAACCAAAACCCATAAAAAAGTCTCTCCTCCGCCTTTAAGTGAACATGTTCCATTACAAGGGGGTGGGGAAACACAAGGACACAGAAAAGGGGTGAAAAAAAAAAGCTCATATTTTCTTCCTTCCCTCCCTCAAAAAGCAATATCAAAACCCAAAGTGTTAGGGTCCTCTTCCTCACAGATGGCTCAGCCTTCTCTTAAACAACTTGCTTACTCTTTGTTCAAAAGCTTGAAAAAAAAGAACCAAGAACTGCATGAAATGTAACTGTAAAGTATACATTTGAGCTCGAGTCCTTTCCAGAGTGGTTAATCTATGGGATAGGTTCTAACTTAATTGTTCCAAGAATATATCTACACATTGCCATCTAATCTTCAACACTTCAGGAAAATATTCAATACACATTGAGCTTTTGAGGGATATAAGGCTGTCCTAAGCAATAAAGCTAAATGTGCAACCATCACTTAGAGGTATGGGCACTGGAAGAGTACGCACTTCTTAAAAACAGGTAATCTAAGGGTAGCGATCTTCCTCATCAGACACGAATGACACAAAAAATAGAAATGGAGGAGGGCAGAAAGAGCAAAAAGAAACATAATAAAATTTCTCATTTTCTTGCAGGTTTTAAGCATATATCTAAAAGCTACAATAATATTTAAATATTAAAGAGCTCTATAAAAATAAAACTAGAAAATGAACATAGTAGTCAAAGGTATAGACACTAGTGTGCAACTGAGGCCAAGAGCCAGAAGCCAGAGTGCAGTGACAATTGGTCCCACACTGTCATTTATACTCTGAAAAAAACACATGAAGACAAATGGAAAATATGTTTTATATACTTACAGCTTTGGTCTGTAATTTATTAAAAGAATATCTGAGTGTATCAACCCCTTCTGATTCCTCTTTTGTAACCTCAATTCCAAATGTATTTAAAATGGCATAGGCTTCCTAGACGAAAAAATAAAACCTTAGGAATTACGCATTTTAAATTCATTTGCAGGAACATAGATCCAATTTGTAAGAAATGTTTCAAAGAAAACCTGTTCATATAACTTAGGCATAAAATATTGATTTCTTTTTTTAAAGTAAGGATGATGAATGAAGAACTAGGGAACAAGAGTAAAAAAAATATTTCTTTAAAGATGTCTTGGATGAAATACCAGAAATATATATTAAAATGAAATAAATTTAATATTAAAAATACCTAAAATTTTATCATCTCAATGGTATTTTTATTCTACTGATCTACATTCCACCTGAATGTAGATTTTGATTAATTTTTCCTAACTTTGAATAATTATGCACACTAAACTACACATTTTTAAATGTTTTGCCGTATCATCTATAAAGTATTTATTACTATGTTTGCCAAACTATCAAATCCCTGCATATGTATCTGTTACAGAATGAACCTTTCTTATCATTTGTTCTCATTTACAATTTGTTTGCATATGTTCTGCTTTATTATCCTCCTCCTACACATATGGCATTATTTAAAAATAAGATCATTTTTATATTTTATAGTTTCCCAACAGATAGGCAAAAGATATGCTAATGAAGACAAACAGTGTGCATTATGTTAGCTGCTCCTTTGACCTGTGACTTGTATTCTGTGCAGTTTGTGACGGTTGATAAACACAGTTGTTTATTCCATGCAGATATCTACACTTAGAATTCTCTCCTGTTCAGCTTCTGAGAGGTGTAGACTGAACCACTGAAGTTGAAAGGGGCCTCTGGAGATTGTCCAGTCCAACCTTCCCTGCTCAGAGCAGGGACACCTGAATCAGGTTTCCCAGGACTATGTCAAGTTTTTAATATCTTCAAGGATATCTTCAAAGATCCTTCAGGCCAGTAAACTCATTGTTTGGGTTCTCAGTTTATCTTATGACTCCTATTATATAGTATCATTGTAATAAAGATAAAAAATTGAAAGTCATCTTACTTCAATAGGTCCCAGAGTCATATCCATTTGTATTCTATTATCACGTATGATAGATAAAGCTTCCATTGCAAATCTGACATCATCTAAGTCACACAGAGGTCGAGACAATTTCTTTAAGTATTCAGTTATGAACGACATCATGTCTGTCATTTTCTTTTTATAGTCCTCATTTAAATAACGACAGAGGAGCATCTTCCAGGCTTTGGCTTCAATCGCTAGAGCTATTTTCAGTGGTCCTTATTTAAAACAAATAAATAAATAATTCAATAACATCTTATTTTTTTTTCTGTAAAAAAACCCCGTATCATCACACATGTTTTTTTTAACATCAATTAGGACAAGCAGACAGGCAATCCAATTACTGCATTTTAAAAGTTTCAAAACATTTCAACTATACTTAAATACGTTTCTGTTGTTTTATTGCATGTTATATCTGTAAAATATATTGGTAAGCTTATCTAATAGAACACATAGAGGAGATGAAAAAAGAAGAAAAATGCCTACTTATGAATGTAGATTCTCAGAGAATACTTTTGATATATATTAACCAAATGCATAAAGATCGGTGATATTTAAATGGTTTATACCCATTAAAGAAATGGTATCTTGGGACTTCAATATTGGGAGTTGGAATACTTCACAACAAAACTGTAAAGTGTCACATTGTATCATAGACAGTTAATATATAAACACAAACCAACACTGAAGAGACAGAAAAACCAGTCATTAGCACTCTAACTTACTATCAGAATAAATTAGGATTTTAATAGGCAACATTTTGTACTCTGGTGAAAGAAAATGAAAGATACTAACAGTTTATAACCCCTTCTGCTCATAAAACAAATTTTGCAGCAGTTACAGTTTCTTCTTTAATACTGTGGATATTAGCATTAAAAATCTGATTCCTGAAGGCCAGGGGTAATTCAAGAAAAGTATTGCACCCTGTCCAGAAGCTAGAATATGTAAATGATAATAAATCAATTCCCAAACGTAAATTGAGACCAATAAATATACCTGCTTCTCCAGATGATAAAAACACTTAATATCCTTGTTCTTGAGCCTAGAAGACTTGGCTCCCTCTGATGCAGTGGTCACGGATGAGGGAGTAGTGTGACCCTCAACAAAATCCATTTTCTTATTATCACTCTTGGCCACAGAATAATAGACAGCAAGGGTTTTCCAGAGTGAATTAAGTGGCCCCAGAGTGATTTAATTAATAAACTGCATCTAGGAACTGGATGAGGATATGCAGTCAGCTGTTTGACAATTTTGCTTATTCACTGAAAGAAAGCTACGGATAACATGCCACCAAGATCCTGAAATGAACTCTAGTCAAAGTGCACAGCTTCTATCTTCTCTGATGTACGAGGAAGACAAATTGTACAGAGATGACTTCTCAATCTAATTTCTCAGCAGATGGGGGTTGCACATTAGAAACACGGCCACACTGATATTTGGAAAGGGATTCTACTTACCCCTAGATAGCAACATTTGCCACAGAAAGTAAAAATAAAAGAACAGTGACACCGGTCTAGAGAAGACATGTCAGCTACATAATAATCTGTGAGGTGAGAGGGACAAGTGCCATTGAAATCCTTGCTTCTATGTCATAGCACAAATGGCTTAATTCTTCAACAAGCACTTGTCTGGATAGAATATATTTTTCCACACTGGAAAAATGGCTGTTCTTCAGAGTAACATGACCAATGAGTACCAAGTTGTCAGGGCCACAGACGGCCAGGTACTGAGACACGGTGCTATACAGAACTGAGGGAACACATGCTGTGTGAGGGAACACATTCCAATGACAGGTCTTGATGGCAGCTTCTCTATCTTTAAAGACATGAGAGGTGGACAGGAAAACACATGGTATTCTCAGAGCTGTGGATGCTAAACATGGGAATGGCTAAGCAGCCATATCTCCCGCTGAAACAAAGCCTGATAGTGAAAAAGAAGCTAAGGCAGCTATGTGCTACTGTTGCACCAATACCAAAGAAGGTGATTTATGCTTCCAATGCTCTTTATCGCAGAATCACAGAATGGTCAGGTTCGGAAGGGACCTCTGGAGATCATCTAGTCCCACCCCCCCGCCAGAGCACGGTCACCTACAGCAGGTTGCACAGGACGGCATCCAGGCGGGTTTTGAATGTCTCCAGAGTGGGAGACCCCACAACCTCTCTGGGCAGCCCGTTCCAGTGCTCCACTACCCTCAAAGAGAAGAAGTTCCTCCTCATGTTAAGATGGAACTTCCTATGTTCAAGCTTGTGCCCATTACCTTGTATAATTGTGCCCATTTATAATTACTGGCTGACCTGGTGCCAGAGACAAGTGCCAGGGACGATCAGATCAGTGTCAATCCACATTCATTAACTCTAGTAAGCCTCCATGATAACTTCAACTGCCATGAGAGAACTTAATTTCTCCACTCCAAAGAGGAGAAAGCAAGGGGAACGGAGGGTTTTTTCAAGTCAGATTTCTTAGAAGGGTCTGAGTAAGCGCTGGCTGATCAGTCCAGGAGATCTCTTCAGTAATTTCTATTCATATTGTAATCATTTATTACAGAGAATAAACCAAATAACATGACTATTACATTCATTATCTTACTATACATATAAAGAGAAGAAAATGTTATACCTGTATGCAATTCAATTGGACCAAGAATAATAATGGGTTTTAAATCTTCCATCTCTTGCTCAAACATAGCATAGTGAAGTATTTCTTCTTTAATTTCAGTCAGAGAAGGACTGCTAGCCAAAAATTCCTGTGTGTAGTTTAAAATGTCAATAAACAAACATCCTTTTTCATATTTTTGGTAAAACAAGTTGCAACAGTTATTCAGTAATTTCTGAAAATATATACCAATATTATATCTGGTTTTAGCCTTCTGTAGCCTTGCTAACATAGTAAAATGCATGTGATGAGGTATTCAGGTTTATCAACTTCTCTGTCAGTAAGTCTCAAGCTTGTTGGGATATTCCAATCAAATTTAACAGAGCAACAGATATCCAAGACATATTAAGTGACTACTGGTTTTGTGAAAACGTGATGCAACAGCAAACAAAAAATAAATGCCTGCGCTTACACAAAGACTATACCATTAGCCCAATTATGTGTGAAACAATCACAATAAACCACATTTTCTAAGTAGTTCCATAAGCAGAACTCAAGTTAAGAAAAATTTTGCGATTCCGAAAAGCTGCATTTCAGGAAGGACATACAAGAGCTCTATTCAATATGCCTACATTGCATAGGCAAGTAATAAATGCTGAAAACTGTTTCCAGCTTCTATTCTTTAGTCTGAGAGTACCCAGAGAGGCAGAAGGGTTAGCATAGTGCTAAAGAAAGAATGTAGAAACTAGGGCATCCGTGTATAAAACTTCACTGCATTATTATTGAGGCTTTCTCTGTAGCAGTATTCCTTTCTTCAGCAGTAACTAGATCAAATTAATAATATTTATTAGATTAGACTTAAAATTTAATTAGAATAATAGTAAATTCTCAGCTCTGCATATAGAGTGGAAGATTTTAGCCCACATGAACTGCACAACTTGCATTGTGACACTGAAAAGATACCAGTGCTCCTCTAGAAAAACAAGGTGATGTGATATAATGGGGTCTCTTAAATAGAAAAGATAAGAATAGAAAACTCAATTAAGCCAAGGTTGAATAAAGTAGATACAGAAGCCAACTTTCTTCTACTGAGCTTCTAAATTCAAACTCTAAATTAAAACACTGCTCTATAAAGGCAGTGTAAAATATTCTGAAGCAGAAGGCCCAGAGACCTCCAATTTCTGGAAATTAACTTTTTCTTGCTGTAGCAGATGGTAAATTTTTCTACCACACTTGAGAATTCAACTTACAGTTTAAACAACCAACAATTGAACAGAGGAGTCTTCTTGGAATAGAATAATGCAGAATTCACCTCCTAAAACAACTACAGGAAGCGTGGTGAATAAAATTTGTATTAAACTCAAAATAAACCCTCCATAGAGAAAAGTACACAATTATCAGCACTGATGTTATGGGAATTTCTATGGGTTGTGGTATACATCATATCAGACTGGGATAGTTTCTTTTGGCCTAAAAACCAGAGTTCCACAAACAAAACCTAAAGCAATTAACAAATTAGGACTGGTTTCTCAACAGAAAAATAGGTAGCTTGCTATTACTTCTGCTTAGGAAATATACTACTATTACTACTGAAAGACAAAATAAGATTTTCAGCTGTTAATGTGTTTTCTACTTCTTTTTCATTGATTTTTTTCCCTTGCTGTTTTCTGATTTCAAAAGAAAAGGTTAATGAAGAACAGTCCTGTAGGTGATCATCATTACACTCACCTGAATTTTGGCATCTCTGTCTTCTGTCCACAGCACCTTGTACTTCTGAAAGTCCTGCAGAACTTCACTAGCTACTTCTCTTATAGAATTCACAGAAGAAGAGAGGAGCACAACTAATTTAGAAATATCTTCATGTTCTGCAACACCTGAGTAAAAATTTCTTAGCTTCCTGACAAGCACAATATCTTCAACTCCTTCTGTAAAATAAAATTATATGTAAATGAATGAATCATTAAAAGTCTGGTTAGAGTTCTCTTTTAAACCTATGCATGCCAAGTTAAGCAATGATGATGTTCAGTAAGGCTGAATATCCTTCTTCTAATGTCTGAGTGCTTAATACGAATGTACCAAGTGCTAGTTCAAGCCAGGCTCTATACATCTAGAGCAAATTCAATCTAGACTGAATGTTTCCAAATGGAAAGAAAATAGGTTTCTTCATTCATGAATTTCATTTTTCCCCTGTAATTTAATTGTACCTGGAATATGACGAGGCCTCATAAACATTGTGTTATTTTATTTTTTGTTTAAATTCATATAATTAAAGTTTTTTAATTGTATAAACTCCTTAAAACAGTGTAAGTTTCTTAAACTCTAACATGCTTCAAATAAATAACTTCTTGTTATTCTATTTCATGGTTTCAAAAAAGATGTTAAACTTTGCCAAGTCACATTAATGAGTGCACAAATAAAGTTTGTCATATTTTGGAGCTGCACTTGTTTTACAAACTGCTATTATCAAAGTCTTTTGAGTGTTGTCTGAAAGAGGTTAGAACTGAATGAAGAAGAAAAAATTAAAAAAAAAAAAAAGAAGAGAAAAAAAAGATGAGAAAGGACAATCTAGAGATTTTTCTAAACCTCTTGCCTCGAAATACACTTTCAAAGGCAGTTTAGACACTGGTCGCTGCTGCTCCGGTTACACTGTTTATGTTGAAACAGGAGCCCTGTCTCCTTTAAGAACAAGTAAGCTCAAACTGAAGAAAAATAAAGTGCAATTTATCATGTCCCTCCATCATCGTTGATGAATTGCTGCAACAATCAGGGTCAATATAGACACTGATATCCCTGAGATCTAATGATACCTTTCAGTCATAACAATGTCTGAGCATTTTGAAGCAGATTTAAGAGAATGAAGAAGAAGAATCCATTCTTCCCACAACACATTGTTTCATGGGGGTGGATTTAATGCAACTACATGTTCTCTTTTACTCTGAAACCTTTTCATGGATCTGGTCACTAGAAACAAAGTCTCAGATTGATCCATCCTTCCCAGTGTACTCCATAGATCTCACTGGCCAAACACTAACACATGCCCCCAGGTGTTGCTGATGAGTATTTTAAAGGTGATGAAAAATGGTTATTTGCTGATGTTGCATTTTGACACAGCAGAGGAAAAGGCTATGACTGACTGATGAGGATAGTTTCCTGCCATCCTGCTTGAAGCCCATTAAAGAGGTTAAAATCACACAAAGCAGATCAGTAGAAAAATGAAGCCCCACCCCTGGACTACGAAAAAGAAAAACTTTCCAAGATGTTAAAGACTTTCCAAAGGAATCACAACAAAGATACAACTGTATTGCAAATCACTGGCTCAGCCAAGCAGCTCAGAGAATTGATGGTAAAAATATATTTGGGCTTTTGTGGATGCTTGCAAAGCATATGGCAAGATGCTTAGAAATAACATTAAGAAAAAAAGTATCTGACTCAGATGGATGCAGGTCTACCTGCAGTCTGAATATTCACATGAACACTTGAGGTGTTTTATAATCCAGCCTAGGAATATAGCAAGCAATTAAAATCTTTAATGAAATCTAATTATTAAACTAATTCCTGTTCTATCTCAGTATTCCAAGGAATCATTGGTTTTGGTCTCAACTATATCGTTATGGCTACATTCCACAGTAAGTAGGTAGGTAGGTAGAAAGATAAATTAACAAGGTTATTTTGCCTCAAATTAAATAGGCGATTCAGAATCTAGCAATTTTTCTAAGATCTTTTTTTCTTATTATTTCTCAGAGTTAACACTTACATAAGCCTTAAAATCTATTTCTGAAAAATACAGATAATGAAATAAAAATAAATGCAACAAATTAATTCAAGAAAATCCACAGTTGGCCTCTTTTAAGAAAACTGACCTTATTCACAAATATTTATATATGGCATTTTTATCTAAGTAAAAAGTTACAGTAGGTGAAAAAAAACCCAAACACACTTACTTTCCCCTCTTTTGGCTATTTTTCCTGGTGATCCAAAGCCTGCTGAAGATATTTGCTGTGTGCCTGAATCCGCTTTTAAACTAGATTTTTGCAAATGTCTCTGTCCCCACTGAGCGACTCCACGACTTACTTCCAGTATTAGCTGAATCATGCGATTGATGGCTTGCTGTATATCATCTAAACTGGGAACCATTACCTATTTAAAAAGTTTAAATATCGTTGAAGTAAATGCAACTGGTTGTCATTTTCTAAGACCTCAGTTTTACTCCACTCATAGTGAATTGTGGAACTTGCCCCTGAAGAAAAGCTGGAAAATGTAACTTTAACAGAATTGCCCCTAAAGAAATGAAACATACTGTACTGACCTACAATCTAATTGTACAATCATAGTTTGAGTAAAATGGCAAGCAAGTGTATAAGTTGGTAGATTTATTGGGTTTTTTTACGATTCCTACAACATTTTATCAGCATCTTTATAACCATTTTTATAATGTGTGGGAATATGTTACAAGCATTACATTTCCTGCATTCTAGAATCATAAAGTGTTAAAAATTGCAGGCCAAGATTCTCCTCTCTGTTGCTCTTACCCACTGGATCCTAAATTCTGTGAGCGAGAACTGTAAGAGGGATGGTCATAAAAATACATATGGACAGCTCATTTTAAAGATTTACAGCTGTATAACCTCTCCTAAGTGCTTATCTATACATACATTCACACCCTGGGTAATTTCAGGCAAACAAAATCACCTGGATCAAAGTGGCAAAGGTCATAACTGAATAAATACTGAATGCTTCTTTTTTCCCCAAAGGTAACATTACCCCAAAAACATTTGCAAGAGCACAGTGTTTAATAAATTAATGGAACTCCATGCAGTAGGCCCTGAAAATCTCAACTTGTATATTTGGCAAAGTTTTTGTATCATAATTCTGAGAGCAGTCTAATACCCAAGCCAGAAGAGGAAGAGAACCCATGTTAAACTACCAGAATACATGATAAAAAGAACTGGAAGGAAAACAAGGATTCTTGATCTGAATCAAGAACAACAAGCAAACACAATAGGGTCAAAACACAGGCTCTGGTCTGCCATCATCCACACCATATAAATGCTAGTATGCTCCCTGAGCATAGTTTGGGAGGATGCAAGAAAGCACTCTCCCAGAAAGAAGTCAGGCACAGTTTGGCACATAAAACATGGCAGAACACAAAGTTTGAATGCAAACTCCTTCATTCAGGAAGAAAAGCCTTTACTACTGTGGATACACACCATTTCACATCAGCTTGCTTTGAGGTCAAAGAATAACCTCTAGCTTGTTTTATTTAGTAGTACACAGCCATAAAGTCCTGAACCCAAAACTTGTATTGGCAGCAATAATCCTAATTGTGACTTTTTCCTGTCCTTGTTTGAAAATAATTCTATGTAGGATAAGGTGGAATAAAGGCATACATCAATTTCTCCAACATACTGAGGAGGAGGAAGAACCTACCTGAGAGTGATCCAGGAAAGAATAGAAAAACAGCATTTCTTGTTAAAATCCAGAAGAAAGATCACTCTTACGATATGCTCAATCCTAAAATATAGTCCTTAGAACATCATCTTATAGCTTTAATGTGCAAGCCATTATTTTGAACAGGCACAGGAGTGTTCAGAACTGGGATATAAACTGCTTAAAAGTGACTCTTATGTTTTATAAATCAATTTCACAGATTGAGCAGTTGCATGCATAAAAGAAACAATCTTGCAAAATCGTATCATTAGCAAAGTAATATTTTACCCAGCATTACTTATTACTGCCCTGGATCAGCCAAGCATTTCAGAAGACTAGAAAGACAGATGCACTGCCCTTTGCAGTGGGTGGAGCTTGGGGCTTTATACTTATTTAAATATCAACAAGGTAAACATTCAACACTTTAACAGACCTTATATATCATGTGTACACACACACGGTGTGAATGTACCACAGAATGTCAATATGAACACCAGTTCAATGTCAAAGGAGTACTACCTTTGAACAAAACATTTCTTTGATTACGTCATGAATATAAAATATGAAACTTTAAATCTTTATAAGACAATTGGATAATATTGAGTTACCTTCTCATATATAAAAGAAAATACCATATATATTGCTGACACAGAGTTATCTTACTCTACAAAAGGCAAACAAATGCATGCATTAGGTTTTTGCAATCAAGCTGCCTTTTTGTTTTCTGCACACAGAAATCCACAGCTCTTTTCTTGGTTTTGAATCTTCTCATATTTCTTCAGTGTTCCTCCTCTGGCCATCTTACTTCCTATTACGATGACTAAAGCCATACTGAGCAAATATAATGTTCATTATTTTTATTCAACAAAGGATTTAAATCACACAAGGAACAAAACAGTTAAAAATAAAAAACATGAAAAATCTATTCCAGCAATGCAGCTGCTACACGTGAAGGAGAACAGTAATCATTCTGCAAAGAACACTGATGAACGGATTACAATATAATTGCTGAAACACACAAGAATAATCAAAGGCCAGGTTCTATAAGTACCACTAAAACAGAAACCAGAAACACTGGGACTGTGAGCACATCTCATCTGTGCTCTCAGTCCACTGCATGGATGCTGATTCAGTAGAAGTGAGCCCACATCCTGCACTTGGGCAAATGTAGAAAAAACTATAAGAGTGTATTTTACCTTACCTATATGACACATAACTTACCACATTGGGAATAGTGAGGTGTACTTCTGCTTTTAGAAAAGCAGCAACCTCTTCAGATTTGTTTGGACGAACAGAAAACTGTGTTCTCCCAAATGTAGTTTTGCTGAAAATAATTTTGAAACATGTAATAAATACTTCACCATGAAACCACCACAAATTATCTTCGAAATATAATTTTGAGCTACTTTTTATGGGCAAACCCTCATGGAGTGGTTTTTTTTTTTCCCCCAAATTTTCACATTAAGTTATGAACTACTTGACAAAACTTACAGAAGCTTCTTGTTCAAAGGGTAAAGATAATAGGCAGAGCTCTATCATTCAGCCAAAGGTTACCTTGGATCCAGTCACTGCTTTCAGAATTTTTTATTCAGAATATTTTCTGATTATGGATTTTAATATCAATTTAAGAATGATGGAACTCTGCCAGTGCTTTGAATAGGGAATAAGAAGGTTTTACTAACCATTCTATGCAACAACTTATCAAGAGTAAAAGTTGCCTCATTACATTTTAGATAAATATTCAACAGAACAGAAAAAAAAAGTTTCAAAGATGACAAGTGCAACATGACAAATACATGACCTGAACCCACTCAAAACTAAAACTAAAAACGAAAAACAAAGTGCAAAGTACAATTTCTAAATGCTATGACATGACATGGTGACCAAATAAGGGAGGATTCAACAATATGATACCACAGAAAAATATAAAGGACACACCCAAATACATTCCTATTTACTTCAATAAAATCAGGATTTCAATACACTTTCTACGAAAGATGTCCTCAGAAAAAGAAAAAAGCAACTCAAACTTCAACCCGCGTTAATGACAAAACAACATCAACTTCACCTGTTTAAAATACATTCTCTTAATAGAAAATAAATTCTCTTAATAGAATCCTGAGTAGGCTTTTCAATATACAAGATATTATACTGAAGCAATTCTGCCTTTGAAGTTTATGCCTGTTTGAGCAGAGAAGAATCTATAGAAATCATACTGAATATAGGAGAATGATAAAATTGTATGGATCTTGCCATTATCATATAGAATTCATAAAGAGTGCATGAATGATCTTTAACACATGGGAAACAACTCTGAGTGCACTGCCATGCTTGCAGAAATAATCTGAAATGAGATGAACATATGCCATATATGACCTAGAATGGTCATTTAAGTTCTAGTCATTTGCATTGGACTAAATTGTACTAAAACCATCTTGAAAGCAATCCCAAGGTAAATATATGGAAATAAAAATGGAAGGGCACAGGCAGAAGGGAAACAATAGTAGAAATAAACTTCATTTTCTGCACAAAATGAAGTGCAGAGACTATACCTAACATAAAGAATTAAAGCATAAAAGAAAAGCATGGGCCCAAAGCATCATTGCAACAAAAAGGGAATGCTCTCCAGGTTTTGATTGAGCTAAAAGGGCCACGAGGTCAGAACTGTTTGACTAATGATACACATGCATGTATCATTACACATGTGAATGTATATTTGTATTATTATGTTAACACAGAAATAACTTTGTTCTGGTAATACTAGTGAGGAATCTTTCATTTGCAACTTACTTAGAAACAAATATTCTTTTTTTCAGACTATCCAAAGACAGTCGGGTGGCTTTCTGGAGGCTCTCTAGCAGCTGGTAACTGAAATAGGCAACTATCTCTTTACTTTTCTGTAATAAATAAAATGTACATTGTTTAGTATTGTATTCAAACAGGAACCTGGATATTATTTCAAGAGGTTTTAAGTCAAATATATTAGTTCATGTCTGAAGGAATTTACCTTGTAAGCTACATGAGAAATACAAGGGGAGAAGTTGGAGGAAGCTTGTAAGTAAGTAAATAAGTAAAAGCTGCATGAAAAAGAGCATATAGCATCTGAAGAAACTCAGCTTGTCTTATTCAGAGACAGAATACTGAGATCTGGGTGAAGTCTTATCGTTCAGAAAAGCAGCTCAACATATTAAAAAAACACCACCATGAATTATCCAAGAATATTGTTGCATATGTACCCTTTTCAAATAAGAGACAAACACAGTAAAATCTGACTGTACTGGATTAAAAACAACATGAAAATAAAGGAACGTGTAATGATCAGAGAATGCAACCTTGCAACATTACTGCATTTGTGCTTGCAAGTTTTTAAGTCTTTTTTCTCTACTTCCACTTCCCTTCTCTGCTGACTGTGAAGAGACTGTATTCTTCAAGGAAAAAGTGCAAAGGTGGTCTTTCTTGGTGAAGTTGGAAGAGAAGGATTGAAAGGATGAATGTTTCTTCCCACCCAAGAAGGAAAGCCTGTGTTATGGCTCAGGCAAAATATTCTCTCCAAACTTTTACACTTACTACTCACATGTCGAGAATTTGTTTAATAAATGTGATAACTGGAATATCACGGAATATACTTTTGAAAGCTAAAATCCATCTTAATCTCACTTTGTAGGGAAGCTATTTCATCCTTCTTACATTGACGCTGTCTATGCGATGTCTCTCTGTAACATGGATATTCAGCTACCAAAACTCAAGTTACTGTTTACTAATCCGATCAATCTGAAAAAAAAACCCTTATCACAAAATACCTTTTTAAATTCTTCTTTATCATTGCCCTTGCTATTATCACCACGAAGAGCTGCAGAAGTATTCTTTTCTCTCTCCCCTTCGTTATTTCCAAATGCTATGTGTTTTTCTTTTACTGCAAATGTAAAAAAAAAAAATAATTATTTTTTGTTAACTGAACATGTGTTCTGCTTTGAACCATGCTGTCGCCCCTCTTTACAGGTGAAACGATACTGTTTATTATTTCAGTAGTACCTGGATTAGCTAATTGGTTTTATTTCACACCATTTTTTTCACACCAGGAATCTGGTTAAGAGCCCAGCCTATAAACCTCAGCCTAACAAACTCCATGCTCTACAAATATGTTGTTAAAGACAGGTAGGCATACATGGATATATCAGCTGGAAGTGGCCAAAAAATACCCCCCAAAACCCCCCATCAATATAAACAATTTAACAAAATACAGAGAATTATCTTTTCATCAGGTTTTTCTGGTTGCATTGTATTGAACTACCTGGAGTATTGACCCTGACTATCCCTCTATCTATATATAGATATACCAAAGCGAAAAATTCCTATGTAAATAAAGGAGCTCCACTACTGATTAAGCTTCAAAATACATTTTTCTTTAAAACACAATATTTTTCTCCAACTGTAAACTCTTTCTCCTATAATGGTACAGGACCTCCTAAAATCTTCGTAACACGCTCCAGGGCAGTGGGAAGCAGCCATATTGATCAGCTGTGAGCCTTGTACGCTAGCAGTTGACAGTCAATTGACTGTACTAATTTGAACTGACCAGCCACTAAAGCACAGGTATTTGAGATACAATTCTACTGTGGCAGAAAAGTCACAGGGACAGTACCAAATACCTAACATAGCTGAGAAGACAGGAACACTGTATTTCACTTATGGAGAGGAAAAAAAAAGAAAAAATTATGAGTGACTAAAAGAAATGGAACCATAACGTTAGAGCAAATACCTTGGTAATCTAAACAAAAGGACAGAGTTTAATCCTAGGAACTCCACCAATACTGAATTACCTCTGTATTTCATAGACTAGATGTTTAGTTTAACGACAGTAAATGAAGGCAGAACTGTGACACAGATGAAATTGTAGTGGGAGGGAGAAGTCTGAAGAAAATTAGCTAAACCAACTCAATTTTGACACATACTAGTTAAATCTCCAGTGCTAAAGACAGAAATTTTTATTTAAATAACCAACATTATCTACCTGGTAATCCATGTTTTTCTGAGGTTGTCTTAGAATCTTTAATTTCGTAATTCTTTTCAAATACAGATATCAGTTCTTGAACAGCATCTTCAATGTGCATGCTTTTGTGGTTCAATAACTCAGCACATTCTTTAGTATAAGTCTGTTGAACAAAAATATCAATGAGTTATCTTAGTATCACTGATTATCTTATTACTGTTCCTCTTCATGGAGAACCAAAACATTTCCCTGAATATTGTATTCTTCAGATGAGACTATTTCAATGAAACAGCAATATTTTTAAAAGAAAACTGAGAAACCAAACCAAAAATCGTTATTCAAAATTATAAAAAACTTCTATTATCACTACATTTTTAATGCTTTTTTTTTTTCTTATTTCCATTTTTGAGATGCAATGGTATTTTTAAGGGCCAGAAGAAAATTCTTCATTTTCAAGGGAGGTCACAGCCTGAATCTGAAATTACCCAAATACTCTTTCAACTGTGACTAACAATTTATTTACTTGCACTAATTTATTAACTAAATACATTTTTAGCCCCATTTGGAATCAAGAAAACTTTAAAATTCTTAGATATACTTGTTGGAAAGTATTTTTTGCCTTCTCCTTTAAAAAAGCAGTTTAGAAAAAATAGGAACAAAAAAAAAAAAGGCTGCACATGTCCAAGTATCTTCATACAAAAAAATCTCATCTAATTGTGAAGCAGTTAAACAAATAAAAATTACCTATGCAATACTACAGCTCAAGTATCTCAAATACTTAAGAACTGATTTATCTTCATATAACATATTTTAACCAAAATATTTTAATTAAATAAAAGTTCTGTATTTCTACATTGAGAAGAATTCTTTTCTAGTATTATATTCATTTAATAAGGCATTGTTTCTAATATGCTCAGTAATTCAAGTTCAAAGATGTAAACTGGCACACACCTCATTGCAGGCCAACATATTCTCTACTTTGATAGGATCATCTACTGGTAAGACAATTAAAAGAGTATTTGATATTTCTTTTAATATTGAATCAATCTGCACGTCACTTAAGTCATTAACCTAAAAAGAGAAAATTGTATTAATACCATACAGTTATCCTTAAAAAATAGTGTATTACATTTTAGAGAGTTCTAACAAGTATACAATGTTTTGCAGAAAAATAAAAATTTTATTTCTTTACCCAGTGAGAATGCAAGAACCTTACATAGTAGAAAATCCTCTAAGAAAGGGAATCATAACAGAAAAAAAACCCTGGAGTAAAAGCTCCAACACAAAGACCTCAAGATGAAAGCAGAGAAAAAGAAAGCACAGCAATGCCCCGTGAGTTATGGTAACTTTGGAGATATTTACAATGGCTAAATATAGTCTGCTTTTACTGTGAATTATCCTCTTTCTCTATTATCTATAGAGGGAATTTAGAGAGACAAGTACCCTACAAAAACTTAGCCTTTGTTAAGATGTCCTATTGCAGACAATCTAGAATACGAACAATGAAAGAACAGATTAAGTCTAGAAATTATACGGTTACTATTGCCACAGAAAACAAGAACTCGATTACTAAAAGTGTATGAAGTCCTGCACAGTGCAATTAAACAATTCTAAAAAGATTAGTAGTGTGCACAATTTCATTTCAGGCGGTCCTTCAAAAAGAAAATCTTGTAATTCTCTAGTATCTGCAGGTTCCATGTTGGGAAACTGAGACATATAAATGTCCTATGACAAGAGGCTGAAAGAGTTGGGGCTGTTCAGCGTGGAGAAGAGAAGGCTCCGGGGAGACCTTGTAGCGGCCTTCCAGTACCTAAAAGGGGCCTACAGGAGAGCTGGGGAAGGACTTTTTACTAGGGCATGTAGTGACAGGACGAGGGGGAATGGCTTTAACCTAGAAGAGGGCAGGTTTAGATAAAACTTTAGGAAGAAATTTTTCACTATGGGGGTGGTGAGGCACTGGAACAGGTTGCCAAGAGAGGTTGTTGAGGCCCCATCCCTGGAGGTGTTCAAGGCCAGGTTGGAAGTGGCCTTGGGCAACTTGGTCTAGTGGGAGGTGTCCCTGCCCATGGCAGGGGGGTTGGAACTCTATGATCTTCAAGGTCCTTTCCAACCTAAACCATTCTATGATTCTATGAATCCTTGAGAAAGTGAAGTCTAGAGCAATTATTTCCTACCTACTTCCTCCCAGATTTCTGATCATCAGCACCATATTTTTAAATTCACTGTATAAGTAAAATTAGTTCACAGGCAATCTAAGACAAGACTACTACTGCACCATAACACCGATGATCTAATTTTTGAATGAGCTTCTCTTGACAGCTCTTTGAGCTGATCAGTCTTGGAGATTAGATGAACGAGTGACAATAGAAATAATTATCTCCTATTCCCTGAGAACTTCATCAGAAAGTGGTCCCAAGACTAAGCTTCTTTAAACTTGCTTTTCTTCTGTCCTGAAAGTTTAGGAATTGAGGGAACTGAAGAGAACTCTTGCTCCATTATGTTATCCATGCTCCTGAAGATTCCCTGCTGTTGAAACAGCAGTTTTAGGCAGACAGGCAGTAATAGTAAGTCAGACCCCAGATCATTCCAGTTATGCAGGATGCACTGCTGCTAGATTAACTAAAACAGAATAACAAAACAAGCTATGTTAATGTAAGATTATTAGATTCTTGTTCATGACCTTATTGGCCACAAGTCTAGTTATAAGGCAAGGGGGGGCCAGCTGTAACTTGCTTGATGGGTTAAGTCCTCAGTCCTTCTCCTTCTTTTACTTAACATAGCTTTTCACTGGGTTTTTGATTCTAAATTACAGCATTATTAGCATTCAGTCAACTACAGTTAAGTGACTTTGTTTTGTCAGAATCCAAATAAAACTGACTTCTGTCCAATTTTTAATTATTTACCTGAAATATTCTGCACCTGTGATATCCCATCTTGTTTGTCACAATATTGCACATGCTTCCATTTTACACCACTTTTTCCCTATTTGTTTACAATATCCTAGTCACAGTAATCAAGGGTCTAACCAAGTTTATATTTTGTATGGATACAGGAGGGGTAAGAAAGTCAGAAATGCATACAACCTACATACTTAAGGAAAACAGTGTATCTACAAAAGACATTGTTGTTTCAGATATATTCAGGCTCAGAGAATTATGTTTTTCTGCCATACAGAGAAAGAAGTGGATATACCCACCAGTGACTAACAATCTCCTACCACAAGAGACACAATTTATGATATTTGTAGGAGAGATCATAGCCATACAGTTCAACCATCAAGCCAGAAGGATAATCTGACTATCAAGGTAAAGTCTTGAGAAGAAAAAGAACCAATACAGGTCCTAAAGCATGTTAATGGAGTCAAAAGAATTCAGAAATTATGTGGCAAACACTAAGAGAGGAAAAAAGCACAGATTCAGTCAGCATGCAGAGAACTGTGAGGGAAAACCACGCTCCCCTTCACTGGTTTACAGGCATGCCTGCTGTGAATACAGTTAATGCTAAAAAGTTCTCCACTGCACAGTGTTTAAATGGAGGTATCTTGTGTGCAACTGCACTCGGGACAAGCACTCGAAGAGAAGCATAGGTTGACTCTGAAAAATTAGAGCTGTAGTCACAGAGTCTGAAGACAAGTGGAGATATATCATACTGCAAGAACAGAAGCAAAGATCAAACATTTCAGGGTAATAATGGGAGAGAATCATTGAGTATATCATTCTTCCAAAAAAGAATATACTTTAAAAAGCAAACAAAATTTCTGTGTATTTCAAGTGGTACAAAAATACATACAAATTTGCAATATGAAGAGCAGTGTACTGGAAATAATATCTCTGAACTGTCATTTCATTTATAGATCACAAGTGCATACCTTTTTCAAGAACTGTTTATATATATACAGAACTTGATCCGCTTCTTGAAAGAAACTTTCCAGTGTCACAGATGACCAAGTCAACATGGTAAGTCCTTGCCTCAACACAGCTTCCATCTAAGCACAAAAATATAATGTCATAGATTAAAAAAAAAAAAACAAAACACCAAACCCAATTTAAAATGAATGCCATTGTTACTAGAACCATTAATGTCACTGATGAAAGAAAGAGTTGTGTCTAAGTTTTGCAAGGAAGGTTACAAGTTTTCAAGGAAAACATCAAAGAAATCTATGCAATATTGGGGAAGGGGGGGATACTGCGTACTACAGCCTCTGTCCACAACTGTCAAATGGACATGCTCAGCAAAGATCTTCCCCTTCCTGTTCTCCTGGATAGTGTCTTATAGTGGCTTCCACTACTTCGTAAAATTAAAATCAAGTCCAGTATTGATCTTACAATTTGTCCTTTAATATATATCTTGACCACTCTCAACAGCATAATTACTTGCCTTTCAACATCATGTATCTATCTAATGACATTTTTCATTCATCACTTTTTGAGTGACACTGATCCTCTCCAAATTTTGTTATAGCCTCGATACTATTTTTAAAAATCCTCTGTTCCCTACTGTTTCCTTTACTGAATTCTTGGTTCTCTATGGTCTGTTTCTTCTGGATTTGTCATCAAGATGCTCAGCATGTAGCTGAAATCAGTTTGTTTCCATCACTGTATGACTTACACCAAGGTACTTCCTTCATTGCAGATCCTGTACATTCAAAGGTGATGCGACTCTGAGGAAAAGGAAGTCTTATACTACCACCAGGCTACAAAAATAAACCTTTCCAGACCTCTTGTAGAGCTCCCCTGAAATTTTTGCCTAGCACTCCAAAAACTCTCACTGATTTCCCAGTATACAGCCACCACAATTTTAAATTTTGCCATTCCCATCATCCTTAAAGTGACAGAAATTTCATTTTGCTTAATTGCTGAGAAACTTTGAACTGATTCCACTCATATTTAATTTTAAATAGCCACCTATCATATCTGCTCTTTCATCTCAACATTTACCGAGTCACTGCCCGGATTTCACCAACTCTCTTCATCCTAACACTTTTGTTTGCTATGTCTGTATCACAGCTAAAACAATGAATTCAGCTCAAATAAGCACACAGCTATTTGCGAATATGGCCATTACTATCACCTCAATATATATATATTTTTGGGGAATATATTTAACTCCACAATGCTGGGATGGTACTGTTACTGGTAACCAACATAGCCAATCTAGAAACAGTTTAAGGCTCTACATGAGTTGCTGTCAAATTATGGCACCCTTATAGCCATAGATTAGATTTGCTCATTCAATCTGTGGATTTGTGGTTCCCTCTTCTTCCTATACACTGAAGACTTTTCTCCCTTTCTTCAAAAAACATTTTCATCTTCTGTTTTTTATATAATACTCATCTTTCTCTTTCGCCAGTTGTTTCCACTAAAATACAGAGGTGTATGATTCCCTCTACTATATAATCATGTTTACAGTAGTATCACTAAAGTGAACGCTATCATCACTTTATCTCTTTGTCTTTTATTATTTAACTCTTAAGAGCAAGGACAAGTTTTTTTGTTTCGCACACTTCAGCACATGCCAACTAGGCAGTTACACAAACTTATGCAAACTCTGCAACCTTCTGATGTTATTATTTACAATCAAAAAGGGAAGAGTTACTTAGAAAACCACATACATACACTTGCAAGTGTCTGGCTTGTAGGATAGACATTCTGCATCTCCAATAAAACCATACCTTTAGTGTAGTATATAACCTTTCTACATCACTGAAGAGACTGACCCATTTCACAAGGCTAATAATTCTCTCCAAGAAAGACGAGGATCATGACATTTAACATTTCAGCTAAATGAAAAGCACAACTTCCCTTGAAAACCTCTAAAACTGAAATAAGTGATAATTTACTTCCATGTCAAAGTGAGAGATTTGTGTAGATAAATAGACCCACAAAGTCTGTATTCTTTGTTCTTCTGAGTTTAAATCTCTTAGGCACTAAGATTATTCTACTGTAACACACATTGTTTGAACACTATATAAGGGATGCAAAGAGCAAATTTTTGTTCTTAAAGGTTTTAGTAAAATTCATTAAGTTCACAACATGCAGATCCATCTAAATATTTTAAACATAAACTATTATTAAGTTATTCTAATGTCTTCTAAAGTATACTGAAGTGCATTTAGCAATACCAACCTTTTTCATTTTTGGTGCCATTAGATTTGCAAAAATCACTGGTGTTTCTTGACACAAATCTTCATAACATTGGAGAAGACACTGTTAATTATTAGAAAGGGTGGTATGAAGAAGAATATTTTTATTGCTTTTTTTACTGAAGCAAACAACCTGTTATACAATCAAATCATCAGAAAAAAACAAACATGGAAAGCAGTACAAGACTACATTTGAAAACAAGTGTGGAATTTTATACAAACATTACATACCTATGTACATCATTTCTAGAATGTAATGAATCCATATCATGCTACACAAGGAAGAATGAAAGCAGCCTTCATGCAAAACATTCTTTATGCAAAAAGCCAAAGTATGGTATTTCTCTAGAGCTAAAGACAGCTTGAGCTTTAGTGACCATAACTTGCAATACCCTCTTGAAACTCAGTATCATATGCTTTAGATTATGAAAGTCACATATAAACTCAGTTTTAAAATATCCTCTTGTCTTATGCCTTACACACACACGCACAGTCTTGTACGGTACACCGCATCCCCGAGATATAAGCTTCTCAAACTACTGCAACAATAGCAAATACTACAACAGGTATCAGAAATTTGATTTCTCTGGCAGGTAATCTGCAAAATTCTTGATATTTCTGTGGTGTACCGTATCTTCTAATCCAGAAGAATTCCAATCTTTGCTTCTCAAAAACTTTGTAAAACTGTGTTTTACCGATTTTCAGAGTGAAAATGTTTTGGATAGCTTTAGTTATTTCATCACCAGAATATATTTAACATACCACAGGGTATAAGAAATATATATATATGCTTATATTTAAGTATATATTACCCCACACAGCAGTTAGAAGAGGTTTTTCAAATTAGATCCTCTATGTCCACTTGTGCATTCCACAAATTTACCTTAAACTATCCTGTACCCAGCTTTAATCTTTATTTAACCATAGAAAAATTCCTATGGTTAATCAGATTTTATTTTTTATTTTTTTAAAGAGCAATCATGATAATTTTCAAGTTTACCTGTAAACGCAATTTGTTTGACTTCAGGTTATTTTCTATTTTTACTATCTTTTTTGCTTGCTCCGGTACTTCCAAACCCAGCTTTATCATACATTTGGTCTCTCGGACAATCTCTGGAATTTGGGGATCAAAATTAACCAGGAACTTCCCAGTTTTAGGATGATGTGCAAATATTGTGGCTTGTAAGGCTGCAAAGACATTTTTATATCAGTTTCTAAGACAAACAATTGTTTCTTTTCTATAAATTATTATGGAACACAGATTTCTAATATTACTATATAGTTATTAAATACATATGGTTACTTGTGAAATAGCTTCACATTGTTTCCAGTTAAAGAAAATATACAACTGACTTTCACCATATTAGCTTTCTGCGATATATAACCTTCCTCCTCATAAGCTAAATGAGCATCAGATCCAGTCTTACTTGTGGCATACCTTTTCTTAGCTCAAGTTATAAAATTATGAAACTCATTTTCTAAGGACCTGGAAACACAAAACTTTTATGAGATGCTCAGTATCTTACAGGAATTTGTTAACCCAGAGGATGAATGCTTACGTAGCGATACTGCAAAAATCCAAAACAAAATAAAAGCTGAAACAGCAACACAAAAAACTTCTGTTGACTGTGTGACTACAAGATTTTATTCTTATAGATCTAGTCCTAGTTTTAAAGCCTATAGAATGTCTACAATTTACATGAAAAATCTACTAAAAAAAATATTTTAAACTTCAACTCTCACGTAATCTTAAAATTATAAAGCTTGATTATCAAACATTTTTCTAGGCACAAAATAATACTTGTCCTGAGAGGGACTGGGATAATACAACTCTATAAATTATTACAGTGGAAAGAAAAAAAGGAAGGATTATTAATTGGTATACATAAATAATTTGAATACAAAAATGAACAACTGCGCGCCTTAAATTTGTTTCACTACTGTTTCCAGTCATGTGTTGAACAGTGTACCAAATCTGCAATCCTCTACACCAAAACCAAGTTTCAAGGTCAGTAAGGGACAGAGATTTGTATTATTGGGCCTTCTTAGTGGACCATAATTAATTTGCACATTTTAAGGGTAAATGAGGCTTTAAAAAATACCTGATTTGATTTATGTTAAATTAGCATTCAATAACTGTTAAAAAAAAAGCCACCTACATATTTAATCACTTACGATATTGTACTTGTGAAATCTCCTTCATCCAGGCATTATGATAGACTACCTCAAATTCCACCAATACACAGGCAATTCTGTTGTATAATCGAACAACTGCTTTACCTTCTGGACTTGCCAAGATATTCGACCTTTTCTATTAAAACAGAGCACATTCAAATTAAAAACACATCAAAAGAAAACCATACTACTTGGGTTTTTCTCAATTTAACTATTGACTGTACATTATATAAGTTAATATTACAGATTATACTTACAGAGTTCTTAAAAACTGTATCAAGTATTTGTGATGCAAATTTACATGGCGACAAAGTCAGTAAAAACTTGTAAGTAATAAATACTAAATATTTAACACATGTAAGAACAATTACTTCATTATACCATGATAAACACCTGTAATTCACAGTTAAATGGATGCTCAGTTCTATTCAAAATTTCACAGTAATTGCAAATTAATTTTAAAATAATCTCCTTTTTTAATTAGTAACGATATTTATGTCTGGTTTCTCTGGAGCAGATTTAGGTAATCATTATTCTCATCTGAGGGAAACAGAAAAGTGGAAACCTCTCTCACATAGTTCTTAACTTGGCAGGAGACTCTAGATACTTTGTAGGAGAATCATTCAAACATTTCAAGAAATATTATTGCTATAACAGATCATAGTACAGCAAGATTCTGACTATTCCAATGAAGGAAGGAAATAGAATACCAAGAAATACCTATGGGCCCTAAATGTTAAAGCTTATGTGGGTAGTACCAATCTTCAGCTGTATATTAAGTGGTACAGAAAATGTAGAATAAGAAGTTTTTCAGTAATGGAATTCCCTGTTTCCAGACTAGTTCAGAGATCATCTGCAGTGAAACTGGTGACCAGATTCTCAGCTAAAGTATTGCAGCTATTGTGTGGGTCCTTACAATAAACTTGCTTTTTCAGTGGTACCAAAACATAGACACCAGACAATTTCAGGATGTCAGGCAGTCCATGTTTATGCCTTAAGCTATTCCTAGCACCCTCTTGGTAAAGAGACATTATTCTCCATAGAAAACTCTATGGGGCTAGAAGAACAGAAGAGGTGGGTATTTGGTTAAAATACAGGACACAAGTCTTATATTTAAGCCCCAGCCTGCTCCATTACAAAAAGAAGAAAAACACCACCGGCTGGAATGGTGAAATATTTCTTTGGGCAATACAAAGACAGACATATGAACAATTCAGTGCATATTTCAGGCTTAGAGTGCTAGTTCAGTAGTAGGTCAAATAAACAGGTTTTGTGGATTTTAGTAAGGCTTTTCATACTGTCCCTTACAACATCCTTCTGGACAAGTTATCCAACTAGAGAATGAGCAGGGTTATGGTACACTGGGTGAAGAACTGGATGAAAGGCAGAGCTCAAAGGGTTGTAATGAATGTGGCCAGATCTGGCTGGCGACCGGTCACCAGCTGTGTTTCTCAAGGTTCAATTCTAGGGCCAGTTCTGTTCAATATATTTACCGACAATCTAGATGCAGGAGTTGAATGCACCATTAGCAAGTTTGGTAATCGTACCAAACTGGGAGGTGCTGTTGAATCTCTTGAGGGACAAGAGGCCTTACACAGGGATTTAGATAGATTGGAGCACTGGGGTATGATTAATGGGATGAAATTAAACAAGTCGAAATGGTAGATTCTGAATCTGGGACAGAGTAATGCTGGCCACAAGTATAGACTGGGAGAGGAGTGGCTGGAAAGCAGCCCTGCAGAAAGGGATCCGGGGGTGCTGGTTGACAGCAGGCTCAACAGGAGTCAGCAGTGTGCCCTGGCAGCCAAGAGGGCAAACTGCATCATGGGGTGCACCAAACACAGCATAACCGGCCTGTCAAAAAGGGGGATTATCCTGATGTATTCAGCATTGGTGCAGCCTCAATTTGAGTATTGTGTGCAGTTCTGGGCCCTGCAATTTTAGACAGATGTGTCCAGAGGAGGGGAACAAAGCTGGTGAAAGGGCTGGAAGGAATATCATATGAAAAGCAGCTAAGGACTTTGCGTTTTTCTAATTTGGAGAAAAGGAGGCTGAGGGGTGACCTCATTGCTCTCCACAGCTTCCTGAGGAGGGCAAGTGGAGAGGGAGGTGCTGGGCTCTTCTCCCTGGTATCCAGTGATAGGGCACACGGGGATGGTTTAAAGCTGCATCAGGGGAGGTTTAGACTGGACAACAGGAAGCATTTCTTTATTGAGAGGGCAGTGAAACACTGGAACAGGCCTCCTAGAGAGATGGTCAATGCCCCAAGCCTATCAGTGTTTAACAGGCATTTGGACAGTGCCCTTAACAACACACTTTAATTTTTGGTCAGCCCTGAATTGGTCAGGCATTTGGGCCAGATGACTGTTGTAGGTCCCTTTGAGAGCTGAAATAGTCTATTCTATTCTATTCTAATACTACATCTTGGATCTACAACAGTGGTTACTGCAGAGCGTATTTTTCAACTAGGTATTCACATACAAATAAACAGGTTGCCTAGCATATGAGAAGTGCATCGTCATAGCCAGAAACATTACAGTCACTTTACTGAAGCAAGACAGTTCACTGTTACACAAAACACCCAATTTTTCCTCACATCAACTTACATGGAAATAGTTGATTGGTTCATTTATCCTTCTGAATAGCTGTCTCACCCACAGTATCTTTCCTGCAACAGGTGGCATGTTTCGAGCCAGAGGAGGGTCATCTTTCTGAATTTGGTAAAGCTATGATAAGAGCAATATTAGACACATGGATTAAAAAAATATGTTTAAATGTTAAACTGTTTTTCCTCTGGTACCACAATTTCTTCCTCCTCCCAGATTAAATTTGTGTGGAGTCACACAACAGTTCACTGAGAGAAAAGTGTATTGCTTCCCCCACTTGCTACACTTCTGAGATACACACATTGATATGACTGTTGGTATGACTCCTGTCTTCATTATCTCATGCTGTTTCTTAGCTGTGCTTACTTATGACAGAGCCCTGAGTACACCAAAAGGCATTGCAAACCTAGGAGCTGAGCAGCCAGTATTCAAGGCCAAGCTTGACAAGTGCAGCTGTGTAACTTTGGAGCCACCTGCTGTGAAAGCAAGCTGTGTAGCAAAGTGTTGTGAGAACCATTGTTGGGGCTTCTCCTCCCTTGCTTGGGAACTGCCCTGAGGAAAGGCCTAAGCTGTACTATTAACTGAGAGGTTTTACCTGAATAGAACCATCAACGTTGTTCTTCCGACACTTACACCTGACTAATAGCTAATGTTTCAGGAGATGGACTTCATGATTCTTGTGGGTCCCTTCCAACTCAGGATAATCTATGATTCTATGATATGCTCTTTTATACTAACTTCTCATGAATATGCATGTAGAGACTCCTGGGTATACAGCCCATGCTTTTATCTCTGCCCAAAACAAGGAGGGGGGAAAAAAAAAAAAAAAAAAGTGCCCTGCTCACTGAATGGCTGCATTGTAGTCAAGAAAAATTCAGCCTCAAATTATCACATACCAAATTTGCCTTGACAAATTATTCAAGCATTTTAGAACCAGTATTGCAGTGGAAGCAACTTTTCATTAGAAATAACTTGCTTGGCAAAGATAAAAAGCAATCCAGTAATATCTAATAAACAGTTCAAACTAGCCAGTATATTATCATAGAATGGTTAGAGTTGGAAGGGACCACGAAGATCATCTGGTTCCAACCCCCCCTGCCATGGGCAGGGACACCTCCCACTAGCTCAGGTTGCACAAAGCTCCCATCCAGCCTGGCCTTGAGCACTTCCAGGCATGGGGTTTCAACAACTTCTCTGGCCAACCTGTTCCAGTGTCTCACCACCCTCACAGTCATGAATTTCTTCCTAATACCGAACCTAAATCTACCCTCTTTCCATTTAAAACTGTCACCCCTTGTCCTATCGCTACACTCCCTGATAAAGAGGCCCTCCCCATCTTTCCTGTAGGCCCCCTTTAAGTACTGGAAGGCTGCTATAAGGTCTCCCTGGAGCCTTCTCTCTCCAGGATGAACAACCCCAACTCTCTCAGCCTGTCTTCATGGGAAAGGTGCTCCAGCCCTTTGATCATCTTCATGGCTCTCCTCTGGAGTCACTCCAACAGGTCCATGTCCTTCTTATATTGGGTGCCCCAGAGCTGGATGAAGTACTCCAGGTGTGGTCTCACGAGAGTGGAGCAGAGGGGCAGAATCATCTCCCTTGACATGCTGGCCATGCTTCTTTTGATGCGGCCCAGGATACAGTTGGCTTTCTGGGCTGTGAGTACACATTGCTGGCTCATGTTGAACTTTTCATCCACCAACACCCCCAAGCCCGTCTCCTTAGGGCTGCTCTCCATCCATTCTCTGCTCAGCCTGTATTTGTGCTTGGGATTGCCCTGACCCACCGTGCAGGACCTTGCACTTGGCCTTGTTGGACTTCATGACATATTCTTCAACGGAAGAGGAATATATGTGTCCACACAACTTCAGGCATGCAAACTTATCATTTGATAACAAAACACCTGTACTGCTTAAGCAAACACCACTGTTCACATACTGGCACGTCTTCTTACCCCTACACTGTCTTCTGCACAGTCCCAACAAAAGAAATTGAAGTAGCTTCATGGTGAACTTAAGAGAGGAACTGACCTGGATGAAACCCCCTCAGAAAATGTACCTATTTTTTTGGCTGGGAAAAAGCAGCCAGGGGTGGCGTCAGCGATTTCTTAAGCAAGCAGAGCTGCTGAAAATACATTCCTTAAATTAAGCCAGAAATTAGAGATCCAGGAAGTATTATAAACAGTGAGTAGATAGGGAAAGGACACTGTAAAGAGTGGTTCAGAGCAGCTATGGTAGGCTACAGTTTTAAGTCACTGTTTGGAGGAATCATTCCCTTCTAGTAAGTGCAGAATTAACACATACTTGGCTCCTCATGTAAACGTTGTTCATCTGACAAAATGTAAACATTTCTTGAAAAATATCTGCATCAGTGTGTTTCTCCAGATTCCCTTTATAGTAATTGAAGAAAAATGGCCGTTTCAAGGGAATTATTTAAATCTTCAGGTTAACACAGGAAATAGATCAGATTAATTGACTCTAGAATACTAATTTCTTTCATGAGTAGAAAGGGAGTACAGATGTCTAGTTCTGATGCAGATATTTATTTTGCAGACGTGTAAAGTCATGTTAGATTAATTCCTCTCTAAAAATTTAAAGTCAAGTGACATGATCAGTCCCCAGAAGTTAATCCTCATTTATGCTACAGTCATGGTACACTACACAAATAATGGAAAATTACCTTATAATGGACATAAATGCAATTTACCTACTTTTAATATCTATTTTATGCTATCACAGCATTAGATAATAGCCATGCATAAATGCAAATTAACTGTGAGGCCGTATATAGTAAAAAAAATGAAAAGTATATGCAAATGACATACACAGCCAGTAAAGAACACACTTTTTTTTTCTATAATTGATGAAGGAATAACAGAAAATATTTTGGTTTAAAGGCTAAAATTGTGATGACACATTTTCCTGCAAGAGTATGTATATCATATTTGCCTACATGCTCAGCTCTGTTTTCTGTAACAGGAAAATAGAAGTGTGATACATTGGGCATTGACAGTCAGTTAGTGAAATAGGCAGAATAAATAAAACTAGTCATGTTAAAATATTTGCTCTTACTTTAACATGATGTTTAAAATTTATTGCAAAGACATGAAATACCTTTTTAATAGCTTCAAGTTCTGCTACATAATGTTGAAGTATACAACCAACTGTATGTACTATTTCTTCTCGAAGGCATGGCATTCTCAGATTTTGAAACCTGTATTAAAAATGAGTATCCAAAATGATATTTCTAAAACACGTTTTTTTTTCATTTATTATTTTGGCATACATTATACAAAATGAAAGAAGCACAAATCTAGGAAACACTTCTGGATCTGGGAATATTTTTTTAATTTTAGCAAGTTTAAGCAACTTGAAAAGTTCTGCTCTGGTGTTTTTTTTGTTGTCGTTGCTGTTGTGGGTTTTTTTAGGTTTTTCTTTTAGTATCCTCTAGTATATATGAAAGAAACTGTAATGAATTTAAGGAACGGGTGAATATATTGATTGCCATAAGAAGGCTAAAATGCATCTTTTATGATGATTCCATGGTTCAGAACACCAATAATGAAAAACTCTTGATTAGGCCCTTTGTTCTAAAATTAGCTGTGCTATTTAAAATGTGCTAATCAGTAGTTTGAAGTTACTTAAAAAAAATTTTAAAATATAATTGCCAATACCTTTGAAGTAACTGAAGTGCATGCTGTGAAGACAAAATTCTCCCAAAACAGGTACGCATAAATGTCTGTATCTGTATCTAAAGAATATATAGTTTAGTACAGTTTTTTCTAGTCATATAATAGATTTTTGGTGTCTGATAATTTCTTAACATAGCAGCATTTGGAATTGTTACTGCTTAAAGCACAAAATAGCAGCCTTCACCAATCTAACATAATCAATAAATAGTTAGTGTCAGTCAAGTTATCTCTTAAAATGCCAGACAATTTTAGCAAAGAATCAACTCATGTATTGAAAACAGTTGCAGCTTTGTTCTGACCAAAATCTAACCATGTGCCTCCAAGGCTAATAAACCACCCCCATATAGATCATTCTCTCCGGTCTCATAATTTTTGTCATTTTGGCTGCAGAGTGACTGGTCTTCAGTGAGAGCTATATGATATTTTACAGTTTCCTTTGGAAGGAGGAGAAATAATGGAAGAAGCCTCCCTTCAGACAAACACAAATGCTATGCTCTTTGGAAAAAGAACAATGTAGCCTATTCACAGTTGAAAGTCTCACTGACACTTAGGGAGATACTGAGTAAGTAGTGATGAGATTCTTCCCCAGGTAAGTTATAGGTAGCAATATTACTTACCTCTAAACCCTCCACTTTTGCCATGAAGTTCACAAAATCCACATCAAATTCCGTTTTTCGTGGATCAAGGATGTCATATTGTTTCTTTTGAACACTTTGGTAGATACTTTTGAATTTTACTGCCATAATATCTATGCCTTCGATGGTCGACAGACTCAGTGCACAAAATGTTTGTACTACAGTTATCATCTCTGTAATCTGAAATATAAACATTATATTCATGCTCAGAACAAATTATTTATTACTTCCTCTATAAACCAAAACTTGATTAAAATAAAATAAGCAGTAGCCACTTCTCTTAACTACTGCATTCAGAAGTGTGCGGCTTCTGAGCTTCTAAGCCAAGTATCTTCAACAGAGCATGGTTAATTCAGTTTTCATCATCAGTTTTCACCACAATCCAATACAAAGTAAAATAATCTTTGGTTCTTTTTGATGGTAAAGGGTTTCTTTTTTATGTTTGACTGTTACATTTAATGGGGTAATGTGGAAAAAGAGTTAAAACATGACATATGCATACTGATTACACAAAGATTTCACAGAATAAAAGTACCAACCATACAGATTAGTATATATGCTGCATGATAAGGAAAAACATCAAAGACTCACAGAATTCCTACCCTGTGATGACTGTCCCATTATCCTCTTACATCTTGTCTGACTTTATTCTGCAACAAGGAGCACCTATTTTCTTTTCCACACAAACTCTACAAATGCTAGTTTAAAATCCTTTCATCAGGTTAGAGAGCTAAATGTTAAGACAAAACTAAGCAGCAGAATCACCTGAAGAACTGTGTTTGGCAGTAATAGTTTTTAATGTCTTAGGACACTGCTTAAAAAAGCCAAGATGTGTTATTTTTCACATAATTTTAAACCTCCTAAAATAATGATCGAAGTCTAGATCAACTAAATTATTTCTCTCCACATTAACAAAGATAAATTGAAAAATTCAGAAGGACATTGTGAGGTAATTGCCTAAAGTATTGGGATAACTTACTCTGTGGAAGTACCTAATTTCTCTCAATAAAGAGTTACAAACTCCTTCATAGGATGATTAAGAGCATGTATGCTGACAAGTGTCTACCTTGTAAACTGTTTTTTGGAGAAGCCCTTCTCTACTGATAACAGCACACAGTATACTCACTTTTTCTAATCTCCTACAAAAAGCTTCAGATTTTCCAAAAATGTACATTTCCGATACTTCAAATGTCTTTTCTCCTTGAGTTTCCAAAATCTCTTGCTTTGTTTCATGAAAGCACTTCTGATATTCTTTCAATAGAAACATGCAGTCCTAAAAAGTAAAGGAATAAATACCACACTCATTATGCCATGCTATGCTTATGGGTGAGAGACTGGAGAACTCAAAGCTACTGTCATTCCAAAGTGGTTAATTATCACTGAATCTAGTCAGTGATATTTTTCAGTCAACAGACAATAACGACTCACATACAGTGTTTTTCTTTCAGTATATGTAGCAAATATTTGCAAAATATGAACATACAACAGTACAGTACAGTGAAAGACTTCACACTGGGAAATAAGTTGCCAGAAAACGAAGGGGAAAGTAGAGGCCAGCAAAGAGCAGGTGATGACTCCTGCTCTAAAGAAGACACTTGAATATCAAGAAAAGCTATCAGCTTAATTAAGAATGGTCAGACTGTCCTCCGGTTAAGGACATATTTTGGAATAACAGGGTAGGCTGGAACTCCCAGGGGATTTAAAGTAAATTGGTTATACAAACTAATGTGTGCTGACAAGTCTGAGTTAAAATGAGATTGAAAAACAATCCATCTTTTTCAGTTGATTATTTACTTAAAATACTAAGACCTTATAGATGTAAAAATAATGACTGGTGAGAAATGTAAAGTCTGTAACCATTGGAATACAAAATCTTCTGTCAGTTCTGGGAAAACAAAAGGCAGATTTTATCACAACAAACTGGCAGTCACCAGACTATGAATACATAGAATCATAGAATGGTTTAGGTTGGAAGGGACCTTGAAGATCATCGAGTTCCAACCCCTCACCATAGCCAGGGATGCCTCCCACTAGACCAGGTGTATATATAACAATTAGCTATGAATTACAGGAAATGAAAAAGTCCTTATTGAAAGCAATGTTCAGATCTTCAAGAATATACAGATACTAGAATGAGGACTGATCACCATTATCAGAAACTGGGTTTATATTTCTCTTATGGAATAATGAGAGCTTGTCAGTTATAGAACAGTCACAAGATTACCTCATTGAAACAGATGAATTATTAGAATCATGTCATTCTCTCAGGTCAGGAGAGATACATTCAGTACATTTGCTTTTGTACCTCTGGACCTAAGTTTTAAAGGACTATGAAACCCTATGCCTTTCTGGCCAAGATAAGAAGTCAGTAGCTGAGGTCTGATAAAGGAGAAGGTGGAAATGAAGTCAGTATTGGCAACCAGTAACCCCACAGCTGGACATATTTTGCAACGGCATGTTGCATGTGCTTAATTAGTTCTTAATATGTCACCATTGGCTCCAGAAGAGGAACCATCCTCCAGAAGAGGAACTGTCTTAACACTGAACTTTCATGGTATGCCACAGAAGTCTGGTATCGGAAGAAACTAGTGTAACAAAGTCTATTCAAATACCAGGTTCCCCATGGCAGATGAAGATGGTACCATATCAGACACCCCTAAGGGGGAAGAATGTTGATTATGCAGAATGACAAAATTCCATGGTCACACATATGGTGAAGATGCCAATTCCAAGGTCATTGATGGACAACTCCGATAAAAATGAGGCCATTCTATTTTCAACAAATGTCAGTGGGCTAAGAAATGGGAAAACACTCGAAACATCATGAAATAAAACAGTAAAGAGGTGTGAAGTACTTGATACACATTGATATGGGCTTCTTTGTGCATATAGGTAATCAACAGGTTTAGTAGGTAAATAATAAAATACCAAAATATAAACCTTAATTTTTCCAATGACTGTTGATGTCTCCTGCTCCCAGACACGAGACAAGCCACCATCTGTAATATACGCTCTACACGTTGTGACCATTTGATTTGTAACCTAGTACAGACAAATGAAAACAAGTAAGTCTCAAGCTTATAAGGAAATTTGCCTGTTTTGTAAAATCTAACAAAATTCACATGTTCATGTATTAGTATTATCAGAGTTTGGATAAATTTCACCTGTGGGAATAATAGTGGCTAAATACATGAAAAACACCCTATAGAAGCCGTAAAACACTCCCAGAAGTGTATTTAAGTCTCAGGAAGTATTTGTAAGTACTACAAGTCCAGCAATACATATGCATAAACACAGAATGTCACCAACCATAACTCAAGAACAAAGAGAAGTTATTTAACTATAACTACTCTTCACTTATGTTGTAATCTTTACACTTTGTAGTGTGTGCATCCTTATTTAAAAACTGCCATTAAAAAAAATTTCTTAGCAGTATGTCTTTACTTTGGTCTCCCATGGTTATGAAAAGGAGAGAACATCTTTCTACTTCTCAACCACAAAAATCTGAAGTTTGTAATGACAAAAAGAGAGAGAGGAGCACGGGAGCGAATGCAGATATAGAAAACACATCTCGGAGAACAGCTACAGGTAGACAATCCTTTCTGTCTGTTACATAACGTGAACAATTCAAAACATTTTTCCTGACATGAGAGTATTGTAAGCAGGTCCTAAGAATCTCTAACTGAATAAAGACTGAGAACTGCCACACCAAAGGCAGTCTCACACTGTAATACAATGACTGGCGATGTTATAGATAGGACTTTGTTGCTGTCTGCGGAACCCACAAGAATTTATCATCATTCAGACAATTATTCTATCACCCAATGACCCCTCCCCACGCAGGACGGGGAATCAGGAAAAAACCAAGGTGTCCTGGTTTGAGGGACACAGGACTAATTTCTCTTCTAATGCTTGGGAAAACTGCACTTTTAGAAGATTCTAGCATCTCTAGCATCTTATTTGTGAAAATATTTACTTTATAGCCAGCTATGGTGTGGGGGTTTCAAGGTTTCAGTGTTTTCAAGCTTGGCAGGTGCAGGGATGAGGAGGAGCGAGACCCGGGCACTTGACCCAAGCTGGCCAACAGGATTTTTTCATACCATGGATGTCACATTCAATACAAATTAGAAAGTTTGCTGTGAAGTGCTCCCTCTCCCTTGATGGTGGCAGTCCAGAGAACTTCTTGCCCTGGTGATGGATCCCTGAGGCCTTCCCTTCCCCGCAAAGCTGTAGTGCTTGCAGTGTCTGATATTTGCTGTCCACTGCTGGGAGCGCACAGCTTCCTACTGATATAATTGGCTGAGTATAATCCTTGCATATTTTATATTGGTATCAGGATCGATACTGATTCTTTAGTATGATTGATTTTAATTATTTTGTCTTATCCTATTAAATCTATTTATATTTCAACCCTCCTCTTCCCTTGTTTTTTCCCGATTCGCCTTCCTGAGTGGGGAGGGGTCATTAGGTGATAGAATAATTGTCTAAACGACAATAAATTGTTGTGGGTTTATCAAATCACAACACAAGGAAACCCGAGGGTTGAAATGTAAACAGACATCAGACTGATGGCCCATCTGCTTAATTAGGTCTTCAAGGCTGATAATAAAAGAATCTTAGTGGATTCAGTGAGTTAGGAAACAACTGAGCAGATTAATTCAGATCAGGAGGTTAATCAAACAAGAAAAAAAACCACTTGCTGAACAAAGAATAACAACAAACTTCCTTCCAGAAGACAAGTCTCTAATCCAAGTTCAATCCTCTCCTGATCAAGAGATTTCTCGTCCTTTCCCATGCAGACACCCACTATTTATTGCCATATCTTAACAAATGTCCTACTGATTTAAACAAAATGAGGGTTTTTTTCTGAAAAAAAACCCCATATTTTTTTAAATTAATATTATACTTAATATATTTACCTTTATAAACAATGATGTCATTCTCTCAGAAGTATTGTAATATCTTGAAACACTGTGAATCATTCTTATAGCATTTATCAAGTTTGGTATTCCATGTGTCATTGATACCTTAAAGTGGAGTTTCAAGAAAAACTTTACTTTCCATTCTTAGCAACTATATTTTTATTTGATTGACAACTGCTAAATTACATTTTTCTCTAAATCATATGAACCAATCTTCAAAATGCCATGGCAGCTTACCAAAATGTTTCTTGTAAAAAAAAAAAAAAAAAAAAGCTAATCTTGCTCAATAAATTTTTAAACCTCAATTAATAAAACCAATAAAAATCCAAGATGATCTGGTGAGAAATTAGACTAAGGGTATTAATATGAATATTTTTAATATGCTATTTTGATGATCAAAATTGAACACTAATTCAAAAAGTACAGGTTGCATTTTTTGGCACAAAAGGAAGTATTCTGGCAGCTGACAGTGGTTGTCTGTGATTAATGCTTTTGTTTTCCTTCAAGTACAGCTGTTAAATATACTTTATGCAATTACATTGTGATTACATAAAATGTTTCATTCAGACATTTCACAAAACTTATGAAATAAATGTCACAATCTTAATTTCATTAATGAGTCCCAAATTCATTCAATCATCACGTGAAGTATCTAAATCTTTCACATTTCATGAAATCATTGTTGATGTGCTGAGTCCTGCACTTGGGCCACAACAACCCCATGCAGCGCTACAGGCGGAGGAGTGGCTGGAAAGCTGCCTGGCAGAAAAGGACCTGGGGGTGTTGATTGACAGCCAGCTGAACATGAGTCTGCAGTGTGCCCAGGTGGCCAAGAAGGCCAACAGCATCCTGGCCTGCATCAGGAATAGAGTAGCCAGCAGGGCTACAGAAGTGATTGCCCCACTGTACTTCGCACTGGTGAAGCCATACCTTGAGTACTGCATTCAATTTTGGGCGCCACAGTGTAAGAAGAACATTGAGGTGCTGGAGAGGGTCCAGAGAAGGGCAACGAAGCTGGTGAAGGGTCTTGAGAATAAGTCTTATGAGGAGTGGCTGAGGGACTTGGGGTTGTTTAGTCTGAAGAAAGGGAGGCTGAGGGGAGATCTTATTGCTCTCTACGACTATGTGAAAGGAGGCTGTAGAGAGGTGGGTGTTGGTCTCTTCTCACAAGCTACAACTGATAGGACAAGAGGAAATGGCATCAAGTCATGCCAGGGGAGGTTTAGGTTAGACATTAGGAAAAACTTCTACACTGAAAAGGTTATCAAAGACTGGAACAGGCTGCCCAGGGAAGTGGTTGAATCACCATCCTTGGATGTATTTAAAAGCCGTCTAGATATGGTGCTCAGGGACATGGTTTAGAAGTGGGCCTGGTCGAGGTAGATAATGGTTGGACTTGATGATCTTAAAGGTCTTTTCCAGCCATAATGATTCTATGATATCATTAAAATCAAACCTTGCTAATACAAATGTTCTGTAATTCAATAACTTCCAAAGTATTTTGGAAAAAAAGGGAAAAAAAGTAAAAAATGTTAAGCCATTAACATTATCAGGGACTCTGATCAACTATCAGAGTTGCAATTCAGAACATCAAGAAAAAGTAATTTTGACTGTCACCACTTAACCGAGAAGCCTTAAGTTTGGGCTTCAAACTCAAAGACACATTAATACTGTGGACTGACATAGCAGGCATTTGCATTTGGCAGAAAAGTGTGAAATAAAGGCTATATGGTATAAAAAAAACCCCTCAGTGTCTACATATTGTTCATCACCCTCCTTGCCCACCCACCCACCCACAAAATGGAATTGGGAGATTTTGAGTCTACTGGTTTTCTTTTTTAATCCTTGACAAAGTATAAAACCCTGAATACTGGCCTGTATAGCGATTCCTCTGATTCAAAGCCCCGAGTTAAATGCTCAGTCTAAATTTTCATGTAGTAACCCACTTCAGCTACAAACGTGACTATGTGTCATACTGCAAACACTAAATGCCATATTTTATGCACACACTAAATACATTAAATCTGCATTTAATCCATTCCTAATCCACTAATTTTTAAAATCTTTTTAATATCAGATATTAAATTCAACTCAATCCAGAATGTAGTTCTTTTTAAAACAGGATATCTTTAACTTGGATGTCATTATTTTTAAGTTGAATACAATAGAAAATCCTACCTAAATTATCTTGATCCATGTTCCAAGAAATGAAATAGAAATTTAGATTTATCTAAATTGTTACAGATTAAACAAAGAACTATAGTAAACGATCCTGTATTAGTAAAGTGATGAATTCGTTAATGGGTTTCCACCCACAAATGTCTGTCTTTGCTTAAGATAAAAAGAATTTTATGTTAATAAATAGATAAAAAGAATTTTATCTTAATAACTCTTATGAAGCAGCTCCTCATTATGGCCTGGTACCTTGCACCCTCTAGTGATACTCTGAAGAGCTGAAGATAAACAGGGTCTTAGTAATACTGTTTATCGTACCCCTCTCTTCTACCATTCCATGCAGTATCAGTTCTGTATCATATATTATCACAGACTTTTTGCTACCCTCAGTTAAAACTTTGACGTAGGATCCAAAGCCTCCAGCAATTCTAAAGAAATGCAGCACTTCCTGACAAAGGACAGGAGGCTGGTGGGATCAAAACAAGGAGGACTAACAAACAAAGCAGAACACGCGATTTTTGCTAGAGTATTCCCTCCTTCCACCCTATTTTGCAACAATCATTAGAAACCTATAACTGTTAAAATAATTAATAGTTAATATTAAACCTAATAACTGTTACATTGAACTAGGGCTGACTAATCTACATGGACAACCAATTATTTAAATTCTGACTGGCGGGTACTCCTGCAATTAGAAGCAGCTAATAATGTTTTCAATATCAAAATATTAATTTACTCATTTAGTACCTCATTAGATTTCATTATTCTCTATATAACTGAAATTTTGGTATTTTGGTTACAGCTGTATGATTATTCATTGACATATATGGAATTTTCAATGAAAGACATATTTTGAGTTTCTTGTATTATAAAATACACACCTGTTTAAGTCATTTAAAAAAATATTGGTAGCAGGACTGACTTACTAGGCAATCATATGTATGTTTATTGATAAAATACATATTTTAAAATAAATTTTATGTAATGTAGAGTAAACTAATGCTTTAACATTTAGCTTCACAGGCATTTAGAAAAAAAATAATCAGAAAAACGGAAAAGTAAATTAGATAAATTTACTTTTAAGCAAATACAAAGATTTCTTTTGCCCTGGGCATTCTATGTAAATACCTAAACTATGTTTAAAAAATGATGAAAGCATACTTACAAGATCATAGTTGTAAAGTGGCTGACAAACTTTTTCAAGTGTGCATAAGTATTTCACATTATCTTTTGATTCATTTGCTGCATCTGTGATTCTGGCATCTAGCTCCTGCCACATCTAGAGGGAAAACAGTACTGTAAAAAACTTCATACATAGTGGACTATTTCTTTAACTTGCCAGAAGTAAACTTTGGTAAATTAATTTTTAAAGGCATTTTCAAAGCAGGCAATAGAAGTTATTTTCATTTATGATAATTTTTCTCTGTATCTCTAAAAATGTCTTGTTATTTGTCTTAATATATTAAGCACACCAGCACCATATCTAAATTTTCCTCTCTTAATTCTCTCAAGAAATATCTCTTAGATGCAATGAAACAAAATAAATATCACAAGCTTTGTCTAATATAGTAAAAACCAACCAAAAAAGAGAAAAAATATTACCTTAAGTAGTTTAGAATGTCCAACATTCAGAACATTAATGACAGCTTTGCAGTTTGGTCCTTTGATCTGCTCAATAATAAAATTAAATTTAGCAGACATACATTTCCAGTGCTCTAGTTCAGTTAGTGGACCTGAATCATCAGCTTCTTTCCTCATCTGCTTACTCTCAATCAGAACCTGCAATGAAATTGAAAAAAAAAAAACAACCACAAAAGTCTCCTATAGAGAACAGACAAATCATTATAAAGAAGAGAATAAACACTCTGAAGATACTAACTTAAAAAGGAACATGCTTGCAGTTATTGACACATGAAAAGGGTTCTGATTTGGAAAAGCATCCTAAGTCTGAATTGAACTTAATCATATTCTTAAACTGGAATGAAGGCAACTAATACATATGTTCAACTGCTGTCATAAAGCGGGTGAATCTCAGCAAACACACATATTTTTTTCTTTAATCAGAATCTATGGATTGAAATGCACCAAATGTAACTTCAGTTGTAAAAAAACTTGAAGAACTATTTTAATAAAACATTAAATATCAGACAAAGTAATAAACGTACTCATTTGTATGTTGATAAACATGCAGCCGGCTCTTTTTACATTTTTATTCTGTGAGATAAACACACTAAACACAGTATGCCCTTGTAAGTAAGAGTATGTCCCAACCTAGCCAGATTCTGTATTTTGATGGTTCTGTGCTTTATCATGGAAGCGTCAAACACTAATTTATTGGATAACTGAGACCTTACCATGTAAGACTTACAGAAGAGCAAAAATGCCTTACTGGGCCTGGTCAAAGCTCTTTCTAAGAGTAGTATCTCATACCATGAATGGCAGCAGAAACTTAACAGGTTATGTATAGAGTATACCTAACTGTATATATACGTGGTCCTCACCAATGTTATTACTCCTGCATCCTTCTGTCCTCTCCTTCTTACTACTTGTGTATTAACTGTTCAGAAACTCTTATTCTTGCTAGATTGTAAATTCCTATGGATAAGGACTACCTACTTTTAACTACACTTGTGCATAGAAGCGAAGGACTTGTCTTAGGTGGAGATGCAGCCAAATCCTTCAGCTAACTTCAGGCAAGTTTCATGTATCATTTATAAATATCTATCCATATTCATGCTGGATTCATGGGTTAAAACAAAAACTTACCTGTTCAATTTGTCTATACCATATCATAAGTACTTCTTCTAGCTGGTGAACCATGTCAGGATTATCAGCTGCTGCAGTTACTTTCTCAAAGGACTGGAGTTTAGAAAAACTAATGTAATCTATTTTTTCCAACTGAACAGTTCCTTCAATGCTTATTATAGCCCCTGAAAAAAAATAATTACAATACAGAAACAATTAAGACTCTCAAATTAATTTAGACTAGTGTAAGTTTAGGAACATATGTCTGCAATCAGTGTTGTTTCAATACAATAGCAATTTTACTGCACTTACATAAAGCATAAAATTCTTATTTTAAATCCAGTGTTCCTCCTTAAAAGTAATGTATCACTAGAGTATTTTCTCAAGTAAATAATCTACTTGTATTTATTATGCAAGTAATTGATCATTTTATTTTTCCTTGCAGAACGTGAAAAATTCCTCACCTATGTGCTACTGCCTGTAAATGGAAATTCTTAAGTAGAATTCCTATAGTTCGATTACTCCTTAAATGTAACATTTACCTTCTAAAAATGAAAGGTATCTGTTAATTGTTTCCACAAAATTCTGTTTGTCTTTTGTATCCTGTTTGGTCTGACTTAAAGCACCCCAATTATTTGTTGCAAGGATAGCCGGGAGAAAAATCTTTTCTATCATATTCCTAACACCATGTAGGAGTCCTTCAGTGGCATCCAAAACACCAAAGAATATATCCTGCATTGTAACAGAACGATTGTTAGTAATGCAGTAACTTAGACTGGAAACAGTATCATAAAATCAGTGTATTTTTTTATAAAGGCACTCAAATTTGCCAATGAAAACTTTAATTTAAGGAGATAAAATCTTTACAAAATACTGATACCTGCCATATGGCCATAAGATAATGTTTTCAATAAAAAATGGAAGTCAATAAGGATTTAATACAGTTTTAAATGGCTGCCAGGTTATATTTTTGTAATTTCAGTTATTTCCCTATCATACAGAAAGCTTGTAATTTTTTTAATAGTACATAACAATTAAAAATATTCTAAGTGCCCCCATCTACAATTAGGTACTAAATAATGAAATGCAAGTAGCAAAAATGCTCGGAATGTCCAAAATGTCTGAAATTATATTAGAAGCAATTATCTGACTGAATGTATATTACTTTGGATCAGAAAAAATTTTTGTCTACTCTCCAAAACTAAACTTTACAAGTTCTGACTAAATTTAGTATTCCACAATTTTAAATGTCCCTCAAATCAGTAAATATTAACATATTTCATGTAACAAACTTCCTAGAACATAAATTTCCTTTTCTGATCACTTCAGTAAGGAATCTGATGCGAAAGTAATATTTATGACATGAGACTTTTGATAAAGACGGATCTTGTGTCTTACTTCTAATAGTGCTTTTCTCCCTTCACCTTCTCGGCTCTCAAAAGGAATAAAACATTTTTACTATCTAAAGTATATAAATTAATAATGCATTTTCTGTTTGAAGAATTTGAAATCATATTAATTAGAAGATATGTATATAGGACTGATTCTTATCAATTTACAGTCCCTTGAGCACTGCCTGAATATCAAGATGTGTAAATAAATGAAAATCAAGCCCACACTTATCTAAGAATTTGCCTTGTAAAGCAGAAATCTCATGCTACATAATTTACATAGGATAAATGTGTATTTCACACATTCAAAGACACATAAAAGAGAAAGGTACAAGTAAACTTTTCCTCTCCTGGTATTTGTAATAAAGTCTTCTCAGTGAATGCTTCTAGTTCTGAGATTTTGATCACATCGAAAATGCACTTAGTGGCTTTAACCTCTTCAAAAACAGCAAGGAGAATGAGAAACTAATCTAAATGCTGACTTCTTTAACAAGAGTCCTGTCAGACACTGAATTACAAGAGATACTGAGTATTTGCTGAAGTAATACAGCTATTCATTGTCTACCCAAAAAGAAGAGCAAAGAGGGTGATATAGCTAAACATTCAAAAATTCAGTTACCAGTAACTTTAGTTAGGTGACAATAGTGAAACAAATAATGAAACAAAATAGCTACTTTTAAAGTTTTTAGTTTTTAAAATATATAAGAGAATACCTCATGCATAGTTTTTGCATTTATAGGGCTGTCATTCTTACAACGAATGAAAAATAAGCATAGTCCTACAAATTTGTCTGGTGTGTTGTCCACATAGAATTGCATCATTTTACTTCCTTTTACAACTCCTGGAATTGTCCGACCACATTCTGAAAAGAATTTCATAGGTATCACTATTGTTAAAAGTAAAGATACTATAAAATGCTTAAAATCAATATAGTGAAATAAAATTCAACAAAGAAATAATTAATTTTCTTCTTTTGTGTGTAAGAGAATCAAAACCAGCTGAATTCATGCCTGTAATTAACCACACTATTGAATACCTACACCAAAGATAGAACATACATCTTACAAAGCAATTTTGGTGTATTGTATTGCACTGAAAGAGGAATTTGGTCAGGCCCATCATTCTGGGTTAATTTGCTTGTGACTGAGGTACTTTGTTTATTCACATTCACCCTATCAAACAAAATGTGACACCTAAATGAGAAAATAAAGAATATAAGATACCAGCAGGTCCTCTATGACATAATCCTATGCAATTTGATAATTTCATATAAATAGGTAAGGGAACAGCATGTTCAGTGCTTAGAGAAGCATTAGGGATTTTAGACATTGATTCTAATTCTCTACTGAGTATGTGAAAACTAAAAAATTTCAAATATTTGTAATAAATGCATATTCAGACAGGTTTATGAAAGTGCTCTCTAATGAACTGGGGGCATAACTCCTGTAAGAAAAAGTTGCAACCAATTTAAGATTTCAGAAGAACTTTTATTTTTATAGCCTTCCTTCCAAGAATGGCTGAAATTGACTGGAATTATTCTAAACAATTTGACTTGAAGTAAGCATTTAAAGTATGAATTTTCAGTCCTTATAGCATAAGGCTGCAAAATTGTGAACAAGTAAAAATAGATTTCATCCTGGGAAACATTTAACAAGATTAACAATAGAAGCCACTACTACATCTGCCTGTCTTAATATTGCTAAAAATTTACCTATTCCTGGTGCTTCTCCTTCTTGGTAGAAAACTTTCAATGTTTTACTTCCTCCCTTGGCAAAAAAAGAATCAAAGGCTTCCAACTGTTAAATCAAAAAGTGAATACTTGTTACTCAAAATATTTTTCTTTGCCTTTAAGACATGCAGAAATAATTTGACCATCCCACTGTTTAAAGTTTTAGAGGCATGTAATGTTTTTCCTCAAATACTGTGACGAGTTACAAAACAACATAATAAATATTTCAAACATTGCCTTCAAGTACTGAACCTGCACACACAGGTGGCCTAGCCACTGATAACTGTACATCAAATGTTTATGGTCTTGTGCAGTAACGCAAAGACATTGGAGGATATTCTGTCACTTAGAGAGATCTGTGAGTCTAAAGTTTCAGCTGGAAGTAATTGGTCATAAGAGACTTAGAAACATACACAGTAGATTTGCATGACTTGACATACCCTGCTATTGCAACCCTACCGCTAAACGTAAAAGATTAATTTGTAAAAGACGAGTAACATGACACATAAGGATTTTATTCCATACACATGAATTGGCCACATTGGCTCCAAAACCTTTTCATGATAACAAAGATTCTGCTGACCTCTGGAAGGACAATGAAATCACATCTGAGGGAGATCATGCTGCCCCATAATTAGCTTGCTGTACCTGTCCATAAACTGGCCTTCGTAAAACACTATGAGTCTCTAGATGGCCACTTTGATTTTGTCATGTTATACCAGGTGCTTTGGACAGTAAGGATTCAAAGCTTTGAAACACACATTATTTGGGTATGGATTATCATTCTGAAGAACCTGCCTGAAGTTATAGCTAGGGTTTCCAAAATCTGAATTTTCAAACTGCCCTAGGCAATTTATATGCCCTAGTAAAACCAGGATATGTGATTTAGCAGAAAGTGAACAAAGGTCTGAAAGCACTGAAAGAAGGCTTGAAGGAGGTCAGAAGGTACTGATCTGGTCAAAATCCAGCTTCTTTCACAGTCTCTGTAGTTATCTGTAAGGATGACGCACTCAACAAGATGTGACTGAGCACTCAAATTGTCCAACTGAAGGGCTCAACCTTGGCAGTGAGACCTGTTTTTCCCCCGTCAAAAAAGTCAGAAATTTAGCTGGCACGTATGTCTGGAGATGCATCACATGTTCAAGCACAAAGCACACACCTCTAGATGTGGCAGACTTCTTATGAACATTATTTTTTCCCCATAACAAATAAATACAAAATCTGAGTAAGCACGATGATAGGAAAATGAGTGACACCCAGGTGGACAGAATTTGAACCCACTCTTTTGAGAAGACAAAATTGTGCAAAAATAAAAGTAGTAAAATCAAGTCAGCTCTAGAAATGCATTAAATTGGTAAAGTACTGAAAGGCCAATGACAAAAATCAGAAAAAGATTCACTACTACAAAAAGCACTCCAACTTGAGAGGAAGAGAAAGGTGAACAGTAACTTTTGGGCCTGTATGACTTTACACAGGAGGTAAGATGTAAGCTGTCCCCGTGGCTACTGCTTCTGCAAATAGCTTCTGGTTCAAGTCCGTGTGGTACAAACACTGTGAATACACATACAGGCTAATCCTTTAAAGGGTAAAACTTAATTCATGGATGTCAAAGACATGATATGTATATGGTAATTTACTAAATGACAATTTGTTAAAGGACAATGTTGACATAGCCCCAGCAGCCTAATGTGTTTATGAACAAAGTAAAACTGGAAACCGGAAAATTTCCAACAATAAAAAGTTTTCAGATGGTCCTGAAAACCCAACCCAAAACCAAAACAAAACTAAAAAAAGAAGCCTTAAGAACCCAAAGGTTCTCAAGTGTCTGAATTAGTCAAACTCAGTATAGAACAGCAGTTTTACATGAAGTTAGGATGATCTAAAACTATATACCATTTAGGAACCTTAAAAAAAAAAAAAGGAAACATTAGTTGACTGACAACACTTAAAGCATCTCCATGTTGTGTAAACATAAGTACTGTTTAAGTACATTTTATGATATATAAATATCAGTAAACAAACAATAAGCAACAAATTTAGATTGGGACGAAATTTGGCTTGTAACTGAACACCTGAAGTTCTAACAATTGATTTGTTTGACCAAAGGAGACAATATCTGGCCAAGTTTTGAATGCTAAATCAAATCTCTCTAACAGACACAAATCACATCATGCAATCAGAGAAGACAAGGGCCATATTTTTTTACATACAGCCATACTGAGTTTTGATATTCTAGTAAAAGAACAGTTTAGCTGGTTGCTCCTGTTTGTTCAATCACTTTGAAATGCTATGAAAGACACAACATGAAAGACACGCAAAGAATGACTTTCACATGTGCCACAGGTTTGGGATCTACTCACTCTATAAACCCACTTTATCTCATCTTTTAAGCATTCAAAAATAAACAAAGCATTCAAAACCAGAAATTATTTAATGGGTCTTTCCAAATATAATGTAATTAAATGGTGTAGGATTAATCTTCCCTCTTATTACTAAATAACAGTCTTAATTTTCAAAATGTTCCTATGAAGTTACACATATTTTTGAACTTATCTTTGGCATTTCAATGAGGACTTGCTTAACAAATAAAAATGATCATCTTTAGAATATAATAATATCAGGCTGAGATGGAGGAAACTTGTTGGAAGTGGTGGATGTGACAAGAATCCCTTGGGTCAAAATAACACCAACAAATTTTTTTTTTTTGAGGTAAGAAAGATGAAAAAGTGACAATCAAAAACCTTGGGAATATTTGCAAATCTGTCAGGAAACTAAGCTGAATGATTTAGTCAAGTATCATTTTAGATGAGTTGTGTGCCCCATTAATCACATTTTCTAGCAGAAACAATTGTAATGATGGATAACACTTCATACCAACTACATATTTTGACTAATAATTGAAATCAACAAACATATAGAACAGACTCACCGAAGGGACATCCAAAATCATTTCTTCCACAGTTGTTAAGTCTAAACCTAACCTGACACTGAGAACTTCAAATATGTATTTATATGAAGCATCAACTTTTGTTCTTCGATATTCTCTTGCTTCTTTGTATCGAGCCTAAAACATTAATGATGTATTTCAAACTAACAATACACAAGCGATTACAACAATGACCTGCTACTTAACTTGAAAGTAATGCTGAAATCTATTGTCTTGTAATATAAGACTACAGAACAGCCCTACTCTTTAAAAATATCTAAGAGGCTAACAGAAGAACAAATTATTAAGAATTATTAGAAAATGTAAAGTCAACTCTGTGAATATGGCAAGGAAAAGCAAACATTAAATGCACTACAGGTATATTTTAAGATATTTGTGTGCCATATTAACTGATTTTATTTTTCACAATCAGTATTTCAGTTTATTATATTAATACATAAAGGTCACAACATCAATTTAAAATTGAAGTATCTAGAGTGGGTAAATATTTGCAGGAACTAAGCTGTGTATAGCTTCACTTCAGTGTAAATTGTTCAGTTAGTATCTCCTGCTTCCTTCTTCTATTACTTTAAAATAAAATCTTAAAATACTGCAAAAACTGAAAACAAAGACTTATTCACTTTATATCAGCAATAATTTAATAAAGGAACCGAGTATAAACACAAAGGAAAAAAAAGAAAAAAAGCCCAATTAATATAAAATGAATTTAATCATCTGAGAAAAGATCTTTAAATCTATTTCAAGACCAAAGGTTGAATAATAACCTGTTTTTCTTTTAAAACTTCTTGCAAGGACAGAACTCCACTTGCACTCCTGCAAAACCTAGACAATTTTCGGCTTGCAAGAGAAAAAGACTCTTGGGAAGAGCAAAAGCTTGCTATTTGTCGACTATGGCGAATAGATCTGGCTACAGCATCTTCTGATATAACAGGAGCAGGCACAGAACTCTCTACAGTGAGATAAGGCCCAGCACTTTTTGCGGCAGCAAGACTGGGCCCAGCATCTTCTCCAGTGTTTGAACTTTCTTTATTATTTTTTTGCACCCCCTCCATTCTGAAATGTGGGAAGGAAAAAAAAAAAAGCTCTGTTTATAACAATTCATATTTTTCAAATCTACTTTTTCAAGGAGACAGGAAGGAAGAGCAAGGTAGGGAATAAAAACATGAAAAATAAGAGCATCTCAAAACTGACTTTCCAGGCATTTTACGATAGGTTACAAATGTCAATCTGAAGATGATTACTGAAAGATTTTTTTTTAAATAATTTACCATGTGTTTATATTTTGTGAACATCTTTCCATATTTTTTAAATATAAATACTTCCACTGAATATCTGCTGAGAAATAGAAATGGTTTAGAATATAAATGATTTGTTTAATTTTTAGTTTGCAATATATACTTATATTCAGCAACTGAGCTTACAAAAGGTCTTGCATACACTTCCATAGCAGGTTTTAAAGCATTGTTCACATAAGCGCTTACACATGATTTTTATACAAATGCCTCACCACGCATAATATTCTTAACATGTGTGTTTGCAGAAATACTGCAAGAGGTGTGCTCGGTAATATTTTTTTCAGTGGAAAAAAATTAATTTATCATCAAAGATCTTCAGCATAATGACTGTCAACCCTTCTCTTAATTCTGTGCCAACACCCGGGAACACTGCAGTTCATAGGGAATGGATGTTATTCTTTAACAGGAGAAAGGAGTTTCTCTGTCCATCTCATGGTGGCCAGGGACTAGCAGGTTAATTGTCCTAGATGAGGATGTCTAAAACAGCCCAAACCAAAGTATATTCATGGCTGACTGCTAAGCAGTAGGCTGTTACACAAAGGTGGCTCCTTCCATTTTCTTTCCCGTTCTACTCCAATAACACATAAGCCTAGGAAAGATTTGGTTTCTGAATCCTAAGCCCATAATTCAGGGCTACAAAGAAGCATCTAAATCCTTTCTTGCCATGTTTTCCTGTTATGGGGCATACTCATTCACTTGCATGTGCTGACTTCCATCAATCCCATTCAGTAGATCTTAACACTCATAAGTAAGTATATACAGAAAATTAAAGTTTCATTCAGTGTGCTCAAATCTACACATGGATTGAGCAACTAATTTTAAGGCACTGTAATCATCAGTAGAGCTATACCTCAAGTTCTTACCTTGTGTCTAATTTTTCCTCTAAAAATAGCTTGTTCAGTTTCACAAGGATGTTACAATGGAGAAATATTTTATAAAATAGATATTACGATATGCCATTAAGGTCATACCTAAGATAACGGATAAAAACAAAAGCACATGTTATTCTAATCAGAGTAGTATAAGAATTAAAATAACTATCAAAAATTACCTAGTAGCTCTTGCAAAGTCTTAGGGCAGCCAACCACAGCTGTAACTAACATACTCTCTTAAGCACTATTGCCTGACTCAGGAAATCAGAAGAGGGGCTGGCACAGAAAGCAATACCTGGTGCTACGTAACTCCTTATTTTTGCCCATGATTAGCAAAACGGCCACTGTTCTATGGACTTTCTCATGCCATCACCTGTTACAGAAAATACTCATCTCTTTCTCAAAGTAAAAATACTACAAAAAAACAACTTAGGAAAGTCACGGGGGAAAAAAAGGGAAATGTAGAATCTAAATGAATTTATTCTTTTCTTTTCCTTCATGTTGATCTGACTGAGCTGGTCATCTGTAAGGTTAGCAAGGGTACTCTCCTCCTCAGCACTCAGGTGTAACAGGTTGGATGTTAATTTCCTTGCCTTTTAACTGGTCCTTTTGAAGTTGGACAGTAAAATTGGTATTTTCTCCCAAAGCTCTAGATAAGAGAGGTGGTGTTCTCATAGCTTTCTTTAAAAACAAAGACTACATTGTGTATCGCCACCCTCCCTGACTCCCCAAACATCTGTACTCAAGATATTTAGTGGCTCAGCTAAGACTTTCACACTTTTCAAAAAACAGCACAAACTCCAGCTGCCTACCTGTCCTAACAGCTGATGTGCTTTCGTATTAAAGCTTCCTTTCCACCTCCAAGATGCCCTAAACCTTTTCTACAGGACCTGCTCATGCAAGAAAAGCGAGCATGTCTTAGAAGGTAGGAGGATGAGTTGAGGGAAGTGGAAGATTCCCAACCATAGAGCATGAGGGATACTGACTTGTGGCTCTCTCCGGCAAAGCTGAGGCGCCTGAACTGGAACTACTGCTTTGGCAAAGAAATGCAGAGCCCCACCGAGCTGGCTGGAGCTATGCCTCACGACGCGGGGAGAGGCGAGCAGCCCCCCAAGGGCACAACCACCAACCGTTGCCCCCTCAGGAGGCGGGGGGCGGCGCAAGCGGCACCAACGCCCGCCCCGGGGCGAGCCCTCCGCGCTAGCCCTCACGGGGCCAGGCGTCCTGCCTCGGCCCTGGGGCTATATACCGCGGCGGAGGGAGACGGGGAGCCGTGATGAGACGGCCGTTAGGAGGAACGGGGCCTGGACGTTAGGACGGGGCCGTAACGGCCGGGCCGGCACCCCTGCTTCTTTCCCCCCCGCCTCTGCCGTGCCCGTGCGTCGCTGCGGGCCCGGCCAAAATTCGATCCCCCCCGCCAGAATCTGAACCATACTTCTGGCGTAGAGAGCGTGCTGAGCTCAGCTCAGCGACTCGATACCGTAAATGCCCTTTCCCGGGAGTTGGTTTTAGATGTACCCATGGAAGTTCCTTAAGTAACGCAGCCAGAATTCCCCACCACGAAAGCGCTTCCCGCTCAATTATCCAAAGCGTGTTATTTGCCCCCAGAGTACACAATGCTGTTTTTCACACTGAGCTTTTGAAAGAAAAGAGGATTCTTCTCTTTCAGACCTGAAATGTGGGAGTTATAGTTAGTGGGAGGTGTCCCTGTCTATGGGCAGGGGGGCTGGAACTCGATGATCTTTAAGGTCCTTTCCAACCTAAACCATTCTATGATTCTATGAAATCATTGGTTACAGTAAGTGTCACTGCGTAACCCGCAAGGGTGTCAAGAAATCTCTCCCCCCAGCGCTTGAAGAAACCGACATCTCTCCGTACTGAAACGAGCGCACGGCGGCTGCGTTTGCAGACGGGGCAGACAAGACCAGGTTCCCCAGACACCCTAAGGTGCCGCCAGTCGGAAGGATTTACAAAAAAAAACCCAAAACCAAAACAAAAAAAACACGTCATTCCAGCGGAGCTGCGGATAGAGAGGCGCACCGTCACGCCAACGCGGAGGATCCGCGCTTCAGCTGATGAACTCCACAGCCGGGGTCGGGAAGACGAGGGACAACGACTCCTTCCCCTTAGTGCTTTTTAGGAGCGAACAGGCAGCCCTTGATCTGCCCCGACACCTTCCCATTGCTCCGCGGGCAACCTCCGGGAGCCGCGGACCGCCTGGCGGGACGCTCCTGGGGCGGAGCGGGGCGAGGTACCACCTCCCGCGGGCGGTGCCACCTCCTCCGCCTCCTCCTTCTTCTCCTCCTCCTCTCCCGACATGGCGGCTTCAGCAGAGCTCATTGAACTTGCCTTCTATAAGATACATGAATAAATCCTAACCACAAAGTGTAAACAAAAATTAGGATTAAGTTTTTGTGAGACAATGCTTTATATTTTTCCTCAAAGCCTCTAGCAGATAAGTGGAATTATTTTACTCCTATATGAAATGCATGTGAACATGGAAAAATAAATACCATTTTCAAAAGTATCTAAAAAATTATTCAGGTATGACCAGGACGTGATCTTTATTGTCCATGAGTGTATCTCTTCACAAAAAAACTCCAGAGCACAGGTCTTATGAGGAGTGGCTGAGGGAACTGGGGTTGTTCAGCCTGGAGAAAAGGAGGCTGAAGGGAGACCTTCTCGCTCTCTACAGCTCCCTGAAAGGAGGGTGTAGCAAGGTGGGGGTCGGTCTCTTCTCCCAAACAACAAGAGATAGGACAAGAGGAAAAGGCCTGAAGTTATGCTAAGGCAGGTTTAGGTTGGATATTAGGAAAAATTTCTTCACCAAAAGGATTGTCAGGCATTGGAACAGGCTGTCCAGGGCAGTGGTGGAATCGCCATCCCTGGAGGTATTTAAAAGACGGGTAGACGTGGTGCTTAGGGACATGGTTTAGTGGTGGGTTTTGGCAGTGTTAGGTTGATGGTTGGACTTGAGGATCTCAAAGATCCCTTCCAACCTAGACGATTCTATGATTCTATGAAGTAGGAGAACCTTGTAATTACTTTTCAGTTGTTCTACGTTTTTTTTTTTTTTTAGATACACTTGTCAAGGCTATCCCATCATTCACTTTTCATCCACTTAGGTGTTCAGTAGCACTTGGTATATAAAGTTACCCAGTGACTTAAGGAAAATAGCCTTACAGAATTGCGGGCCAGTTTTGCTGCCAAGAGATCATCAAGCTTGACAGAAATTCAACACTTGCGCAATGAAATAATAAAAATAATGAGTTCGGAGGTTTAGCTTTATTTAAATTCTGTTTCTGCAGTGAGACCCAGTGCCAAGTATTCATGTGCCTAGTGTGCTTGCATGCTAAGTGGTTCATGTGCAGTACAGCTCCATAAAAGAACAATAAAGATAAGAATGATACCCTTTTTTTGATACCACTGATTATATATATTGACTGATACCTGTGTTGGTTTTCTTTATTTGTTTTAAACATGTTACCAGGGCATATTTATTTAACACAAATCTGTACATGTAGGATCAGGACAAAAGGTTTTATTTACACTTACTGTAGTACTCTGTTACTTCTAAACCTGCTAGTTGTAGATTCATTATTAGCTGGTATCTTTGTTACTACCATAATTAATTTCTGGTTGATGTATAAATAATAAACTTTTTTCCCCCCAGGATTTTATGTTTCAGCAGACAATGTTAAGAGTAAAGGATCCTAAGAAGTCACTAGATTTTTATACAAGAGTTCTTGGAATGACGTGAGTAGTTGTCTGCCACAATAAGTTTGTTTTTTCCTACTGTTCTTCTGAAAAGAAAAGTTTTTGCTATTTTGATGTAATTATACTAATTGGTCTAACTACATAAACAATGCTGGCCCATCAGCCCAGTTGGACAGTCTGGCAATCTCTGAGAACTCCCACAGCACAGTTAATGCCTAAGCTGCAAATGAACTAATACTGGCCTTGACTAGAAATTTCTTTTTTTTTTTTTCTTAAATAGGTCATTAATTATCAGTGTACAACTTGCTTACTTCCTCCTCACTGAGCCTGCAGCTGACTGGTAACTTTTGTGACAGTGTGTATAATTGGGAGTCGTTGCTATAAATCTTGAAATTTAAGTTTTCTACTAGTTCTCAGAGGTGACTTATGACCACCTGTGCTTATCAGAGAACAAGGCAGCGGAAGCTGGAGAGAGGGTCCAAACTCATTCTTTTGGAGGAGGCTGTTGGGAGGCAGATGCCCTGCAGTAGCCTAACGTGTTTATGCTTTTTGCAGACTCTGGACATTTGAAACAAGTTATTCCAAAACAAAATTCTAGCATATTTTTAAACATCTTGAAATAAGTCCAGACTAAAATAAAATAAACTACTTCCATTTTGGTGAAGATGTGCGTGTGAGAAGATAAAAATAAAATACCTAGTAAGCTGAAAAAGAAATTAGATTCATTTTGCATGCCTACTTCTTTCTGGTTAAACGTCCTACATAAAAATGGTTTGAAGTATGCCACACCATCTCTAGACATTAGGTGAAAATAGAGATCTATCAAATATTTCACAGGAAAGTGGGTGACTTCTTGCACCTAGCAAAGGGATGCATTTTATAAGCAGCTTTTTCTGAGCTCAAGTATTTTTAATTGATTAAATTGTCACATCTGAAATGGATTTTATCATTATACCTAGCTATTGAAAGTGTAAAAAATATTTCTTCTAAAGGTATGTTTGTTTTGTAATCCTGCTGTGTCCTTAAACTTTGTCTGGTGTCAGTGAGCTCCCCAGAACAAATAAGTTTCAAAATAAATCTTTTTATTCCTTGGTGATACTTTAAAGTGGATAAACATAAAGATCTTCCTGAGGAAATACGGACAAGTAACAGTGAGAACCTCAAGACATGAGCCTTTGTACTGGCTTTGCTATTCAGTTACTGACAGTTTGGCTTTTGAGTATTGATTCTTCTAACTTTTGTAGGTTTTTAATATGTTCTGTAGTGTTGATATTTGATAGTTCAAAAGGTAGCTATTCTAAGACATGGATTACAGTCAGAAAGGCAAAAAAAATACAACAAGAATTCTGACATGGGGGAAGCATCTTGGTTTATTTGCATGCTACCTGATTACCTTTTTAAGTTACTATTTCAAAATAATTGTTGCCATTTAGACTGCTTCAAAAATTTGACTTTCCTACTATGAAGTTCTCGCTCTATTTCCTGGCGTATGAAGATAAAAATGATATCCCGAAAGATAAAACTGAGAGAACAGCTTGGACCTTCTCCAGAAAAGCTACACTTGAACTGACACAGTAAGTGTTAATATAATGAGAGATGACATTTAGCAAACAGTGATTAAACAGAAGTGAATGAATGTGAATCCTGTTGGACTGAATAAAAAATGTAACTTACTGTGGAAACATCTTCACTGTCATATAGCTTTAAAATATGGCTGAGATCTTGGTTACTTGGCAAGCTTAATCTTTCTCATTTCAGAGCTCTTTCAAACTGCTAGGTGAACAGTGGTACATAAATATGAAATAATGCTTGCTGTATTTTGAGTATGCATGCCATCTGGGTAGAAAAGCCACAGAATTTAGGAAAACTCAATGTGATTAGAACTTTATTTGGATCCCCAGAGCATCCTAATAATGGGTAACTATTGCTTTTGCAGTCTAACTGAAAGAGGTATTAAGTGAAAGCATACACTTCCCATAAATGGGACAATTTGGTTAATGCTACTAATAATTTTAATTGTGCAGAAAGAGTCTCCCAAATACCCCACTGTCTTGCTTACCTTGAGTACCTGCTACCCTCACTGTTTGTTCCCTAGTGATGGGTAGATAAACTGACTCATGCAGCACAACCTTCTCTGTAATCTGAATGAGACAGGAGTGTCTCTGATTTACTCAAATGTAGAACCTCAATGCTAGTGAAGTGCTGTCAACGTGACTGGATTAGCCCCAAGACTATTCCTAGGACCTGTGGCTAGGGAAAATCTTGATAACTTTATGAACGCAGCCAACAGTTGAAATTCTTTGGTTTCTTAGGAGAAGCAACTTATCCTCCTGAGGAAACTGAACAGTTAGGATTTGTTAATTTTGATGCTTTTCTTTAATATGTAATAATTACTTCTTACAGCAACTGGGGCACTGAAAATGATGAAAATCAGTCTTACCACAATGGCAATTCAGATCCCCGAGGATTTGGTAGGTCTTTAGTTTTGTGTTTGTAGTTTTTGGTTTATTGCGATTACATTTTTTTCTCTTGTGTATTGGGGGGAAAAAAGTGGTTTTGAATGTTTTTTAGAAAACATCTATATAAATCCTGTGCAAAGGTTATTGGGTAAGTACATGCTGCAGGCTTTATTTTTATGAGAGCTAGTAGAGAATATATTTTAAACTTGTATGGATGAAAAGACTTGTCTAGTAGGTTACTCTGAAGAAAATGTACTAGCACTAGGAAAGAATGGAACTTGCATCTCATCCTTTATCTCTCTTCTTCCAGCATGTACGTTGTGAAAGATAGTGAAAGTATGTAAACAAATGTGTTTCAGAGTAATAAGCCACAGTTACACTTTTTATAAAGAATCTAATCCTTTGGCAAGCAAACATGCTAATAGTAACTACTGAATGAAGAACCATAATTGCTCTTGTGTATCAGATTATCATGGTGTTTAGACTGATTTACATTTGGATTTCTATTTTATAATCCACTGGTTACCCATTTTAAGCTAGAAGGAGAATTCTGTTTGTCTGTAGCGCTAAGGATTGTATTTGTGTGGCTCAGTTTGATATTCTGAGTGCTTGAAAGGTCATTGGCTTGTGAAATGTTTCATAGTCAGTCTAGCCACTTGACATTTAAAGCTTCTCAATTGATTTGTAAGCTCAGGCCTTGCATAGTGCTAGTGTTAGTCTCTACAAATAGAGCGTTAATGATAAACTCCTTGTACTGTTGAACTAAGCAAATGCAACAAAATGTTGCATGTGGACATGCTTCAAAAAGGAAATACAGATAAAACAGTTTGAAAATCTTTTTTTTCCTACTCTAGATAATATTCTCATCTAAACAGTATAAGATACTTTAAAGTTCATATTTTAAAAAGGCATTATCAAAAAGCCAACTTTCCAAAGGAGAATAATGTTAATACCCAAAAAGCTCTTCTTTCTGGAAGCAATGTTTTTCTCCTATACAATCATATCTTATGTGAACTACAGCATGTAAACTTTTTGCACAAGATGAAATGCTGAGCAAACCTTTCCCTAGAACACCCAGCAATACTTACAGTGTACTTCACTCTTTTTTCCTTGTTGCACAGGGCACATTGGAATTGCTGTCCCTGATGTCAATAAAGCTTGTAAGAGGTTTGAAGAACTAGGAGTGAAATTTGTGAAGAAACCAGATGATGGTAAGTCTTGATCAGAAATGCAAATAATTTTTTTTTCCCTTGTCTTTAATATATTTTGCCTAATAGATCTCCCTGGATAGCTGGGTAATACATTTCTAGTAGTTGTCACTGCTTAGAAGGTGCTAAAACCAGTTACTGCTGCACCTTCTTACACAGTGGACAAAACTGACAATAGACCCATCTTGATAACAACGGTTAATCAGTCTAGCTACGTGCCTTCTGTGTGTGGTTTGATCTTTGCTAAAATTCACATGCTCGGTTGTCATAGTTTACTATGTATACTACTGCTTAGAGTTACTACAGAATTTACTTTAACATGGATCAAATTCCCACATTTCGTATCTGTTTGGTTTTAATCATACGAAAACAAGATGACTCGGAAGACGTAATTATTCCCACCCATGAAAACTGAGTAATTCTTGAGTTTTCTGGCTATTTTTACTTAAATCCACCTAACGCCACCTACTGGTTATTATCATGTTACCTGTTCTGTCAGCTTTGGTAGAAATAGCCTCATTAGTCTATATAATATTTGATTTGTATAACTTTTAGTAAAACATGAATAATGTATAGCTCAAATGTCTAGAGAGTACATAAACAAAGAACATCTATGTCAAAATAGCCTGAAATGCAGAAATTGGTGAGAAGTCTTGCATTTTTCCACTGGATTCTCTCATGAAGGACTTCATGAGAGTTCTAGGACCGATATGTTCCAAAATGGACATCTAATACTCAGCAGCAGGCACAAATATGTGATGCTTCTTACTTCTGGCTATAGAAATTAGACTGTTGCCTGTACTAACAGGGATTTTTTTTTTTTTTAATTTGAAAGTAACATTAGTAGATGAAGCTTCAGTTTACACATACTGGAATTGATCTTCTGGATTCCTTGCTAGAGGAATAAGAACATGTAATTGAAAAGAGACAAGTGAATTTAGAGGATAAAAACTGACAGGGACATATGCAGAAAACTTATTTTAATCAACAAAAGATAGAATTTCAGAGTGACTTTAAGCTACAGCTTTGTTGAGAGCAAGATTGGCAATTTACCATACAAAGATCGAATCCTGATTAAAAACTAATCTGGATGTTTTCAGAATGACCTGTCTAAATTTGAACTAATTATCATGCAAAAGGAAAAAAAGGAAAAATAGTTTTCAAAGTAGTCATACTTGACATTAAGAACTAGTCATGTAGTCCTAACTTTATCTTGTATTTTTTTTCTAATAGGTAAAATGAAAGGACTTGCATTTGTTCAGGATCCTGATGGCTACTGGATTGAAATTTTGAATCCTAACCATATGGTGACTCTCACTTAGTTCTAATGAAGTCTATTATATAGGAGATGCATACTTGCAGTCCCCTGGAGAAAATCTGTAACAGTGTTAGTGAAATTCTCACTTAATGGAGAGGAATCAGTCATGTTCAGTCGCCTTTAAAACTGTCCCCTGGAACCTCAATGTACTGAATTCCTTTTTGTTGTCCTGTAATGCCACTGCAATTTGCTTCCAATTAGGAATACTCAACCATCTTTTGGAAGAGCGCGTACACAGATCCTCCTCTAGAACACCGATTATGTTAATATTTCAATAAACACTCTCAAAAGATATGTGACTAGAAATTCACTGCATCTCACACTGTTTAGATTTAAACTAACAACAACAACAAAATCCTGTGTATACTACTGTTGATTTTCAACACCGAGGAAAAAAAAAACAAACTTCAGAATATTTTTTTATGAGCTCAAAAGATCCTGAAGGCTTCATGCCCTATCTTGTATACTAGAAAATAAAATGTCAAACTAACGTTGAATTGAGTAGTACCATGTTTATGAAAGTCCTACTATTATGCTAAGCGAAACTCGTTAAGGAGCAGCCTTAAACAGCCTTGCCTGCAACAAGAATCTTTGTGGAAGCAATAAATCAGTCCAGCAGAAAGAATTCAGTCTTTCAGCTTCTGGCTGCTGGTTGACAGCCAAGATAAGAGGTCTCAGTTGCTAACTCACAGTGATCCTTATTGTCTCTTCCAACACTAGAAAGAACTTGCTTCTAATTTTTGTTTCAATGAAAGTCTGGGGCTATATTTAATGTAATGCTCTGAATGTTTTGCATTAGGAATTTAATGAAAAAGATTATCTAAAACAACAGCTTCCTACTAGTAGGCATTTTGATCTGCCCTCTCAAAATGAGTGATAGTTATTGAAATGACACCTGTAAAAAGCAGGAAAACATGTAACATTTACATATGTTACACAAATCACTTTATTTTTATGCCATTCTGCCTGTTACAAACAGTGCAAAACATGCCAAGTTTTGAAACCCTGTTTTTCCTTCCAACAAGGAAAAAGCCCTCTGCCCTCTTTGTGGTTCAAGTAACACTTAACTCCTACTAAGTCTTCAGTTACGTGACTATTGGATAGTCTATCGGCATTGCAATTCACTTCCAAATAAAGCATTGGTGCAAACTACAAAATAATTTTAAAGCAGTATGACTGTTGCTTTGCTAATTGTTGAATCCTAGGTAACTGGAAGGCCATTTGCTTTGGTTTGTGGATCCTTGAGAAGAAATCTGGTGATAAAAGAATGAATAGGGAGTACAGTAGTGAAGAAGACTACTGTGACTTGATTAGCAGGGTGTTTTAGTAACAATGATAATGTGTACAGTTAATAATAACTGTCAAGAACTCCCTGTCTTATATGTTAAAACAGAAATGTAGAAAGTCTGAAAAATCCTTAATTCTGTCTGCCTTATCTTAACAATAGCATATATAAACTCAGTAATTTTACAGAGCTCTACATGAACAGTCATTCATAAAACTTAATCCAAGATGTTTTGTTTACCCCTGGAAATAAGTAAAATGGATTATATGCTTCATCTGACCCTTAGGTGTTGGAAAAAGGAACGTAAGAACTATTGCTCTGCTTAATACCCCCTACAAATGTGCAAGCAATCATAAACTCATTGGAAGGTAGGCATAGTAACTCAGAAGATAATCTTTTCTGCAGTTTTCTATTTTTTATATGAAGCAACCATGATATTTTAAATTGTCACTTTTATGGTATTTTCTGGCTGCTCTCTACAGTGTCTGCTTTAGGTGGTGCCTTATCAGTGTCATTCATATACAATAGCTTCTTTCCTTTCTTGAATATTTGCCAAATTGCCTTTTTCTGCAAGAATAAACACTGTTGGTCCATGGTTGCATTCTCTACTTCTGCCCTCCTATACTTGCAGAACTAATACCTACCCAGTTCCCTGTCTTGTTCCTTGTGTGCTTGATGATTCTCCTGTATGTTAGATCATTTTGATAGGGACAGTACAGTTAGTCCTGTTTGGAGTGAGACCTCCTAGTAAATAAGCTGTCTTAGTAGCTGTCACCACATGATCTCACAGTCTTCTTCCTCCCAGATGTTGGGCTTTTGACATTGCACCCCCTGCTCCCAACAGGCTAATTCCGCTTAATAAAGTGGCAAAGATTTTCTTGAATACTGGGTTAGTTTTATACCAAGTTTATTAAGCAGAAATGAGGAGTCAGTTCAAGACTCCCTTAGTTTCCTGAATGAGTAAATAAAGCTGTTCCTTTTAGCAGAAAGTTAGGTTGGCTTAGCTGACTCATGAAACCTCACCTTACTTTAAAAAAAGGTACCCTATTGTAGAGCAATTTTAAACAATATTACAGCAGCAATTAAGAGAACTCTTAATTTGAAGACCACTGTAGTGTAACTTTAGTACACAGTCTTCTGAAGTGAATAGGATGAGAATAGTGTCAAGAGGCATGAGAGCTACAGCAGTGAGAATGCACTCAGTTGATTGCAGCTTACATAGGTTTTGGTGGCTAAACAGTGTTTTTCATATACATCCCTTCTGCCGCTGCTGTTCTGAAATAGGAACTTACAATGAAGTAAAAAACTGAAGCACAAGTGCTAACTGCAGTTCCTTACCGTTCAGAATCTCACCTTAGATCGTGAGTAAAAAAATTTTGACTAGTAGTAGTATAAGTGAAGTTGTCAAAAAGTAAGTTTATTTCAGTCAATAGAGATATGTCATCTAAAGCTTTATGACCAAGGTGGTGGCAAGCAAAATCTCAAAATTTCACAAGCATGGAACTTGGTGGTTCATATTTTATCAACATAGTGTTTCATTTAGACTTGTTTCCCTATGCTTCAAAGTACAGGTGTGACTGGAAAACCTATTGACCTAATTGGATGGAATCTAGTAATTAAAACCAGGATAGTCCATAAATCAGATGAGTAAGTCAAAGGGTGTGCTTAGGTAGTTCAGTGGTAACTACACAAGGAGGAGCAGGCTGTGTTGCAGCTTCTCTGCTTAATACTGAAATAAGAGTTACTCTAAGCATGTTTGCTAGTCTTGGAATGATGCTTGTGGTTTTTTATGTGCCTGAGAAAGTGTAGATACTATGACAGATGATGAGGTAATAGGAAACTAGTAAAAAAACCACTGGCATCTACAAACTAGTTACAGCAATAGAATGAAATGGGTCTTTTAGCCTGCAAAAGATGTTAAATTTTAGATGTAAAAATTTGAAATTATTTAATGTTCTCACTGATTACAGACAATGTTGTTTTTACTTCTTCCAAGGTAACACTTCTGCTAAATAAATCATGGAATTAAAAATAGCATGGAGTGCTTTGCCACTTGGAGGGCCTAAGTTCAGCATAATGCAGTACAGTATTAATCAATCTAATGGTCATATACAGACAGGCCCGCATGCTCCTCACAGAGAGGAAGGGAGGCAGTGTAATGGTGTGCTTGCCGGTCTCTTGCCATTCCGTGTGTGTTCCGCTCTCCTGAGCGAGCGGCAAGCACACCGTTAAACAAAGCAAACGTGTATTTTCAACATCGCCGAGTACCAGCAGAGGAGAACAGCGGGGAAGGTTAAACATCAGTTGCCATTTTATAAGGGCTGGGCCTTTAAACCTCCCTGTTCTCTGAGCGAGTGCCCGGTTTCTGACAAGCACTGGCACCGGCTGGCAGGTTGGCTGTTGCCCGCAAGCGGGAGGATGCAGCCATGGAGGTCCCACGCAGCCCTACCCGGGACACCGCTATTCTCATACCAGCAGCTCCACCGGCGCTGCAGCGGTTCCGGCCTCTCCCCACTCACCGA